>NC_137664.1:7905636-8415636 GCF_963422515.1 Blennius ocellaris
TTTACAAATATCAAACAGATCTGAAATTCATTCGGTACGGTTCTCATTAAGTTATTTGTCTCATTTTGTATTGGGTACAATGTGTACCTAAGCTCAGGGCGAAATGTGACCTCCATGGTGCTACCAACGCTGCGATGCAACATCAGTTTATATCAGTAATTAAAAATCATATCTAAATCTAAAATGTCAAAAAAAATATGCAGCCTACGCAGTGCCCACCCATGAGAACATGTTGGTGACCACACAGATCGAAAAATACTGTCATGTCATGAACTTCCAGTCTAAGTTTCTCAATTTGCAGTTGCGCACTAAAAAGAGACATTATACATCCAACTAGTTAGCAAAGTTATCCCAGTCAAAGCAGAGCAATAAGCAGAGGACGGGTAGCATCTCACACACACACACACACACACACACACACACACACACACACACACACACACACACACACACACACACACACACACACACACACACACACACACACACACACACACACACACACACACACACACACACACACACACACAGAGGTGTGTGGTGTTTTAGATGTTACCATTACCCTCTTAACTGTCAGAACTGAAGCTTGTGCTCCAACACACACACTACTTTGAAATGTGTGAGGAAGTACCTTCAGAAAACAGTAAGCACACATGGAGCATGCAATCTCCACACAGGAGAGAGCGGCATGTTCAAACCGGGAATGTTCCTACTGAAGGCAATCCACTGCTGAACTGTGTCCTACCACAGTGGTATGATATTACTATCACTGGCTCTGTGTCTTTGATGATCCGATGCCAGTAAAACACTGCAGGTGGAAACGGGACCGGAAGATCAGCAGCCATTACCCCTGGCTTTGACGTCACCAGATAATCAGCAATGTGTCACCGGGACCAGCTGCTGCTGCCTCATCTGCACGCCCTCTTGGGGGGCCTGCTTAGTCTGTTTGGGTACACAGAATGTGTCCCCCTTCACCCAGCCAAACCAGAAACACATGTGCATCAAGTCAGGGAGGGCCAGCCTCAGACCAAGGACATGTCTGTGATTGTCTTCTGGTGGATAATATTATCAATCTGTTGGGGTGGGGGGGGGTGGGGGTGCTACATGGCAGGTTGCAGTCCACTTAGCCCTAATGTAAAACAAAATGTATATTAGGAGTAAGTGGGGTTTTTTCCCCCCTCAATTGATCTCAATTCAAGTTGTTAATGTAACAAAACAGGCACAGATATTTGTTTAACATTGTGCTTTGTGCCACCGAAAACCATTAGCTCAAAGCTGTGAGAGAAAGCTGCCCTACTGCTGTGGGGGAGGAGCTGTCTTAAGGGGAAGGTCACGCTGCTGTAATGTGAATATGGAGTAGCTGTTGTATAATTACAGAGACTACTTCTGTAATGTCATCTAACAAATTGCATCAAAAGTTAATCCTATCTTGAAGGGTTAGTTAGGTAATTACTGAATGCATTGGCAAAGAATGACTTAAGGAATTAGAATTTCTCATCCACTAAAAGATGCATTCATAACAACAGCGTCCTTTGTAAAGTGCACCATCAACTTCAAAGTTTGGTTCATTGAAGCTGGCTCGCCTCTTCAGTGATTGACTAAGCTTGTCCCATTTCATTTTGATGAATAATCACAGAAAACGTTGGATCTCTGACAGGGTCATTACAACAAATGCCAAGTGTCGTATGCAGTGTTGCCAGCTACTTAGTAAGAAAGGTAGCTATTGGCTGTCTTAACAGTCACTAAATTATGTCATATTTGATTATTTGCATGCAACTGTAATGGATAATGAAAACACAAAAGAGTGCTTAATAAAAATGTTGATGTACAAATTAAAAAATATATATATTTTATACATTTTTAATCAGTATTGCAATTTAAATAGGCCATCGGCGGCAGCTTTGACCATGCTCAATTTATTTGTGTTGCAGATAAGAAGTGGTGTTAGTCTCCTCTCTTCTCTGACAGCAGCTTTGATTGCTGCAGACGACACCGTGAGTCCAACCACACGAGACGTGGAAGGGGCTCATAGCATCACATGATGCTCAGAGTAACTGCCGAAAACTATGTGCTTTCTAAACATCAACAACGTCTCCAACAGCACCAGAAAAAGCTGCTATATTTGGAGCTAGTCAATCTTGACATTAAAGAAAGAAAGCAGATTTGTTGATAAAGACACCAAGTTGGCAAAAATTGTCTTATATCATTAATAAATATTTAAACTATTATTTAGATTGATTTGCATTATTGTTTGATGCAAAAGGAAACAAGAATACACGCACACAAAAAACATGCAAACTCCACATGGAACGACTCCCCAGCCTGGAAACTAACTGACGATATTCTGGCTATAAAGCAAGAGTGTTAACCACCTAAAGACCATAAACATAAAACACAGCAGGTTTTAGGCAACATGTATAGGAACATCCCTGGGTTGTCAGACTACTCAAACATAAGGAAATACGCAATTGTTTTTTTGTAATTTTACATCAGGAAACATAAGTCTTGAATAGTTGCAAGACGAGGCTATTTATATAGCACCACTCAATCACAGCACATTAAAAAGCATTAAAATAGCCCAGTGAGAAATGCATTTGTATTTAAAGAAACATTTACAAACCTAAATTTCCGAGCACCTAGTTTTTTGTGGCCTGCTTCTGTTATGTCAAACCATATCATTGACAAACCTAATGAAATACAAGAACTTCCTCCAGATGTTTTACCACCACACAACTTCAGCCACCCTCTTTTTAACAATTTGGTAATATGTTTCTGGTGTCAGATTCAAAGTGAAGTTATATTTGTTAGAGCATTTGCTTTCTTGTCTTGCGCTATTTTCAACTAGATATATACTCTTTAAGTTAAATCACAGTTTCACTACAACTCCAACTTTTCCCAAATCAGAAGTGTAAGTCCACATGCCTATGTAACTGATATATACTTGAAGTCAAGTCAAACAGCTTTTATGAATTACTAAAGTATATATTCGATACCAATTGCAAATTCTCTGTTGAATTTTTAGAATTATTTGCTCCTGAAACCTAAATAATTAACAGCATGTAACAAACTGGAGCTCCGGTCTGCAGTCTGGAAAGAATACTTGAAATGTAAAATGTTATAGCTGGTGGTAAATGTGACACACAGGAAACAGCAGCAATAGTTTGTGAGAATCGGGGATTTATAGACAGCAGGTCAGTGGAATGACATGTGGGGGGGCAAGCGAGTCGCTGAGGAGCAGTGACGCAGGCTACCCTTTGAAATGGGGTATAAAATAAGTTGTTTGTGTGTGGGGGTGGTGCTGCTAATGTGAGGGCCAGGTGGGCAGTGCCCAAACTCTTCTGAGAAAATTAGGTCTACGTGTGACGACTTTACAAGCACAAGGCCGGACACACTTCAGAAACAGCTGTCAACTGCATGACCAGTGTTTCTCTGTGGCAGTTTGAAGCTGAAAGCACAGGGCTCCAGGTTCCCATTTGAGTATTTCTCGGTTTATTTACAATATCTCTCTTTAACAAGCTCATATTCTTTCTTTCAGGGTGTCTTTCCTCATACCTCTCTATACCTCCCACTTCTCTTGTGCACTCCACTTCCCATTCAAGGCCACTTCTGTTTATCTCTCTATCTAGAGAATGATGGTGGGTGGCAAATTTGACATGGTTTCCTTTGACCTTGACCCCTAGGGTGGCTGGGCCAGCTGTCACATCTGGCCTTGACTTAAGGTTCTCTCAGGGTGGCTGGGAAACAGGACTGACTGGCCTTGTGGGCCTTGGGGCCCTCATGCTGCCCCGTGTCCCAAGGCTAGAGGAGGGCTGAGCAAGGACACCCACTAACAGCAACATGAAAGCCCTTCAGAAGAACGCAGACCTTGTCAGAGCCCCATCCTTCCATCTCAGGAACAGGTCAAAATAACACAGTGTTCCTCTCTGCACTTCTGTGCGTGCAGTGTGTGTGTGTGTAAACCAGTGCTTAAAGGAAAGAAGGTGGTATAAGGGGCACCCGGCTGGAGAAAGGGAAACTGGCCCACACTTTTCATTTGCATGTAACACAACACCGACTCAGAGACATTTGGGACAGTGTGTAAAGTGTAAAGAAAAATAGGAGTCATGCTTTACGCACACAGACCACTTATCATTGTTAAAAATAAGTTTTCAGAAAAATATTGGCTCACTGTGAATTTGGTTGCAACAACATATCCTAAAGTTTGGGCCAGGGCCCAAAAGTACCGAGTTCCTATAAAAGAATAACAGCGGAAGGAGTATTTAGCTTATGCATAACAGGGACTTCGGACATGGTCTGGTGGTAATGTTGCTTACAGTTGGACATCTTTAGGATGCTATTTTGTTAAATTTAGGATAATTGAGGTGTACATCCTCCACTTAATACGAATTCAATGAAAGAGTAACTGAAGACAGCAGCATTTGTTCATGCTATTGCTGAAGCCAATAGTTAGCCCTTCGGTCAAAACAGTCAACACAAGGTAACTGAAATGTCAGTAACTGTACCTACAATACCGAGTACATAAGAGTAATCAGTTACTAATGTGATACTAGGAAAGCATGGCTTTTCTCCACACATCAGGTGAATTCCTTTTTGTCATTTCAGCACCAGTTTTAGTCTTAAAAGGTCATGAGAGGGACAGAGATGACAGATATTAACCTGTCTGTTGCTTTATTCACTTCCTCCATTGCGCAGATGTTACAAAAGTTTGTAAAATACAACTTTCCTGGGATGAATTCAACTTGTGTTGCAGGTCAGATTAATGGGACGCAACAATGGTTACTGTAACCCAGGTTTTTGACAAAATATAAACAGGAACTGAGTACTTTCAGCTGTTGGTCGGAGTCTTTCCTCTGAGATGATTAAAAACTCACATCATCAAACTTCAGTAGGATTTCTATGTACGTCTCAAATAGGAGGGCCCAAATAACTAACTTTGGGAAAATACGTGCAAGCACAGCCAAAGCCCTTAAAAACGGCAGGGAGTGTGTCCTCCTGGTGTGTAACTACTGTTGATCTGTGTGGAAAAGCCCGACTCCTTCCACAATATGCTCTCTCTCTCTCTGTCTCTCTCTCTCTCTCTCTCATGCATTTCAGCTATTCCACTCTAAGCTCTCATGAAGATAAAATAAAAATAAGAAGCCATGGCACCATACTGCTCTTTTATCGATTTTCTATAAACTGACCAGTGACCTGACAAAAAATGTAGCAATCAAGAAAGTAAAAAAGCACATTTTAATACACTAAAAGTCATTTTTTCTTTATGCCCAGGCAACTACTTCTGTCTGTGCCTTTGCCCTTCCTCCCCTTTAATTGTCCTGGCAGAGCTTTGGCACTAAGAAATACAGCCTACCTAATTGCCTTCAGACATTTAAAATATAAAGATCTGTTGATGGTGTGTGCTTTTTGCCTCCAGTTATGTGAGTTAAGTGAATATTTGATGCAGAACATGGTTGGCCAGATAATAAAATGCTGGTCACAGCTGATAAACCCAATATGGCATTTATATTTATGTATTTGAACAAGCTCCAACAGTGAAGTCTGGTAAATCTGGTAACACGTTTTAAAAAGGGAACAAAGAGTGTTGTCTACGTGAGTTTCAAGCACAGAAAGGTCTGTGGTGTGCTGTGGATATCAAGGCAAACATCAATCACGACACGTAGAAAGTCACGTATTAGGCATACTTGTGCCAGACTGTGGGTTGTAAACAGGGGGTGAAGGACTGGGAAGGATCTAAGCATTTACCCAAGAACGTAACTCAGACAGAAAAACATACAGGCACATTCATAAAAAGGAGGTTGTCTAAGAGAGGCCATCCACATCCAAGAAAGGAATTCCTTTCAAACGAGATGGGGGGCTACAAAAAGGGACTTACGCAGGGAACCCTCAGAAAGGCAGACTCTGTACCCGTGCTTCCTCTCCTCCCTGCTTCTCTAAATCCAGCCAACAGCTTGCAACTATTAGGGGGAAATCCTGTGGTGACCTTATGTGCAGCCAGTTCTTGCACCTTTAAAGTTCCTGGGGTGGAACAATACACGCCAAGTCATCCAGAACTCCTTAATACGCAAATCTCTAGCAAAACATGAGATGACAGCAGTCAGAGATCCCAAATTATGGAGGTCTTTGCCCCTTGAAACAAGACGCAGGGTCTCTGCCGTCTGGCTTTCGACATTTCTCTTTCTGAAAGGTTTTGAGGAAGTGTGATTTAAAAAAAAATCAAATAAATAGATCGATTGACTGATTGATTGATTGATTGATTGGTTGGTTGATTGATTGATTGACAGTGAAAATATCCTCATATTTAGAATTGGAGACCTTTATGTGTCAACTTTCCATGTTCTACCTGTCCGTGCATTGGTCTCTCCAGGTGCTTCGGTTTAACTACAAAGACTCCTCAAAAGATCTGTCTTTAGATCTGCCTGGGTACTCTAAAGTCTGAAAAGATGTATTTGTGGCTCATTGATGCTTCGACATTTCCCCTCTGAGTGACTGTGAGTGTGTCTGCATTTGCTGAGTGGAACTGGTGACCCATCCAGGGTGTACCTGGCCTTCATCCCAAGTGAGCTGCAATCAGTTGAGAGGATGGATGGGCTTTTAATTTTTTTCTTAATATTCAATTGATATGCACCTCCAGATGCAATCATGTGCACCACAAACTGTTTCAGACATTGTAAATGACATTGCTGTTTATATACATGCAAACCATTTGCACATGAAGCTCTTTGCCGTCATGTAATTAACAGTCTTGTAAATGTGTTTGTTTGTAGGTTCTCCAACAGTTTCGGATGTTTCATTTATCTTTCTTGGTTTAATCATTTTGTAAAGAAACTGATTACAAAAGTTGTATATAAATAACAAAAGAAAAATGTCATTATGGTATTATAATTATTTTCAAAAGGGATGAATGAGCAACTGTTTGCTATTAGAACTGCTCCATTTCAAATTCAGTCCTTATCAGGAAGACATTTGAGACTGATAAGGAAAAGGGAAAAGAGGAAAAACAGAAAGGGCCTGGAAACTTTCACTGAATGAAAACAATGTAATTCCTACAATACTTTCGAGTTCATTTAAAACTGCTAGAAATGGGGAAATCTTTGTATCTAGAAAAATCTACTCAATTCCAAAGTTTCTGATTTTTCACATCAAATGTTTTATCATTTTGAATGTGAGGCAGGATGTTTGATGTTAGAAAGCACAACAAACATTGTAAATGCTGTCAAGATGTCACTCAAACAAGAGCGAGCACATGTTTTCCTCATGTTCTATTTTTTGGTTCGTGGGCAAAAGACATAATGGCACTATAAACATTTGGTCACTGACTTTGCCCCTCTTTTGTCCAATTAATTTCACGATAAAAGATGAGACCAAAAGAGAATATAGGATGATTTGGTTGTGTGGCCATTTTTCCTCATTTCACAAGTCACAGGAGACAACAACACTGAACAAGCTTCATGAGCGACCAGAACTGGGAATAACAACTGATGGCTGTCGTGTCTGTTCCTGCACTGTTTGGATGAGGCTGTGAGAGGAACAGAGGGAGAGAGAGTGAGAGAGACGTTATGAATGAACGCATAAGGAAAAGACTGAATGACATGTAAGCTATGAATGACAGTGTGCACGACAAGGGAGGAAAGGGAGAACACATGCCGTGTCATATTGTGTTGTATCTTGTAGGGTTTAAAGCTAATGGAGAAAATTATGCCATTTAAAAAAAAAAGATATATTTTTATTTACTGAACTTCAAAAGTTACTGGAAAACTTTGTAGAGTATATTTATTAATACTTTCTTAAAAGCTACTGGAGCTGAAAGGAACCAGCTGATTTGAAGTAAATGGCGTGTTAAAACTGAATTGTTTTTCTCCATTTAGCTGGTTTATTGCGCGGCAGTGGGAAGAAAAAAGCAAGAATGAAATAGCTGAGATTAAATACCATCATGTAGACAGCAGCACACTAATTACAATTAAATTAAATGGTATTTAATTTATTAAATTATTGAGTTTCCTACACATGTGAAAGTAAGGCTCTGAAACCACTTCTACCTACATTCTACTCTTTGAGACATTTCTGTGCCATTAGATTGTTCTAATAAAAAGTCACAATAAAATAGGTTTATGGAGACAAGACGGCATAACTTTGGCACAGTACTACTGTTAAATGCTTTGTATTTGTAGTCTGCTGAATCACCGCAAGGCTCAAATGCCGTGTGGCTTGATGGAAGATGAACTGTGAACACATGAATCCATCATTTTAGAAGAGCAAAACCGGGTCTGGGACTAGATAAATCGAAAAACACTCACTGTGCTTACAGAAAAAAACCTAAAAAACACTGAAATGTGATTTTGTCTAAGGAAAGCCTTTTGTAGATGGAAATGTTTTTATCTCTTTGTACATGGAATTTGAAGTAACCCGACCATGGAAACCTCAGTATTTGTAATTTTAAGTGTACCTGTAGTTCAGTAAGAGTCCAAATGGACACTGACTTAACTACATCACGAGATTACTGTGTGACACCACTTGTATGTACAAGGATGCAATCATACGATAGAGATATTTGAGCTACGCGTTTGTAAGATCAAATTAATGTTTTTTTAAAGATTGAAGTAATTATTAAGAATGAAAGCATATATAGACTACCAGTTTGAATTATTACATATTTGTTTAGTTGTTTAGAGATTGTGAGTTACTATGACTGACATGCTTAGGCTTCTAATTTTATATTTTTTTAATGTACTCAGAAAGTTAATCGGTTTATTCCTTATGAAGATAAATATCTATCAAACATAGAAAGAAATACCATTTCTATTTGTAATTGCAATAAAGAAAAATGTATGTCTATCAGGTATTTATTACATTATATTGTTTTAACTTCAACATCTGCAAGAGTGACAACAAAATCTGTGACAACGAGAAGCGAAAACGATTGAAAGTGTTTGGGACAAAGTCTTCACTTGTGGTCTGGACAAAAACAGATTTCCCACCAAAGAGGAAAAACACTCCCTTTTTTCATCACCCAGCGAGTGTGTTACTCAGCGGCTCAGAGCAGTAATGAGTTACAGATTCCCCTTTGTCATATATTGTGTCTTTTTGTCTTGTTCTTGTGATGTTTGTTTTTAGAGGTTCTCATGCATCACCATCCCGGGGCCGCCTGACATGCATTTATTTAGTTTGAGCAAAATCTAAATCATGTGCATATTATCTTGTTTCTGACCAGACTGGAGTTATCAAACAAGGACTGCTAAGAGGAAAAGAGAGATAAACAAATTCATTCATCCTAACTGAAGTCAAGCCCCTCAACCAATATAATATAGGGTTAAATATAAGTTGAGGAAACTGACTTGTGTACTACAACCTAAAAGTTATTATATGAAACTAAATACATTTTAAGTTGCTGAAATGTGATGATTTTAAGTAAAACTGAAAACAGTATTTTGATATTTGAACAGTGATATGATAATCATAATGGAATGTGCATTAATCATCAGATTACAAGCAACATCAACTAAGTAATACTTTAGAAAAAAAGACCATTTATAATAGTATTGTACATTCCTTTGGTGTCGATACTATGATGGATATAAATGTGATAAAAGGATTAATGTTTTTTTATTGAATTAAAAAAAGATTCTATATATAATATTAAAACATAAATGTGTCTGATAGGTGCATTGAATACAACATGTCAGGGATTGCAAGCTTAACCTTTTTTATGTTACATATGGCAACGTTTACTGAGAGTCAAAACTCAAAAACTCTAACGATAGCTTAGTATTTCATGTGGTGATGTTTTATTTAGATGCACATGAGATAAGTAGTAGCTTTAAACTATGTTTTTTACACTTCATCTTCCAGTCCTGTCTATTTGACAGTTCAACATCTGGTTTATGTCTGGCTCCTTATCAAATTCACATACCACCTTAATTATTTTGTGTTTTTTTTGTGGGGGGGGGGGGTTCGGTTTTTCCGTCACACGTACAATCTCTCCTTATTTGCCTGCTCCTGTCAGCTGATAAATCAAATCTTGATTGTTTTTTGTGTTCATTGTATTATTAGTTTTTTGTGTATGTGACAGAATAGTTTTGACTGCTGCAAAAAAACAAGCCAGTGCTGTTGATTTTCAAGAGTGCTGGGATTAACATTATATGGTACAGTATTGGCACAAAAATATTACAAAATGTTGGTTATGAATAACTCAAAATGTTTTTAAATCCTTTAAAATCAATTGTATTATTCCACAACTCAGTTCTCTCAAATAAGCTGAATGTCCACCAACTCTGACATATTTGAAGTGTTAATTTACCTGCAAGTTTATTACTGAATTTAAATATATAAGTCCAGTTAGTTTGAATTATTGCTGGTGGTGCAGTGGTGCAGTGTCAATCTCCCTGCATGTGCCCCCTGCATGCTTGGGCTTTCTCCGAGTACTCTGCTAACTATGATGCAAATTCCTGCTTGTATAACTGGCATCAAACTTGACTTTTGACTTAGCGTGATACAAATTATGCTGCAAGTGATTTTAGGGTTAATAGCTTCATAATAGTTTCACTCTGGATCCCTGAAAGCCCGGCTTAGCTTGGATTTCTAAATACACTGTGTTTTGTCCAGTCTGCTGCTGAAGTATCTTCAATCACTGTGTGAGAAAGATAGATTTTTATCCCTCCCCTTTGATTAAGAAAAAGATATGTAAGCCAGCAAATTGCTCTCTGTATAGAAGTATGAAATAACTTTAGTAAATAGCTTTGGAGAGAGGTGTGTCCATATTTGATTAACCACAGCTGGCAGGCTGAGCCCCAGAAGGGGAAAGAGTCTAAATAAACAAACTTTCACTGTAGCTTTAAAGGGGCCACACATGTAGGCAGTACTATGGAATATAGACCAACACAGTACACTTAAATGGAGAGATATTGAGGATTTGGATTGTAGCTCAACGCCCCAGGTTTTGTTTGCGTTTATATGTGAGCTTTAACTATGTCCAAATATTAATCGTATCAATTGTAAAGAGATGTTGTGACAATGGATACATGACAGGATGTAAAATCCTCATAACCTTCGAAAGAGTTAAAAAAGGTTGGTGATTAAGAAACTCAATATAAAGAATAAATCAAGGTCTGGAAGAAAGTTTTGTTGAGTGATGAAACAGAAAAATGTAAAGCTCAAGCCCACAATGTTGAAACTATAAAAATGTGAAGTAGAATAGTTTCCCTTTTCGCTCTTCATTATTTTTCTCCAGGAAAAACACAAGACCATTTATTCTTGTTCCAGATTTGTACATTGAAGACCAATGAAGTCTAACATGTGAGCTCAGTTAAATTTAAGATGTATTTCTAAAAACAGAAACTGTGCAGACCCCCCCCCCCCCCATTTTAGGCTATATAAAATCATAAGCTCCTCAAAGACACCTAATTATAGATTGATTTGTTACTTAACTTTCCAACATGAGCCATTTAGAGTCGACATGATTTTCAGATAGCTCTTACTGTCTTGGCCCTGTCAGGTCTCCTCTGGTGAAATTGCTCAAACTCGGGATTACTCAGATGGAGAAGTCACTCCAAGCCATAAGCCTTAGTGGCTGACTACTCTGTTCGGTGACAACACACCAAACCTGCAGTTCAAAACTTGTCTGATTGGCATGTTTCTTCGTGACCACCTCATCCTCACTACCCCTCATCTTTGGATACCTGTGGTTGAGGGTCCACAACTCCCATGTTGATTGGTCCACTGATGGCATTGAGTCCTGAGGGCAACCCATGCAAGAAACCCATGTCCCAACTGTATATACATTTTTTTCCCTGATTGCCATTGTATCTTCATGCTAAGACATCCTGCAACTTCCTTGTGTTCTCTAGTGTCCACTTGTGTTTTGGATCTTTTGTGTTTCGAGATTGTTTCTCATGTTTTGGACTCAATTTAGGATTACCTTCTGGATATTTTTCCCCTTGGTTCTCCAATAAACTCTTTGAACTATATTACTCTTATGACCCTGCTTTCAGATTCTGCCTTGATCTGTGACAGCCTGTCTTCTCACCCAGTTCACCCTTGTATTGCTGCTGGTAATTAATGGAGTACGTCCTCCTCCTGGGGTCTGTCAGTAAAAGTGAATTATGCAAGTTCTGGCTCAGCCCCTGCACTGGATTGAGGTCAGAAGATGTAGAGATGAGATAGTGTCAATCAAGATCAGCAAGACCACTCAAGAAGTGAGGTCACTTCCCAGAGGATTACTCTCTGACTTTCTGTTGCTGTTCAGTTTAGATGGAACAGCGTATGCCTGACACTAAATGTTTGAATGGAGTACAAAAGCAAATCATGGGCCTCTGGCCCTCCATGTAGTAAGAGACAGATTAAGTGCATTTGTATCTGAGCAGCAGATTGCAGCAAAACACGAAGGCCAGCTGTTTGACCTTTTGAGTATTTCTACAAAACAGGTAATTTTTCAAGATATAAAGGCATTTTTTGATAACTGAATGGACTTCACAAGCACATTTCACTACTTGTGCAGTCTGGTTAACATAGTCTGTCACATTTATACATTTGCTTGTATGATCACACAGACATATGCCAAGAAAAAAAAAATGCTTGCACACCATTAAGAGCTTGAATGTCTTACCCAGGGAGATTTCCACACAAAGACAGGGTGTGATTGAGATTGAACCCCCAAACTTGGGATTAGAGAAACACCTTTTCTACCAATAATAAATAATTGTATTATATTTGGATATATCACTCCTGTAATGATATTCAACTAAATAAGGCTTAATTTTTTCTGAGAAATATTGTGACATGAATCATACAGTAGGATAGAAACTGTTTTCTGAAATGTCATGGATCCTCCTTTTCTATTTTGATGACAGTGGGCATATTCATACAGGTTTGGCTTCATTGTGGTGTTTTAGAAAATGTAAGATTTATAGGAGGGGTATTCAGCTTTTCTTAGAGGCAAAGGTGTTCTTAGAGAAAAAAGTTTGGAAACCACAACTCCATGTTACTAGAGCAGTTCTCTGTGTCATGATGGCTTCAGAGAAAAGAGAAATATTGTCATCCAAATGGCCTAGAACCTAAAAAAAATCGTGATTATACTCAACAAAGGTTGGACTTGTACCAAAACTAAAAATGTTGATTGTACAGAGGCAGATGTCTGCATAGGCAAGGATTGCTTTGTATGTCTTTTTCCCCCATAAAGGAAATGAAAGAGGCCATTCCAGTTAGACACACTGACATAGCCAGTGAGATGCGTAGACTACAATATAAATCCAGCCAGCCAGATGGATATTTCAGGAGTACAACTAAAGTCCCTCGCCAGATTCACAGAAACCAACCAGGCCAAAGTAGCAGATGCTGCGATACATTTCCAATCAGACCTGTAGCCAGCAGCTGGCTGAACTGAGCCAGACGAAACACCTCCCTGGATTCAGAGAAGCAATACCAACAGAATGAGAAAACGTTTTGACATGTATATCTTCATGCCAAGGCAACAAAGTAAGTGCTGAACAATGTTTTCCTCACATAATTATTATCCAAATTTGAATGGAAAATATTTCTCTATTATACAGCCAGACCTAAAATGATTAGATTCAAGTTATTTCTCACATTGAATCTAATCAAGTTATTTCTCACATTTTTCATAATTGTATTAACACAGGGAAACACTAGGAAACAAAATACCTCTGAATGAAAAAGACAAAGCTTAAAACTCCCACTCTCTTGGATGTGGGATCAATGATCTGTCTACCAGTAATCTGAGGTTGGATTTAAGACAAAGAGAGAAAGAAGCTATTTAGAGGTGTTCCAAGAGGTAAGTAACAGACATCTTTAATAATATTGTGTTCTGATTTCCATCCTACATACCTCAACAGTTCATATTTAGAAGTTCCAGACTTCAATAAAGTTATCAAGTGAAAATGTCCAAGTGGGCTCAGCACGGGTAAAGAGAAAACAACCCTCAACATACCAGAGCTGCGATGTATACCTACCGGTACTTCTGCATTTACCAATGTGATCACTTCAAACATCATTTTGTTTTTGTTTTTTTGTAGAAACATGCCACTAACCTTCTTGGTCTTGACAGTTGACTGGCAGCAGTCTCCTCCATCATAGTTGCAGAAGGCTCTGTTGTTGACTGAATCACAGTAGTTGTCTCCCATGAATGGCTGTACCAAAGGAAAGAGAAGCGATTAGAAAAAAAAAGTGCCACCTTCTCAATTGCTACCCAGAGGACGTCGGAAGTCTTTCGTTCCAGTTTTCTCTTGAGCAGTTCAAGGCCTTCAGACGTCCGTGGATAATTTTGCTGATGAATCTGATACATTAAATTTTCCTCATTTTTCAATGTGACTTTTCAAGCCCTTAGTCGGCCAGACCCGTAAATCAAACTGAGGACACCATAAACTATTCACTGCACAAAATGCTCCAGTAAGGTGATTTATTGGGCTGGCCCCACCCACTATGCTTGGGTTACCAATCAGGTTATCCAGTTGGCCTAAACTGAGTAGATGATATCATTCCTCCATCAAGTGGAGTGGAATTATTTCACATGTTGCATTCACATGTAGAGGAAGGACAGTTTTAGCTCGACATGATCATGCACCCAATTACTGATGGGTAATGCATCAGTAATTACATTCGATTAAATTAAGTTAATACGTTTTAATGGGCCACATCTGTTAGCCTGATGGGAGACACCCAAATAGCGGTTGTGTGATTTCTTTTTTTTTTAACAGACTCACAAATGCGTAAATTGGTTTTCTGTCCAGAACTATTTGTGCAGTCTTATTTATAGCAAAAAGAATTAGACAAAAAAAAAGTGACAAAAACCCCCAAAACAGCTGTGTGGAGTTACTTCCTTGGTAATGTGTTAAAATACATTCAACAGCCTTTAGAAAAGCCAGCTGCTGATATAAGCCTGATCTGAAACTGTGTTCAGAATTAAATGAAATTAGATATTCTTACAAGAGATCATTCTTCATGGTCTGAATGTTTTTACTTGTACAGCATCTGCTAGTTCAATATCTGTCTATTCCATTGGCAAGCTAATAAAACTTTATATTCCATATTTTATGCATCTCAGGTCAAACAGGTTCAGTGGATAGGTTTATTAAAGTGATGCGTTAAAGCTGAGGCTACTGGCCCTGAAATATAAAAGAAAATGTCAATTGGGATCTAACTGATGACTTACCTCACATCCTTTGATACAGTGCAGCAGCTCTGGGTGTGGATACCATTTCAGCCCCATTGTGCAGACTATACTCTGTAAGATGATTAGAGAATTCCACACTGAGAAAAGGTCTGCAAACACTTTTTCTTTTAAATCACCGGTGTCCACATTTTGTGATTCAGAGCCACATAGAAAAACAGATACTAACGGATGTGTCATTAACTAGAAGAGGAGTATATTGTTTTCCCTCTACTGTCTAAAAACTGCTTCAATAAATCTAATGTAAAGCTTGATAATTTCTGAGACAATTGCTGAATCAGAGCCTATAGTTGACCCGTTAGCTCCAGATTGGATCATGTAAAAGTTCAACTTACTTTGCCAAGCGTTTGTTCTTTTCACCTGCATTTCAGTTGACAAAATCCTAACCCAAACTAAACCCACTGGGCACTTTTTCACTGCCCACAGGCACACCCATAAGAAAGAGAAAGACTAGGTTATCAAAAAGGCTCATATGCTACTCATGGAAGCATTATGTTGAAGCCATCTTTGATTTACATTGAACTTTTTCCACTTCAGAATAAAGCTGAATCAATTGATGTTGAAAAGACTATGTTTATATGCTGGGAGGGCAAAAACCTGGAAGCGAGAGAGTGAGAAAGCAAAAGCGTGAGAGAGAGAGAGGTAAAGAGTTCTCAATTATCTTTGCAGTATGTGTGGAATCCCATCCTGTTCTCCCACTGTGAACTTCAGTGAAATTCTGCAGAAGACATTGGCGCACAGGAAGAGTGACCTACACGGTACACCCTTGTGTGCAATTATTATAATATGCATGCATATTCTGTAGGTAGCGAAAGGACAATATTTCTGTTCATTCTCAGTTTGTCATTGCATATGATTGCCATACAAGAGGTTTTGCTCAATGAATTAAATGTATAAGTAGCATGATCAAAAGGGCATCTATCGCAAAAGACTGGTCGACCTTAACCATTCCTCAGATCGACTGTGTTCCAATATCTCGCAAAATTCACATAGTTTTTCTTTTTGTTGCTGCAAACTAAGGTATTTTTCATTTCAATGCTGTCAGCAAATCAATGCAAAAAGAATGATCTGGGCTTGAAGGTGGTGATAAACAGAACTATAGAATAATACTAATAAAAGAACAATTTTAAACTGCTCCACTTCTTATGGCTTTACTATTGTGATGTGGCACTGCCAAGCAGAAAACATGCATGTATGACGACTGTGTGTACACACGTGTGCACTAGAGATGCGTTAGAAAAGCTTGTGGAAGACTAAGCACATTATTTAGCATTGCAATTACATCATAGGTCCGACTTTTTGCAGCTACTGTACTTTTAGCCTTTTTTTCACATGCTCTGCTGTGATGATGTCATCCAGAAACTCTCCTCCTCCTCTCTCTCTCTCTCTCTCTCTTCCCTTATTCCCTCTCACAGCATGGCCGTAAATCATGATAATCCATGATTGTGGCCTGGCCTCACCCCTCACTACGTATGGGATCCTCACCCTCCGAAGCCTCCCCAGGGCACTGATACCACGTAAAAATAGATCCCTATCTCAGCGCCACCACAGACGAGGTCATGTCATATGGAAAATGACTAATTCTGCAGCAAACCCGACAGGCTAATTTTGCTGATAAAGGGGAGGAGGGTGCTGGGGGCACAGAATCATCAGAGATAGAGAGACAAGGAAAAGAAAAGGAGGAGGTGGAGGTAAAAAAAAAAACAGGAACGAAATCTAAGTGGGTCACACTAAGAACCAAAATACAACTAGTTTAAAGGCAATAAATCAACAGCACTTATTAAGGTGGGCAACGCTGACCCCCAGCTCAGAACGGGAGAAGTAAAAAGTGCATTTGGGGACATGAATTCTCTTTGAGATACCATATAAAGAATCCCATCCTCCAGGGACAGTTCAAAAGTTTACTGATGTCAATTCCTCCTTACAGAAATCCTGATGTTACTACAACTGTCAGCCATTGTCAGGACTAACTTTTTTCTCCCACCACTACAAGTTCCTCCTGCTCTTGTTTCTTCATACAAGACAGCCCTGTGCATTTTTTATGACTCCGCTGTGTGTGTCTGTCTTGCTCACCTCTTTGGCATTATCACCTTTCCCACTGTGCTTTTTATCTGCAACAGCTACTAAACAGGGTAATTGAAAATGTAATGCCCTACAATCACTATATTATACTTTATTACTTTTGCTGTGTAAGCAAACAGCTGTTCGTCACTATCTTGCTTGCAAGCAATTTGTTAGCTTCAGAATGAAACAAAGCTTTTATCCTAACAATTGCTATTTTACTAAAGTCCTGTTTAGAAGAGGAGTTAAGCCTCATTATTCCTGAACTAACTCAGTCTGTCACACAGCAACATTTGGAGAAAAATAAAGCTTCGTTAATGTCACATTAAAAACACATCTTGATGAACCACTGTACTATAAACCACATGCTTGCAAAAATATGAATCCCCTTCAAAGTGACTGACCTAATTCACCAGTTGGTTGATGCCAAATCAACTGAGTACAGCGGATGTGTGTCAAGTACTTGTAGGATAAAAACACCTGTGACTGTGTGGTCCCGTCTCGGGTTCACAAATAGTTCTGCTACAATGGCAGCATGAAGACAAACGAACACTCCAAACTCAAAGAAAATAGTGCAGCTGAATTCACTCGGTAATAGAAGAAGTTTGGCACTTTTGTGGGTTGATCAGGCAGAGGAAGGCCACCAAAACACAAGACACTTATAACTACTCTGAAGGAGCTGGAAGCTTCAGGGACTGCACATTTAACTCTTGCCTGAGTTGAAAGCCAAAGAGTAGCAAAGAAAAACTTGCTGCTGAAAAGATCTTATATGAACTTCATCCAAAGGCATGTGGGGGATCCTAAGGTCAGTTCAAACAAGGTTTTTTTTGTTTTGGTGTGAGCTGAAAGTTCAGTTTTTCAGCCATCAAACAAGATGTTACTTTTGGCAAACTCTTCACCACAAGCGCATCATCTCCATTGGTGAGAATGGTGGCAGCATCATGCTGTGGTGATGACTCACAGCAGCAGGCCTTGGAGGGTTTGCAAATGTACAGGGCAGAAATATCACCAAATCCCTTGGGATAACTGGACTCAGCCTGCAAAAGAGCTACGGCTTGGAGCAATATTTGATTTCCAGCAACTCCAAGCAGACAGCAAAAGCTACATAGAAATGGGCTAAAGACAATAAAGTGATTGTTATGGAATGGCCGAGTCAAAGCTCAGACCTCAATTGAATCGATAATCTGAGGCAGGACTTGAAAAGCGGCAGCTGAGCAACCTGACAGAGCTTGAGCTGTTTTACAAGAAAGAATTGGGGGAGATTTCAGCGTCCAGATGTGGCAGCATGACTGAAACATATCCGCACAGACTCAGCCAAAAGTGAATGTACTAAATATTGACCTGAAGCAGGGGAATATGTATGCAATCACGCACTTCATCTTATATTTTTATTATAACTTGACTTAATAATTTATCTCGGGTTGTTTTAGTTGTTGTTCTTCCTGTTACTTCATGAGCCATTTATCCAGTTAGCCATTTGACATCCCCATTGTTGAGCACCACCCTCAAACAAACTGATGTGAATTCAGCTTAACTTAATGAGTGAATCAATCATCAGACTGACCCACACAGCACTGACAGCTCAGCTGGTGTGTCACAGCAACACCCCAACAATACAGCTATGTGCACAATATGAATAATATGAACAATATGAACAAGCAAGAATGTCTACAGTTATCTGCCAGTAGCAATGAGGAAAACACATGATTGTAAAAGGTTATGGTTACTACTATAAAAGGAAATGAATGCACGTATGATTGTGGTGGAGACCAAATAACAGTGTCACCAAAATATCTGCTGAGACGAATATAAAGTTTTGACTCATTTAAGTGTGTAGTCTCATGTCATGTCTGAATTGCTGCTACTTCGGAAATACTCACTCTTCCACCATTGCTTCACAGACTTCCTTTATGCAAACCACTGCCCCCCCCCCCCCCCCCCCCCCCAGCAGTATTGCCTTGAGTTTTAAATTACCACTGAGCCCAAATCATATCAATTACACAAATAATCCATGAAAAACAGATCATTTCATATACACATGGCTTATCCCACTCATCTCCCCTAACATCCAATGCAAGAGGTTGCTGACTCAGTGTGACTCTTAAACAAAAAAATTTTGTAAGGCTAAAAAAAAAAGTGCAAAATAAAGTCAGAAATACAATGTGTTCCTTTACTCAGCTGTGGCTTCTCATTTCTTCTTCTCTTATTACAAAACACGATGTCATTTCGTAAGCTCATTCTCCGACTGCACAGCTAAAAGGGCATTAAGGTGATAAAAAAAACAAAAACATTCTTAAAACCAATTGCACCTTAGTGGCATTGATCATGTCAAAGAGGGGGAGTAAAATTAGAAGACTGAGTACAGTCTAGTACTCTCTTCACTCTGCAGACTTGTACAACTACACAAACGCCCTGATCCAACCAACAAGCTTCACAAAATCCTCAAATGACACTGTGGCTGTGACTTGCACCTCCTTGGGTACAAAGTGTACAATTGTGTGTTAAACGACCTTCCTCATTATAACCTATAACCTCTTGTTTAATGTGTCTTTAGGGTGTGTCATATTGTAATGTAATGTGATATTGGCAATAACGCAAGTTGTTGATCAGATCACCTGTGCACAGCAACATAAAGAAAGCCTGAAGTTGATCAAAATGGGATTCTAACACTGATATTATAATGCCCCTTTTTTCAAATTAAAGAACCTTGAGATGGACATGTCCATAAATGATCATTTTTCTCATATTTATGTATAAAACAATCATAAATCGTAACCCCTATTTTCTTGCAGATTCACATATGAGCAAATGTACACTGTGAAACATTTCCGGACAACATTACCCAGTTTGAAATATCAGAGGCAGACAAGCACTTCTCAACATGATAAATTTGCTGTTAGCAAGTTTAATTTCAAAGCCTAAGATTACTGCCAATGATGAACCAGTTCATGGTGCTCTTCACAATGGAAATTATGTGAAAATGTATTGTTTTGTTAGGGCTATTTTTTGCTGGTCGAATACAGCAGCAAATACAATGGTTTGATTACCGGTTTGTCACTCTGGCAACAATACATAATTCCCAAAGTATTTTTACAGCTTGTTGCGCGTCCTCAGATAGTTGTCATGTCATATTTTGGAGTGGAAGGGAAGGGGGAGGCAGCATGTTTTCATAGTGGCTGTCAAGAATAGAATTATTTCTAAAGGGTTGCCATGCTTCCTGACAAATATTTGTACGGCAATGGGCACCAAAGACAGTCACAAGCTGGTATTTTGTATTGTGGGTAACAGACTCAGGATGTAGGCACTCAATGTGAAATTCCTTGTATGAGAGTTGTGGATGGCACAAGTTTGCGAAGTGCGTCTGTCAGGGCTGTGAGGCTGACACGGACACATGTGCAGACTTACTTTGACTTTATGCGGGTTCCTCCAGTGCTCTTTGAGCACACGATCTACTGTCATGTTGCGAGGGAGGATCACCACGTCGTTGTTGCCCTCTCTGCATGTCAGCTCGCACTCCTCACCTGTATGCATGTGTGTATTAGCGTGACACGTATTTCCAAACAATGAAAGAATGCACAAAGCACGCCCACCCACAACAATATTGTAAATCAAGAAATTATGAGTTTATTAGTAATTCAAGGGGGCACAAATGTGATTTTCTGTTGACGTTCATTAGGAACAAACAGTAAACAGCCCAGACTCAAATTGTGTGAGTAATGCGGACGTTGACGAATAACAAAATGAGTAACAAAAGCTGTGAGTAATGTGAAAAACAACAGATGATGTCAGCAGCCATTAAATAAATTGTTGTATAAATGTGAGTTTGCGCATACAAACCTATGCCGTGTCCTCGCTTGCATGAGTACTGCAGGCTGAAATGGAGGTTTTGAGGTAAAGAGCACTGGCCCTTGCTGTTTGGGCACAGGCGGAATGACCCTGTCCAGTTTCCATCCTTTCTGCAGCGGATCGCATTTGGTCCCGCCCCCTGAAAATACCACATATATATTGACAGACAAATAATTAGATATACACTTATATATGCACATACACACTAATACACAAACACAACAGTGAGATGGCTTCCCATCGCATGCGGAGAAATGCAATCCAATTTTTATCAGACATCCAACCCACAACGCCTGAGAGGCAGAACAGATTAAAAGGTGTATACATTTCAAAAAAGTCTGTGGTGGCAGGGCTTTTCTGGAAATCAATAGCAATCTAATTAGCATGGCATCAAATTGAGTAGGGTTAAAGGAGACAGAAGGAAAAACAAGCATTACGAAGGTAGAGTAAAAAGTAGTGATAATACATAGTGTGTTTAGGAAAAACAAATTGTTTACTAATTCATTCATTCATTCATTAAAAATGTTGTTTATTATTGGATATCATGAGCATGTTAAATGATCATTGATTATATTTGTCTGTTATAATATCTACAAGACATGGTAATAGTAAGAACGGGAAGAACAGTAAGAACGGGAAGAGAAAGAGAGAATGTCCACTTTTTTTTTTTAACTTGTGAGAAAAAAACCAAAACAAAAACATTGGTAAGGCGGGGAATAGAAAGAGAGGAGAGAGATGGACAGACCTGCTTGCATGGAGCGTGCAGCAGCCTCACCGTATGGGTAGAGCCTCCTGCGGCGGCGATAGCGGTATTACCGGCAGGATCAGAGCAGTTGAGTCTGCAGACACTGTCAAAGCGGAAGCCGTCAGTGCAGTGATAGGAGCCGTGGAAGATGGGAGGTGGAGGATCGCAAGTCACTGGCTCACATGCCCCCTCCAGCCAGCTGCCGTCTTCTGTGCACTGGCGCTTAAAAGCTCGCCTGAAGGGAAAGGAGATTAATGGAATCGATCTGAGGCCTTTATTTTCCGAAAGATAATTAATAATGACAATTTCCAGCTCGTTCTTTACCTTTTGGGTTTGTTGGTGACGTGATAGCCTGGCTTGCACTTATACTTGCAGAGTGTGCCAACTTTAAGGCCCGTCTCATTGCAACGCTTGGTCTGCAGCACAGCATTGGGTACAGGAGGAGGTGCGGGGCAGCGAAGCTCACAAAGGGCCTCCGGAAAGGACCACAGACCATCTTCAAGACACGTAAGAGTGTTGTTTGTACCTGGTAGGGGAAAGGAGAGCATGAGAGTTGAAAAGCAATCATTTCATTCTCATCAGTAAATCTAAAGTAAGATGGCACAGGATGAAAGCAGTCTAAAAACTTTTCATGCATCTGTTAATGCTCCGCTATCCAACTCACCTATTAGCTGGGCGGGTTCCCGACACTGAAAAGTGATCTTCTTGCCGTAGGTAGTGCCGTCTGGGAAGCTGAAATTGGCAGGATGAACATGGTATTTGTCTGGAAGACCGCAGTCCACCGGCTCACATGAAACCTGTTTGTTCCACTTCCCATTTGCACAGGTTATAGTCACAGAAGAGTCCGACTGGAAAAGAAAAATAAAAAAAATAAAAACCTAGTGTAAAATGTCACAAATAGAATTACAGATGGAAACAGAACAATTCTGAAATAGACATTATGCCTAAGAATGCATGGACACAAGCTCTAATTTGAACATTGATGTGACAGATTGCTGTCATGCACACAAGCGATAAATGTTTACCTCACAAAAAAAAAAAGAAGAAATGACTACAGCAATTCAGCACTCACACCAACAGGTTTCTAATCAGCGTGCAACCCAACAAAGCGTGATGAGGCTTAGCTTACTGTATGTCAGTAAGCCACATAGGCTACTCAGCAGCTCAGGTAACTGCTGATAGCATTTGTAAGGTCAAGTCATGACACTCAGACAACTGATATCCAACAACTGCACAATCAGCCCTAACCCAAAACACATTGACTTTGGTAGACGTGTGACGGCTTCTGAGAAACACACACACGAACACATGCACGCACATGCACGCATGGATGCACAGGGAGAGGGGGAATCTGGAATAACAACCTCCTGGGATTTATATGACAACCCCGAGTTCTCTTCGCTCTGTTTCTGTGTAGTGGTGATACTGAGAAAGTAGTTTGATTCACAGACGCTCACAATTTTTTAATGAAAAGATTAACAACAGAAATGTTTATCGGAGAGCAAACAACCAAAGTAGAGAGAAAAAAACCACACTAAAAACACATAATACTTTATTAAATACAGTATATGATGAATCTCTTAGTGAGTAACTTTTTCAGCTTCTCTTTTTGGGTCGGTTTTTAAAATCAGGCCAGCCTACCTTAAGTTTGCAAGCCTACAGAGTGCAACAACCGATGTGATTATGCTCTTGTTTTTGGAATTTGGTAAACTGTGGAGTACCTGGAAGAGATCCACACATGGAAAAGACTCAGCAGTCAATCCCAGAAGTGGTAATAAAAGCCTACTGAGACGTGTTTAAGTGTCTGTAGTCTGAGTGAGACTTCCAAATGACGCATGTTTTGCATGAATTGTGTGTGTTTGTTGTTGTCAATGAAATAAAAAACATTTTGTATTCGTTTCATTTCACATCTGAGGACAGATTTGATTGTCAATGTGTGTTTTTGTGTATATTTAGTCCACATTCCACATAGGGAGAACTTTTCATTTATTAGGTGAAAACATGAACATGTTTTGAAAATGTCCAAGCGATATTTGTTTCCTGGATATTAATATTCTTCCAATAAAAATGCTTCAAAGTAAAGGAAGCACATTCTGGATCTGATCCTACTGGATTCAGAATTATTAAACAACCTTGGTTTTTGAGGTCGAATTATTGACATGCAGTAGGCCAGAAGAAAATAGAAAAAAAATATTTTTTTATGTTTAAATGCATCTTTAATATGAGTGGTTTCATAAAAGTATGTTTGACAGGCTGCGTAGTGTTGTATTGGTCAGTACTCTCACTTCACAGCAACAATAGCCCTGATTTGAGTCTCTAGTTGGGCGGCCTATTTGGTTTCCTCCAGCAGTCCAAAAAAACATTCAAATAAATAAATGAATAAATAATTTCTACTATAGATCTGAGTTTATGCAATTGTTGCCTGAGTTTGCACTGTGGTGGACTAATTAATACATGTCAATGAACTGTCCCCAGAAGGCATAGAAATGTGTGTAAACATGGCCGTGCTTGTGCTAATGCACTCTTTGCAATGATGAGCAATGATTCCTTTGTATAAAAAAACAAAACATGAGGTACTGGAAGCAGAATAATGAGTGTTCTCATCATTTGAAACATTCCATTTCAAAATAGCAAACTATTAGCAAAAAATAACCTTGTCTTACGTCCATTTCTTATTAAACAGCACTGATTCTTGTAAGTTGTTTGGCTTTTCCCATTATGATTCCAGAGATGACACCAAAATGCATCATCCAAACCACAAATGTTTTCGTCATCTTCAAAATAAACAGCACTGTGCAGCATAACAGGAATCCACATACTGATCGTTCTGCCAATAAATCTAAGAGCGGTGTCGTTAAAGCTCAATCATCTTGACTTTTCCTTTGGAGAACAATAAAAGGCAAACCTGTGTTTTCATCATCAATTACCGAGCACACCCTTTTTGGTTGACTGTAATGACACACATCTTTGTAAAGCAAGGCCAGTTTTTAAGGTTGCACAAGCTGGACTCCCTTAACATCACGTATCTTTTTCTTCATATCCTGCACCCTCTTCCCATTATCTTTCATCTTGGTCCCATTATATCTCATCACATATCAGTATGAGATTCCTTTAAAACAAATAAGCTCTTTTCACATATTTCTAGTAAAGTAACATGTGCACTGCATGTGCGCAACTTCTGAAAAATAACTGAACTAATTGTTGAATAAGTCATTATAGGAGGCTATATATATATATATATCAAAACAACCCCCACCTCCTTCATTTATCACAAAATACACCATTGTAGTTGTAGGCATAGTAGTAGTACTAGTAGTAGTAGTAGTCGTGGTGGTAGTAGTCATACTAGTGTGTCGTTGATCATATTCTTGACTTCATGGAAAAACAGTTTCAGAACTTTTATTTTTATTAGTGAGGAAATGTTTAACTGAGACGTGGAGATTGTATCTGCCTGAAATAGACACACTTGAAGAAAACTGTTTCGCCTGCAATTTATCACAGACAAAATTCTGTTTTTAAAATTTGATTCTTTTTTCAGATAAATAGCAGCACACTTCACATCAGAAAAACAATAACAACCATGTGTCCTTTTGAATGAAATCCTTATTATAGTTCATAATTTCCCAAACCAGTAACCTGAAGAGCAACAATGATTTCAGCAAAGAGAGATAACGTCCACCTTTAAATGTCTATATTTGTATATTATAGTTTTCACCCAGCCAAAACTAGCCAAAAGAAGGTGATGTGGTCAGAGTGAGTAACATCACAATGGTTTAGTGGGCTGCAGTTCGGTGGACAATTGTCAAGCCCACAGTCTTTCTTTAAAGGAAAGGTCTGTGTGAGTTAGATGTGACTTTTTCTGTGCCAGCACTCAGTGTTCCCCGACCACTTCAAAGAGTGAGGGGGGATAGGAAAAACAGACAGCAATAGAAAACACATATACAAATCAAGCAAGTGAGGGAAACAGATTTGTTCCTAAGATAGCATTATCTAAGAAGGTGGTGTTCCGAGAACCACTTTGACAGCACTGAGTGAAGAATGTAATTGGCTAATGAAAGTAGACAAGATTGTGCTTTACACTGCACTTTTCAACTTGTGTGGAGAAGTGTGCATCTTTGTGAGGACTGGCGTGGGGGGAAATGTAGTGAACAAGAGTGAAAAAGAGAAATGAAATTAATGAAATGTTAAACGGACTTCACATTTACTGTGGCTACATTTTCACCACTTCTAAACTCTCAAGGCACTTTTTGTTTTAACTGCCTTCATACACAAAGACATAGTGACAGCAGATACACAAGGGGCTCTATATCCATTAAGGATTAGATCACTTTCATATATTGACAGGGCAAGATGGGAATCAAACCACCAATCCCGGTGACAGAAGAAAACCTGCACTAACAACTGAGCCACAGCAGCCTTGAACGAATGGTCCTTCTGTGAATTTGACCCCTTGGGGATGTTATGCATTAATTTCTATCTAATCAACTGTAAAAGGTAATAATAAAAGTATTTACATTTGCGACATAATGAAATTGTGTTTCTTTTGCGGTGTTATGCAAAGCTTTCTTTTATTCCACTTCTCTTCACAGCTGGCAGTTAAAGAAAGATCATAGTTATTTCCACATCTGGATTTAAAAGCTAGCAACAAATACAGCTGCTAAAAGTTACATTCAACTCTGGAAACATTGAAAGGTTTATGTCAAAGTTTAACAGTTCTGGACTTGGCGCTCATACACGAGGAGACAACATCTGAAAAGCTAAGAAAGGTCCAAACTGAAAAAGATTTTCAGCTTGGAGTGGATTAGCAAGATAGTATTACAGATTCAGGACAACTTATGTATTCACTATGAATATTTGACATTTGGTTTCTTTTGTGAGCAAAAGATCACTTCTCAAAATTAAACTGATAAGATACGTCACAATTAAGTAAATACATCCACAGGTCACCTTTGAGCTGACACCAGATATTGCAGATATACAGTATAAAGATATAAACAAGTTATATTTCAATGTTTATACTCACTTTTCTGTTCTCCCATCACCACACTTTACTTTCCTGCCTCCCTCTCTCAAGAAGCATTGTTTACCATGAAACAGTGACAGTGATAAATAGCCACACAGTTAAATGCCAATCAAATTATAATACAATTATGGTTCTGCGCCTATTCAATAGAGAATAATTTGGTGTTTGCAGAATGTGTAAAACAGATCCTGGGTATCGGCACAGGAACACACATATAAAAAAACATATTTTTGTGAGCAGATATACTGTACATAAGTAGATATGCACTTTTAGGAGAAGAGAAAAGATAGCATGTGGAAATATCATATATAGCAAAATATAATGTTATGGTCCACATCAGAACTAAAAGACTTCATTTCTGACTTTCATGTTTCTTATTGCCTTTCCATTACCAGCCTCTTTACTTAATCTTAACTCACACGCAACCTCATATGAACACACTAACACACACACACATACAGTAGAGGCATGTTTTGTTTGGTTTTTTCCCCCCAACTGAAGCACACATAAAAACAAAATTCAGCTTGTTTTCTGAATGTCCTATCTCTCTCGGGGAGCATTAATAGATTGTCTTGCAGACAGCTTTACAAAGCCAGGGAGAAGGATAAAGCGTTTATATGGCCTTTACAGCAGCTTGGCCCCAATCCAAAAGGTTTACGATGTGGTGTCAACTACCCTGTTTGTTTGTTTACTTGTGATGTGCATGCATCTGTGTGTATACTGTATCTGTCTGCATCTGTGTTCTGTCTATGCAAGAGATTGTTGTCTTTGTGTGTGCACCGCCTGCATGCACGCGTGTGTTTGTATGTGTGCCGATATCTACATGAAAGCATTTAATGTGAGCTGTTTCGTGAGAGCAGTCGCACAAACCTGCCCTTTAACAGAGACTTCAATGTGTGCAAAATGAGCGAGGAGAGAGAGAGAGCGAGCGAGCGAGCGAACGAGGGAGAGGGAGCAGACACTATGCTATGATGTCATTGTCCCGGTGGAGTAGCAATACAAAGTGACTGTTTGAGGTGATGGTGCAGCATGCTCAGCAAAAGACGAAACATTTTCTATGTCTGCTTGTAGAGGATAACGCTTACATGTGTTCTGTGTGTGTGTGTGTGTGTGTGTGTGTGTGTGTGTGTGTGTGTGTGTGTGTGTGTGTGTGTGTTGTTCTTTGCTCATATATGTGTAGCGAGATAGCGAGAGGAGGAGACTCGGGGCTCCACTTCCCAGTGCAGCACTCATGTACCTGGATGTTTATGATGTCATTCTCCCTGGTGGCTTACCGTGCCAAGCCTAGTTTTGCAGGTGACAAAATAAATGCGGAGATAGAGAGGAAAGCAGACTGTTTTGGACCCGTATTTATGGAGATTTTAGTACTTCATTTGGCATCAGTGCATGTTCATGTGCGCATTTATACATTTGTATGCATGTTCCATATGCTGCTGAGATGCTACTGCACTTAAGTGTTTTCATGTGGACGGCTCTTTGTGCAGCCAGTGCTTTAACTGTCTTACGTGTGCTGAAACATGGGTTGGAGTGTGTCTGTGCATTCACCTGGCTCTTGATGATGTCATCATCCTGGTGGACTTGCAAAACATATCCAGAGTTGCAGGAGATGGTGCAGCGGTCTCCATTGTAGAAGTGGCGGCCAGGGCTACTGCACGTCAGCTCTGCATTGCGGATTAAGGGTTCCTGGCAGTCAATGGCTTCACACGAATAATGTACACAACTGCGAAAGATTGTGTGTGTGTGTGTGTGTGTGGGTACATGGGGGGGGGGGGGGGGGGGGGGGGTTGTGGTAAAAGAAAGTGAGAAAGAAACAGGGAACAGAGAGAAAAATGATGAAAGAAAACACTTTAAATTACAACCAACTAGAAATTTTGTGAATCAAATAACACTGCAGACTTCCAAACATCGAAGCACATTTGCTCACAAACAGACAAGCTATGCATCAAGTCATCCACATCCATCCATCATTGACTGCTTAACATATCAAATCAATAAACCACATGGAGAAAAGATTGCCATATTTGCTGTGTGCGTAAAAGGGTGTCTCCGTGTGCATAGTTTGTGAATTCAGAGCAACAGGATGGATTATGTGTGGGCTACAGTGGTAGAGTTTGGTCACAGCTTTATGATAGGAGCCTGATGGAGAAGGTTTTTAATGCTTTTGGAATGTTTGCATGCCCAAGGCACCTTTTTACAGTCCACATTCTACAGTATAGGTTCCCCTCATGAAAGCGAGAAGGATGCAGAGAGAGAGAGAGAGAGAGAGAAAGAGAGAGAGCTTGAAAGAAAATACAAGTCTGGAGAAACATTGTTAAACTCACTCCACCGTTAGTGTCGTCTCTATTTTTCTCTTTTCAGCCTTTAATTTCCCTACGTCTATAGCAAGCATAATATTTAGCTTTCCTTGCTTTATTCCCCCCAGATTATTAATAACCTTATTCATTTATATTATTCCATATGTCCTTCATTTCATACCTTTCTGTCCCTCTCACTATGTCAACTCAGGCTGACAGAAAGCTTAGCTGAGCAGGTGAAGACTGGTGATATAAAACACACTAGTAGCGGTCCCTTAGGTCTAGACTCCTTGAGGACTCGGAAAGCCGAGAAACCTCCTCTGTGGACACTTTGGTTTTGAACAAACTCTTTGTGGTTTTCTGCGAGTCGCTCTGGAATTTATGACATAAATTACAATTAACTACCTGGAAAACTATCCCCCTCCCCTGCAAATGAGAATACGGTATACTCCACAAGAGAATAGTAAGTATGACTCAAAAGAGAGTAAAACCGGAAAGGAAGAACAGAACAAAAACTTTCTCAACATCACTCTTAGATTAATAGGCAAAAATGAGCAGTTCTGCATGCAGGATGGGGGACGAGAAGAAAAAAATTAAGAAATGTAAACAGAACAAAAAGGTGCGAAAATCTGAAAGAAAAGAGAAAACATACATGTGCATGTGCTTGCAGACAAGCACGGAACATAAAACTGAGTCATGTTAATAGCTTCTGTTGTTAACAACTCAGGGAAAAAGGGATGTGGTGTTTTGTAGAGGCATAAGTATTACGGGAAATATGCTGTTCAGCCCAGGAGAACGAGGGAAGGAAAGTAGGAGCAGGAGGCACAAAAAAGGGGAGAATGGCAGTCAGTAAGGGAGGAAGATGACGTGAAAGTAAAGGATGAGAGGACAGAACAGGATAGCAGCTATGATGGAAGGGAGGAGGAGGGGAGCGGTAGAAAAGCAGGGAGAGGGAAGGAGACGGATATGAAGACGGAGTCAAGCAACATGCAGGAGAGAGAGAAGGATAGCTTGGGAAGGTGATCTGCTGAGATCAGGAGATGATTAATTATGGTTTATTAAGAAAAGAAACAGATCGATGGCAAAGAAACACAGCCTGGGTTTTCCTACAAAAGTTGGAAGGTCATAACACTGAATAATAGCTGATTGTTATATTATTATAATGAAAATTCAACTTGTAGCATGTTCAAAAACTTGAGAGGATAAGTGGGATTGACTCGCTGGCTTGTCCTCATGTAAGCATAATGGTTTTCAGGAGCCTCGAGAAATTAAATGAAGTGGAGGGAATATGAAAGAAAGAAAAAGTCAGCAAGAACTCTGAGAGAAAGCGACTATGTCTGTGTGTGTGTGTGTGTGTGTGGTAATAAACAATTTCCTGGCTGATGCAGATATACAGCAGTTTTAATCTATTTAGGTACTCTTGGATGTCTCTCTGGCACACAACAAAAGCCACAAACAGCTCTATCTCTCCACACAGAACCACTGACCATCCATTCTTTGTGTATTGTGGGGTTTATTAGTGCATTTCTTGTTGAAAGGCGGGCGGGAGCGTCGTCCCTATGAACTGTCTCATGCATGACAGTGGTGTGGAAATTGGTAAATTGTGGTTCTTCATGTGTGTGTGTGGTCTGGTTTCACTGCATTTGTGAGGAATGACATCATGTGGCTAGTAGTTAACATTAAAGGTAGAGGACAATTTCAATTGTGATTTCACAGCTGAAAAAATAGTCATAAATGTCTCAGTGGGTTTTTATTAAATATCACAATTTTAAGTTGAGAATTTTTCATTCAGCATTTACAAATCATATGAGCAGCACAGGCACAAGTTCAAATATAGAATACATTCAAGAATGGGCCATTTAAGTACATTTTAAGTAATATTAAGCATTGTAAAGTATTTAAGTACTACTATTTTCATGCAGTGCCTTCTTCAGCCTCAGCATAGTCAAAACCAAACTGTGAGGTAAATAAGATTTAGTGCTGGAGGCAGCATTGCAGGCTTTTTGTTGCAAATTTGCAAAGCTCTACAACAGGTCCAAATTATTTGTAAATTCCCCAGATTTTCCTTGTTATTGCTGCACCTTGGGCAGATGTCTGAGATTAAACAGCTTTCTGGCATCATTACTAAATGCATGCTCACTGATGTTTTTAGTTTGAACAATCCCATTCAGAAACATAACCAAGCATGGCTTGTCTCTTCTTGCGTGTTTGTGTTCCGTCTGGTTCTTCAAAGTTGTTGGGACGGACAATTTAAAGTCAACATTAAAGAGGGACGGGATGTGGCCTCATGTATTTGATCAACAGCCTTCTTTAAAGCTCATCCTGAATGCTGTCACGTTTGAATGCAACACAAAAATACCTGGTCTATTCTCCTGTTTCTCAAACTTACCTCTGTCCTGTTGGGTTGTAGATTTCGTTGCTTTGGCAGCCACTTATTGTGATCGGGTCAAAAGACTGAAAGGAGCGCAGTCCGACACCAGAGATGGCCACGAAATGAGATGCAAACATGACTAGGATGGCCTTGGTGTGGTAAAAGGCCACTGACAAGTCATGGCTCACCGGGATAACCAGCGGGTTTGTGCGGCAGCTCAGTCGCCAGTCACCTGCGGAAAGGATTGTGGAGCAAAAGACAAAACACAGCACAATAAGATTGAGGCAGGATAAGTATAGGGGACAAAAACAGATATTAATCCTACCCCAAAGGTACAAAAATGATTAAGCTGGGGGCCTAATGGCATGCCGGTGGGGAAAGAGTGGCTGAAGGTTGACATAGTATTACAATTCTCACCAAGACTGTGGATGCCCTCTTTGGTATCCACCAACTGAACAGTGATGTTACACTGTGTCTGGTCAATGTAGTTGGTCCCATCGGCAGCCAGGTGTATAATCACTGCTGCTGCCACCATCGGGTGAGAAAAGTAGGCCTGAATGAGGTTTAAAAAAAACAACAAAACAGGGCATTAAGCCAAGCACAGTTTCACACCATCCTCTCGACTTCTTATTTTCAAATGCCCCTGCCTGGAATTAAAATAATATTAGACAAGTGAGTTCACATATAAAGTAAAGCATAGATAAAATATGCATATTGTAAGTTAAAATGGACTTTGCTATTGCAGACTGTACAGAAATAGTGTCTTACACAGAAACAAAACTCCTATCAAAGGATTTGACATTAGTGTTTTCTCAAGGATTGATCCAGATCACATGGGGGCCAATGGGAAGTACTGGAAATCACTGCTAACACTTTTTGATTATTAAATTAGTGCATTTATTTCCTCATCTTGTTTTGTTGGCTCAGCAACTTTGTTCTTTTTTAAAGAGAATGCATATGATTTCTTCATTTTCCACTGTCAACATTAATATCTGGTTGGACATGTCCCCTCAGTTATATTGTTCTCTTCAACATCTGGTTCTTCGATGAAATTAGTAATCTATTCAACAGAATCTAGAGCAGCTTCAGGTATCACAAAGTGTATTATTCATTCCACTTTTTTAACTGAAGAAAACATACATAAATATCCTCAAGGTGAACTCAAGTACTCAATAAGTCTGGCCATAAACGTACCGATCAGATTACTTCAGGTTTGAGTTTTATTGACATTTTAACACAGAACGACAGGTGACAACTTTACCCAGTGATTGACAGCCCATAGAACTAATGGCAATTTGGAGGGAGGCACAAGAGGGCAATCAAATTACCGGGGTGGCGGGTGTCCCTCTTTTACACCACTGAAAGTCTTTTCCCACAAACCTGATCTTTTAGTCAAGTCCAGAACAGACAATCTTGTAACGAAAACCAAAGGCAAAGTGAGGGGTGACAATAAGACAGAAATACACCTGAGTATGTATTCTCCAAACTTTTTTCATAAAACCATAATGCATAAGCGTCACATAGATTCCCGAATGCGTCATCTCACAATCCAGGCACCTTATTCACTTAACTCACTCAGATTTAGGTGACAGGACATTTGTTTGACATTAATTGTAGTGACACATAATTACATATTACACTTTTTAAAAAGTATTTCCGGTGCCAGCTGAGTCATAATGAATTATTGGTCTTACCTTAAGCCAAAATGTAGAATAGACCCAGGATGTCTGTCGGGCCTCACGACAGGGGAACCATGCATATTGGGACACTCCATCAGAGAGATCAAACACCTTCGACTGACATGTCTATGGAAACATGAGGAAATAGAAAAGAAACCTTTTGTGGCTGCCAACTTTAAGTTGATGGATATGTACAAACATGCTTTGAAGAAAATCCCTCCACTCATCCAGCCATTTTTTATACTGCTTTATCTAACTTAGGGTTGCAAGGAGCTGGAGCTGATCCCAGTTTATGGGTGAAGGCAGTGTAAACCCTGGATAGGTTACCAGTCCATCATGGGGCAAACACGGAGAGACAGGCCCCAACATACTCATAAAAGCCATGTTTTTGGAGAAATCACATGTGAACAGGGAGAACAGGCAAATTTCATACAGAACGACTGTAAACTGTGAATATCTCCATTGTGACCACTCCCTCCACTGTGCAGCTCAGCATGAAGAAAATGGAGAGTATAATTAAGGGTATTTTCGGCCATCTATCAATCTTCCATACAAGTTTATTGAAGTTAGGGTTGTGAGGAGCTGGAGCTGATCCCAGCTGACTATTGCTGAAGGAAGGATACATCTCGGACAGGTTACATCATCCTGAAAACTCTCACATTCACAACTACAGGAAAAATAGAATCATCAACCAGCCTCACATGAATGTTTTTGAACGACGACCCAGAGAAAACTCATGCATGCAAAGGGAGAACATGCAAACTTAAGGTTGCTTAAAGAAAGTTAATATAGAACATGTGGTGTATAGTCGAGGAAAAGTCTGTTATTAATTTGTTCTGGTGCTTGATAGATTTATTTCAGCGAGAATTCAAATTTCCAATAAGAAAAGATTAAAAAAAATAGTACTATCATATGGCATCTGTGGTTTGTTGAATCCTCAATTTAAATGAATGACATAAGGGGAACTTCTGTTTCTCTGCAGTGTTTGACAGTATGACATAAAGTAAATAATCTTGGGCACAAGCAACACATACAATACATTTATTATATCACATTTGCTGGAAACAGAAGTGAGCATTCCTGTGGGTCAGTTCCTATTTACTACTCCACTCCTTACGATTCGATTTACTGGGCAACTTTGTGTTTCCGTCACCTGTTAGTGCCTATTCCCCAGAAATCTGAATATCACATCAGACATGAAAAAGCAAAATGTTCAAATTAACAGAAAGCTTTTGAGGCTTGATTCTAGATTAGGTTGAAAAGAGTAGAGAAAGTTGCAATGTGTATTTTACCAGTCGTACCTATCTATGAAAAAGCTGTCGTTTACTTCAAGTCTTGGGTTTTGACAATGCTGTGACCCCTGCTTTTTTTCCCCACAACTGTCAGCGATTTGTGGGCTCTTTGGAATGACGCGCAGCTGATGTGCATTGTGTGCAACACAGTTTGTTTGTGTCCTGTCAACAAACTCAGCATCCTGTCATGTGTCACATGCCCCCATGTCCTTCTCCTCTTCTTCTGACTTCGAGTCCTCTGGCTCTTTTACATATTACCAGTGTCCTGAGTTTTTAAAACTCTGTAATATTATACTTTTCTAATACCACGAGGGAAAAAAAGTTGTATTTGTAGGCATATGTAAGTGTATAAAAGTATATAGGCACTCAGACATCAATGAGATGAGAAGAATAAACCAATGCAACCAAAGGTGGGGTGGTCTATGCATCTTGGAGAACTTGCCAAAGTTCGACTGTGGATTTAGGCTGTCTCAGTTGCTTCTGTCTTTTCATGTAATCCCAGTCTTACTGAATGATCAGAGCTCTGTGACGGCCAGGCCATCTGCCGCATGATTCCTTGCTCTCCTTGTGACTGAACATCATTTTTTGTGACTCCGGCTGCATGCTGTCACGCTGCAGAGTTCCTCTGTGAATGCGATGGACGGTGTTGTGCGAGTTGTCCATGCTTAATTACAGTTCACAGTTACTCATAAAAATGTAATGGCATTTCTTTACCAGCTGATAAGTATAAAAGTAAGCCACAACTTGTGCGTTGTCTCTTAACAATAAAGCATTGTACATATGTATAATATGTGCAAATGCATTATATCGAGTCAATATGTCATATACATTAAGGCAAGCATGCTAAAAGGATAGTGTGTGTTATTTTTGCAGATCTGTTAAACACAATCTAAAGGATGCAACCTCATTAGAAGATTAACTTGCACATGTGTGGGGGCACAATATCACATTTGAGCCCATTTTTATTCACTCAAATCATTTGTAGATCTGACTATAAATATTATAATGTAAGAAAGTTTATGAAATCTGGAATCAATTACAACCTGACCTTCGACAAAAGATGCATGATAGAACTGTGGCTCATCCTCCTACATTAAAAAACACAAAATAAAATAGTGCTTTGGCTACCAGAAAAGTGAGTTTGTGAGTTACGGTAAAATATATGACAACCAATAGCATCTTCAAATCCAGCCCATGAGAAACTACACTATCTAATAATAATTCCTAGAAAACACATGGAGGCTTTCACATTAAGGAATCTGTAATCCTTCACAAAGAAAGAGTGGTGCAACCAAGCTTTAAAAGGACAACAAATGCCATTAAATTCCTTAATATTAGTAAAACATTGAATAATGACACAAATGTAGAAAATGTAAGATCCCCTCAGACTATTGAAGAATAGATGAACACAGATAAAGGGGAGAGAGGACACATACCCAAGGACGGTGAGTTTCGCCCGCTGCCCTGAGCTAGTGAAATGAGACACCAGTAACATGAGAGTTTTGCTAGAGAAGCTACTGTAAGATCCTGCCACCGTGAACAACTGGCCAGACCAGCTATCTGTTCATATATCTGTCCCCTGGATCTGTTGACATGACCTTTCAGCTCAGAGCTGACGAGGCAGGAATTAGAAATGCAGGTGACAAAAACACCTGAGATAAGTTGTAATGGCAGTTTGTTCCCATTTGAGTACAGGTTCAGACGCAAACCATCACTGCAGGTTTGTGCAACTGCAGTTTATAGAGAACAGCACCAGAAAGTAAAGTAATTTGCTCATTTTCAAAGCAAAGATTAGTTCAGAATCGAAACTGAGGAGAAAGGGATCTCTTTTCTGAAGCAACACTCTCCACAGAGATCACATTAACTCTCCCTGCCTAGAATTATTCATATGTGTCTATACATATGCAAATCGACTGAAATCATGTGATGGACTGCTGACCTTTTCAGGTTGTACCCTGCATTTCATCTGGGGTTAACTGTTTCAGCCCCCTCTAACCATATTCAAGATGAAGAGTGTATTCAAGATGGATGTAAGGATGAATTTAACCTCAGCTTTGTCTTCCTGGGCAGAGCAGGTGACAAAACCCTCTCTTTGTGTCAATTGATGACTCCTTTGTGTACACATAGGTGGTACAAGCTATAGCTTTCTGCCACACTCCTCCTCCTCCTCTCATCCTTTCCTGCCCTCAAGCAAACACTCCCCACCCCCACCTCCGCCTCCACCCTTTGTGAGCATCACGTCAGCAGGAGGCAGTTCACGAGTTTGCCTTGACTCATTACGCCGCTAACCAACCCCCGTGCAACAGCTACCTTCAAGGAAACCTTTAACAGATTTGGCTCCGATTTGGTTCCATCATTAAAAGTGGGGGGAAGGGCGGCACTCGTCACACATTCTTTTTTTTTTTTTTTTACACCTATTGAATATGCAGCCAAGCGAAGCTACTTTACTTTCACACTTTCAAATTTTATTCCTTCATCCATCCATCAATAAACCTTTACTCTGTTTGGGGTCATAAAGGACAAGAGCTTAGCTTAATACTCACTGGGCAGGTTTCCAATCTATCACAAGGCAGACACATTAAGATATACAAGCATCCTACTTCACTTGTTCACCTTTGGGCAAACTGGAGTCACCAAGTGATCACACCCAAATGTCCTTGGATCACATTTAGGGGAAAAAAGCTCTTAGAGAAAAGCCATGCGACTTTAGGAGCAAACTCAACAGTTTGAGCCTTCTCATAATGAGGCACTGATGACTTTAGAATATATTTACATGGAGTGTCAAGATTTTATATAATTCTTAAACATCACACTTATATTGTCAGGTTGTAATTCACTGTACAATGAATCTCAAGCAAATGTTACTATCAGGAATTTCCGAACAGTGAACTTTTCAATCGCATACCGTTTTTACTTTCCAAGACTGTTATGAGATGTTAGGGTATAAAGTATATTTTTATGTTTCCAAGAAAAGCAGCAAATAGGGCTACTTTGGGGCCCCAGATTGGTCATTGTTGGTGTTATCTCTAATAAGCATTTTCTTTTACTTACTAACTTGCCAGTTTATTTTAAAGGGCCTCCCATAGAAGAACGCCAGAAAGTTTCAGCCCCTGTTTCACACAACAATGTTTCGAGTGAAAACACATTGTTTTGTTTTGTTTTTTTCCATGTCAGAAAAGCTTCTTGTTTACACAGCAACTTTTTGAAAATTATGTAGTCTTCATGTAAGTCTACTAGTGGGTAGTGTGTTTTGTTTGGTAATGAAAGAAGACCATGGACTGGGAAACATGCTGGATGCTGCCATTGTCATTATAGTTGATCTAATCATGTGGAGAAGAACTATTTGACATTGCAGCATTTAAGAAAAGTTCCACCTGGGGAGTGGTTTTCAAAAAGTTGAGTTTCCAGTGGCTCTGAGCAAAGTTAACGGACACCACACTGTTTTCTCTTGGAAATGCTGAAATGTAAATGGGAAATGGGACCTCAAAAGGACCTTTTCCAGACACAATTATTTTTTCTTTTCATTTGTGAGAATCAGTCATCATTAATAGAAATAAGGTGTTGGTAAAACTATTCGACTTGTGCTTTGATACTTAAAAAAAACAACCCTGTAAAGACATTTTATTTTATTTCTATTTTTATGCATTACATACATAGTGTATAAACACATATATTGATCACTGCCATTACTCATGATAGACATTGATGGTACCAAACCTGATTGCTTCACACATAATTTGGAGGTTCTCAACATATGGCTACAATTATTATTTTATGAAAACTACTTTAAACAACTTAGCAACTGTTGTTCCTCTAACATCTGCACAAAACATCCCAGTATTAGTTATTATAGTGTGAAGAGTGTGCCAGTTTCAGAAAATACACGTCTGCTTCCTTTGGCATGCCATTTTTTTTTATTCCCTTATTTTAATATGTCTTAGAAAGAAGTTAAAATATTTCTTTATTGCTAATACATCAACTGAGTCCAATAACACCAAATAAAAAACAGATGTGATTTGTCTTATTAATCAGACCGCCCTCAATATTAAGAATATTAAATCACTGGATTTGTTGAACTGCATTTGGGAGAAATGCAAATAGTGTCTGACGTGAATTATTTACTGTGTTTTATTTATTGTGTGTCCATGAGCTGTGGTATGCAGAAACCTGTGTGTGCAAAGATTTACAGTCCCAAGAAAGACAACTAGCATTTGCATGAGCATGTACATCCATGCATAATTTAACACCAATACAATCATGAAAATTGATACTGCATCAATTGTATGTTTCCTGTGAATTTCAGTTGCAATGCATCACTTTACAGAGCAAAGCCAGGAGGAGGTCATAAACAACACTCACAAGCAAACCCCTAAAAAAAAATAAAGTGTGCACATTAAATCACCACTCATTCAAACTCTAAGGCACAGCGAATGGGCAAAGCAACAGCAAGTGAATATCAAACACAAACCTGTTCTTGTTTGTCTGTTCCACCTGTCAGCAGACTGACAAAACTGATTCATACAATGTCAATATTTCAGCAGGGACTGCAAATCAAAGATAGTTGAAGAATTTGGTCTTCCCAAGGTCTGTTGTTTTTGATCAGTTTTTGTGGAAGCATTTCTGACTCTCGCTCATTTTCACAATAAAAGAAACAGTTTATTTTTGATCAAATGAAACGCTACATTTATGAACTCGAGAGGTTCGGCAGCCGGTGTGTAGCGCACACAAACCACACGAGTGTGACAGCCGAGCATAGCCAGGAGTTCACATCATGACTCCCATCTGCAGTTCGGTTGATGCAACAGACACTTTGGTTAAGGTCAGGGGAAGATTGTGGTTTTGGTTAAATGTTAATAAACATGTTGTGTCTCAAGTCACTGTGGACCTTTTCTGTATTAGCACAGACCACAGTTTTCCCTAAACGTATCCATGTGCTGCCATGCACTGCCTAAAGACAACCACAAAAACAGTCAAAGAATACTGTTGTCACAGCAAGTGGAAATTACCATGCAGGATCGGAAATGTCGGTGGAAAATAAATAAATTGTCTGCAAACATTTTACTCATGTGTTCAGCGTCAATACTCTTGTGAACTGCCAAACATGTTAATTAACAACACTCCATACTCTGGTTTGGATCATTCTCGCTTCAAAATGCATTCACCACAGGAGATTTATTGTGTATACGTGGAAGCTACTATTCCAGGTACATAAGGGAAATACTGAGCCGTTTCTCTGGAACCAAATAAATTCTCACTTTCCTTGAAAAACAATCACAGCCACACTAAAGATGAGTTCAGCTCCTTAACTCCACAATTCACACACACGTAGCTACACACATGGTCTTAATATTTACCAGCTGGCTCGTCAGACTGGCAGAAAACAGCCGACCCAAGTCTGTAGACACAAACTGGTGTTTGTAAATCACCACTTCAGATAAAAGGAGAGCTAAGTGTCTTAAGTTGTGGGAAACCAACAGAGATAAAGGTGAGGAAAAAGGGGAAAGTGCAACCATCAGATTCATTACCTTGGAAATATGACCCAACTGTAAAAACATTCACTGAGAGCGTAAAGCTAAACTTGTAAAGAGAGACACAAAGAGGGAAGCTCTTAGCAAAGGCAGAATAATGACAATAATAATGGCTCTAATAGTGTAATGTAACTCAACAGTCTCTCCCTTTGGTGATAGGGGAAGTTAGATCACCTCTATGTGAGGATGCCTGCATGGAGCACTTATCCATGAACAAATACAGTATGTACAACAACTCAAATACACACTTACACGTGCCATACACATGTTACTTCCCACCTTGGCTGAGATAGTGATGTGAAAGCCTCCAGATTTTCAGAAAGTCCCAACTTGGATGCAAATCAATAAACCTCACTGACACAGCCACAAACATGGGCCATATGTTCTTGACAGACTAATATCAGACATTTTAGGGGCCCAGAAAAGCTCTTTTCTATATCTTCCAGATACTAGAAAATGGCCCAGGAGCCTGTGGAAGGAGGTTGGGCCAGGGTATTAGTCTGAGCCCATTCATGACTTTTGACACTGCACTCATTTCCCTCTATTTGTGAGTAGACCACAACTCAAAGACGTAAGGAAGAAATGGTTTTCTTTCATGTTGAGTGATTGTAATTTCTAATAATGATATGTTCTCTCATTACCAATTATTGTTTGCAGTCATTTGTTGACAAACTAATCGAGATCATTTCCGAAAAAGTCTTAGTTTCATTATATATTTGTGTCCTATCACTAATCAAAAGTGCAAAACAAAAAGTGTAGGTTATATACAAGTCTTTAAGTCTTCCACTTTCAGGGTATCAACACAGTACAAGCACACGACTAACAGTACTCTTTAAGGACTTTAGATTTCAATAGCAGGTAACAACCAAATGTTATAGCTATCCATCCATGATGCCTCTTTGCACACTTCAGGTCACCAAAGTCTATAGCTACAATGCATGTTTTGAGACTAGTAGCCCTGTTTACACAACAACGATTATGAGTCAATCCGCAAAAATGTCTTCACTTTAGGGGGATTCGTTTACACGGCACCAGTGTGCGGATGCACCGTATCTGTGAAGTTGTCATTCCGGCTCCCAAGGTGGAAAGTTTCTTTCACAGCCGCCCATCCCTCCTGCAGAGACTGCTGGAGGCTATTTAGCCTGTTACTGCACGTGCGCAAACATCCCCTGATCACCCCCGATAGCATCTGATGCGTCATCAGTCCATGCGGATGTCAGGTGCTCTCCATTTTCTTCATTATTATAGCGTATTCTTCACTGCACACATGTCTGCGTGGTTTCAAGCAACAGCGCCCTCACATGGCCCGGCATACTAACTACACCAGTGTCCCTGTGTCTGCTGCTGCAGTGTAAACACACAGCTTTTTTTTTAACGAATGAGGTGTTGTCACGTGAAACGTTGTCGTGTAAACTGGGCCTAAAGCAATGATTTATTTGATTTTTTTAAAAATACATATTTAAAAATAGTTCATCAGAAGGTGTGATGCTTAGCCCACAGACCCTCCTATCTCTCCTGACAGGGAACTCATCCATCTTGGCCTTTTCATGCAGACGTTTAACGTGTAATTGCAGTGATAATGAGGCTGTATATGTGGCTTTGGTTGTCTCTCAAAATATTCACCAAAATAAAGGAAAATGTTGAAAGTGGATTTACTAAGGTGAGAACTCTTTTTTGTTGTTCCGGGTTGTAACTTTAACAGTAAACACAACATGCAACTGAAAAGACAATCCATTTGTCTAACCTCAATGTCACTGAGTCACTTTCAGCTTTGGCAAATGTGAAAACAAAAATACCCACATGTCAGTGTTTATTGTTTGCTTTAGAGTTTGTCCTACCTCCAGTGGCCCACTGTTTTCTGCTAAACGTTTGGAAACGTGGGACACACGTCAAGAAGACATTTTTGTAAGCATGGAGTATTTAACATATTTCAAGAGATGCAATAATCGTCTTCTTTGATGCATCTCCTGTCTTTGTTGGAGGCATATATAGAGTTGAAGTCTGAGCATTTGAAGCAGTAGTAAGCATCTGTGAGGCATTTGTGGCAAGACGAGAGAAAGAGAAACAGAGAGAAACTAGTATGAGTTTCCAAGCACCATCCCATGGTTTACTGGAATGCTGGTGAGCGCCTGGTGTGTGAGGTAATGTCCTGTCACCCAGACCCACCCATACCTACTGAGGCTTACCCTCCAATTGGTCCAAAGCTAATGATGGGCGACTTGTATGGCCTACTGAGAAGAGGGCTGTAAATGTTAGTGAATGGGCACAATTATGCAGTTTGCCTATTCCATTCTCATCAGAACAGACATGAGTAGTGACTGGGTGGTAAGAAACAAAGACCACAATCTAATGTATAGGGATCGGTGAGCATACAATGCCAGCAAGTTAAAAACAGATGGTTCTACGGAGAATATAAATGTCCTTCAGTCAGTGGCCCCCAATGCTCAATAAAACTATGCCAAAACCCTGCATATTAACAGCTTGAAAATGTTATAGGGTAGGGGTCATCAGTGCCACAAAGAAAAACAAAAAAACGCTTCAATGAGGTTTCCACATGGCAGAGCCACAATAATACCTGAGAAGGGAAAAGTAAAAGAGAAAAAGCAACAGCATCCCAGAGGTTTTTTTTTTAATGTTACCACACGCTTATGTCACTGGCATCCTGCCTGACGAAGGCTGTGCGGTTTATGGGGAATGTTGGTGAGAGAGACAGAGCCAGAGAAGCTGGCCTTACTGCACTGCTGAAAGCAACAGCTCAGCTACTGTATGAGTGGCTCTTTTTGTGGCGAGTGCATGTGTGTGTGTGTGTGTGTGTGTGTGTGTGTGTGTGTGTGTGTGTGTGTGTGTGTGTGTGTGTGTGTGTGTGTGTGTGTGCGCGCGCGCGCGCGCGCGTGCGTGCGTGTAAGAGAGGGAGCAAGAGAAAGAGAGAAGGCCTGGTTAAAGTTTACTGTTAGTTAAAGCTGAAATTAGGAGTAAATAAATGTGACTCAATGCAATATCGTCAGAATACAGAAAAACGTACATTGTTTTGTTCCTATCCACTGGTAGATACAGTTGGGTTTGTCAGCCTGCATAAAATATATGTAAGTCAATGGAATGTCCTCGGAAGTATAATAAAGTAACCTTGAAGGCATGATAGCAGGATGTGTGTGTCAGTTTATGCAACAATGTCAAACGGATTTGTAAGTTTGCTTGTGTATCTGTGTGTATGGAAATCAAAGTGCGCGTAAATGTGTGTACATGCAATGCAATATCTTGTATACAGTATGCATGCATCTTTCTGTTAAGTACACAAACACGCACTGCCTGCTTTATTTTGGGACCTGGGACAGATCTGGGCCAGTTGTTGCTTGCTTGTTTCCGTGTTTCACTAACCAGCATCATTTCTTTTGCCGTGCTTCCCCTTGCCCTCCCCAATTCCTTCTGAAGCATTATTTACTTAAAGATGAATGTGGTAGGAGTTATTTATTCCAGCCCTCATAGCATATGTTTGTTTTTCATCTCAAGACGGGTGAACTTACAGGCAATTTCTCGAAGCACAAGAGGACTAAAATGTTATCCCTTCTGTTGCTTATGTATAATTAAGGTTAGTGTTCTCCAGGGGTGCCCATGGGTTGCGTCAGAGATTGCCTGGGCAGCGGTCCTCCCGGGAGAAGTCACCTGGCCTGCTGTTTGATCTTTAAGTTTGAATGTACACCCACAGTCCTGGGCTACACACATGTGTGAAGGCAAGGATGCTGCACACACAAGCAGACACACACCTATAAAGTGCACATATGGGGAAATGTGCATGACACACACTCACACCTCACACTTATACACACATATGCACAAACACATTCACACTGAAAGGTTAGTTGCTAGGGCCAGTTCTTCACTCGAATTCCCCTAAAGCAAGTTGAGCTGGCTCACCATATTCCACAGTGTGGTAGGGGGAACATTATGTTCTGCTCCACAAAGACAGCATTAGTACATTTCAGTCCCCTATGGACCTGCCCTATAATCCTGTATGGTGTTGGCACTGTGTGTGTGTGTGTGTGTGTGTGTGTGTGTGTGTGTGTGTGTGTGTGTGTGTGTGTGTGTGTGTGTGTGTGTGTGTGTGTGTGTGTGTGTGTGTGTGTGTGCGTGCGTGCGTGCGTGCGTGCGCATGTTTGCTCACGTGTCCTTGTCTGGCTGCGTACCTGTGTGTGAGTTTGATCAGGAAAGCTGGGTGGATCTTTTAAATGAGCTTACGTCATCTTATCAAGTCTACTACAATGGCTTGCAGCGGGTCTTACAGTGAAGTGGGGAATTGAAACAAAACCAAAAAAAAACCCCACACATCTAAATCTAGCCGGAATGCCAGTTTTTGTAATTATTAATGTCTCGACTTAATTAACTAAATACCTTCTCTGGTGTCCATATGTTATTTTGTTTGGATCAAACTGCTCATTTGAGGACATTTAAGTGTAGGACTGGCCAGTAAGAGTGGTTTTGGACCATTTTCTGCTTTTACAATGGTTTTTATTTAGTGATGTATTTTCTTTTATATTCAGTCAGACTGTCAGTCAAACCAACACCCTGATTGTTTTACCTCCAGTTACAACCTTTCCCATCATGTATCCATTCTTCTGTCACGTGTCATCAATGTTTCTGCTTCTGTCTTTTTTTTTTTATATATAACATTTGATATGTTGGAGGTCATTATCTTTATATATGATATTCCTCTTTTTTTTTAATTACTTTGCTGGTTTTACACCGGTATTCTGTTTCATTCACAAACCCCAATTTTCAAAATATGCATGTTAATTCTTCTCCTACAGTTCGATGATGTTGCTACCCTGTCTATGCAATACAAATCCTAGTTTCCAAACTGGTAGATGACTTCACATGGCAGTGCTAGGATTCAGTGTTCATGACGGGAGACTACCAAACTATTCTTTACAAATGGGCAGTATGCATTTATGGCTCTATGCACCATTTATTCTTATGTTGCTGAACCTTCATTCAGTATAAATGTGGGAGCATTCCCCATCCTTCAACTTGGCTTCACTGTGGCGTGTGAAGATTCAAAAGATAAGAGAGAAAATAACCCCCAAAGAAACATCAACTCTGATGCACAAATGCTGGTTACTGCGATCATCATGCAGAATGACATTTAATGTACATGGTTCAATAATCTTTTGTATCTTTGTTGCATGTGGTTTGTAGTAGAAATATATATTCCTTATGCAAGCATGCACTTTCTCCTTTTCACACACAACCGCCGAGCACTTGAGATTCCGTGTAGATACATGATCCTTGTTACTCTCTTCAAGTGCCTTCTCGTGCTGTTGTTGTTTTCTTGTATCCGTAAAGATCTATATCACTGCTACCCGTCTCTCTCAGAGTCTCTCTCTCGTTACTCTCTCTCACACACACACACACACACACATACACACACAGTCACGCACAGTCACACACAGTCACGCATACACTTGGAGAGAATCAACAATGTCTTCAGACATCAAACAGAATTGATGCACATAGCCAATACAGGAATTGTTTACTAGATCAGAAGGAAATGATGCCATCAACTCCACCATCCAACGACACATTCATTCAGTACAGAAAAAATGAAATGCTCACAAAGCAAGTTCAACTTCAGCATTGTTCCATATCAGGAAGTGCATCTCTCTCTCAACTCTAGTAAGGGGATGTGAACCATGAATATGGAAACATGTTAGATTGAACACAAATACTAAAATTAGCCTCAACAAGGTGGTGTAATGTGCTGCTGATTTCTGATTAAAGAACAAACAAAAACAGCTCGCACAGATTTAATTCGTACAGTTGATTTTTTAAGCACCTGACACACTGAGAAGAACCCCCTTTAAAATACATACAATACAAAGCTGATCACACCTCGCAGCTGCAGCTTGCATTATAGCTATGCAATTAGGTTAAACCTTATTTCCCCACTTTGTTACAATTTTTTTGGCAATACCAAAACAATGAAGTCAAAGTAAAGCAAGTTGTTCAATTCACAAGTCTACTGTTAAAAGTTTAACAAGTAGGTAAAATAATACTAATAACATCTTCTAGAATATATAAGTTCTTACAAAGGTGTTCCTTCTCTGTGCTGATAGTAAGGGTTTGCCATGGAGTGATTGGATGAAGCGATGAGCTAATACAAGCACAAAATGTTAGGTGCAAGGATACGTGCAACATTTTGAGTGAGCTACTCAGATGAGTACCTGGAGATGATGTTTGATGACCGGCAGGCTTTGGGTCAAACGCCTCTATGGTCTTCTTTAACAGGTGAATTTACCGTAGATCATGGGTGAGAGATGTGCATGTGACAGATGAGAGCCGAACTTTATGAGGTGCTATGGATGTCTTCACAAAGTTTCCAATACTAAAGTCATCACTTGGGCCAATTGAATTTTAATGACTGGCAGTCAGAGTGATATTGTATATTTCATGCCTCCATGTAGAAATTATAGTCTCTTCACAGAAGTTTCTTCAACACAGCTTGAACATAAAATGTTTGAACATTTAAAATCAGCTCATTTTGTGCAGTTTTTTAACAGTGTGCATACTTTGCAGAATGTGTAGAATTGAGTATCCACTGCTAACAGTTGCATACTGACATTGGCAGCTGCCTCGTCTGTGTATACAGGGACCAACTTTGTTTTCCGGTTGTCCGAATCTGTCTCCTGAAAGAGATTCACAGCCCTTTTTTGATGTTCTGAGCGATGTTCTGCGGTCAGCCCACAGCTCAATCAGTCCAGGAAACTCCTATGTAAAGTCTCCATTTCTGGACATAGTGTAAACAATCTTCTGCTTGGGTTTTTTGATGTCCACAGATCTATTAAAAAGCAATCTCTAAAATTCAGCCAACTATGAGCTGGCTACTTCTTCACAGTGTGCGATGGTCTCCCTTATCCATGTTCCTGCTTCGCATGAGATATATGCACCCATACATCTATTATGGCCACTTCATCAAATGAATAATTTCCATGTAGGACAATCAGGGAAATGTGTGCTTAGCTTTCCTCATGTTTCTCGAACAAAGGATGACTGATATTCTTTGAGCCTGTATATAAGCCACCTACTTTGATTGAGAGGTGTGGATGTGAGTGGCATCTTGCAATTCAGTACTTCTTAGACGTCCCAGTATTATCAATAGTATACTCAGTCAGAAGCACTTGTAGACAATAAAAGTTAGTGTGTGTTAAAGTGTGTCAATGACCTAATTGATGTTACACATCATTGATTTTTGTAGTGCATGCCTAACAATTTCATCCCTGGTAATGTGATACCATAAAATCGGATCAAATATATTGGAAGGTAACAGCCAATAAGTCTGAACTTGACAAAATAATGAAAACAACTACAACAACAACAACAAAAAACGCTTACTTAGCAAAAAAGGGAAAAAAAGAACAGTAGAGAAAAAGGAAAACTAAGCCACAACAAAATGACCCCACGTTTTCAGTTCACAATCATCTTTCAAGTGCATAAGAGGTAATGTATTCAATCTTGTCTTCCTTGAGTACATAAAAAAGCTTTGCACCACAGCGATACCCATCATTTCTCAAACGTCACCATTTTAATATTGATGAGAGTCACCTAAACGTTGCCAAGCAATTGGCACTGCTACCTCAACAGCTTTCTAACTCCATGTCAAGGGCAATAAGTGAGCCTGTATCAGCAGAGCCACTGTGTTTTTGGCAGACTTTGCTTTGAAAAAGCACATCAAAATTTCCACAAAGGTTAGAGTTCAACGGCGTGGCATCATAAGTAACTATGCTGCTGAGAGGCGATTTTTAGATTTCTTGGGTGATATTGCAGTCAATGCCAAAAGGACTTTTAAATCTCTTTCTATCAACAGATATTGAAAGTCACCCAGGAAAATTTGCAAACACACCCAACAACTGAGAAAACTAAGATGAAGAAGCCTACTTTGGGAATAAGATCCAGATGTCAAGAGAATGACTCTGCAGTGGGCACTCTCCAGCACAGTCCTCGTTGGCATCAAGGGCAATCGTCAGTGAAAACAGCCATTAGAATACCACATGGTTGGACATCACCGCAAGTTCCTTCAGAACAGGTAAACGTCTTCTAAAGTGTTGTTTGGGTACTGAACAGCCTCTGTAGTGTTTGTTTTTTCATATGACGTCCTGAAGTAGTTACACTTGAACTGGATTGGCAAACAAAGGCAAATGTATTGTCTGCTCTTCATCTCCACAATCAGCCCTTTCATGCTTCATCTGTGGCCTGAGCCTCCAGGACAGTCGCCATAGCCACATGCGTGCAATTGCAGAACTGCTTTGGAGAATACCACTAAAGTGAATCACAGTTCAGTTATTCTAGGCAAAAATTATGTTATCGTTGTTTTACATGGCACTTCCAAAAGCAAATGCGCTTTTCAAACCATACACCTTCAACACTGTGCATATTTGTATATAAGATTTCCTTCCTTTTGTTTGAGTGTGTACCTTTCCAAGCTGCAACACCATGCTGAATAATTTAAAATTCAACATGTTATGCAGCTATCAAAGAGGAGAAGAATATGTGTCAGTAATCATTGCAATGTATAAAGTTAAAGCTGATTCTTGGAGGCTGCGATACACTTACGACCTTCTCAACTTTGTGTGAGGGTGTAACAGAGCGATGATTTGGTGGAGAGGGAAAGTGACAAGACCACAGTGTTTTGTTAACCTGTGTTTGGATATCCTCCACACATGCACTTGTGTTTCAGTGGCCTTGGAACAAGGTGATCTCATCACACATGACCCTGAGGGAACAGTGTGTTCTTCAAAGTTAAAGTCCTCTTTGTATGAACAATGTGTCCTTCGCAAGAGAAATCCATTCTCTATGGTTATATGGACATGTTCCACTAGTGTCTCAATCCCCGGAGAAAAGAAAACATCTGCAGCGTTGTTGGTTGGATTGCGCTCCCTTTTTTACTCAAACAGAAGTGGTGCCATATAAATATCACATGCATGAAATAGTGTCAGTTTATTTTCTACCCTTGTGTGAGCGAGACACCTGACCACAGTGTTTAAGAACAACTAGTTCAAGGACCTTCTAAAACGCCTCATCAGCAGTCAGAACGAGCTCCACCAACAAAACTTACCTCCAATTACACCAGAACACACCTCAGAAAAAAAGAGCAAGGTCAATACAGAGCTGGCAGCTCTTATACTTTGAAATGAAGCCCATTTTTAGTAGGGTTGAATTAATATTACTAAATTGAATGTTTCAAGGTAAAATCCGCCAGAGTAAGATGTGGCAGTGTAGTTACATGTGGCTTGAATAAAAAAAAATTATAATAATCTTCAAAGCCAGAGTAACAAACTAGATGATAATGAACAGAAATAATAAATATAGGCTTTTAAAGAGATACATCAACAACATGCCTTAGCTTTCACCATCCATATTGAGGAGAGGAGATTAAATGGGATTGAGGCTAATGCACTTCTATGTGTCCAAAGCTTTGACTGTGTATGTGTGCGAACATGCATGTTTGCATGTTTGTGTGTGTGTGTGTGTTACTCATGTTGTGGGTACACAAATCTCGATGCAGCACAAAGACAAAATGCTCCCACAATGTAAATCATTCAGCTTTAAAATAAAGAGTTGGCTAAAGCTCAGGGTAAGTTTAGAATAAAGAAGTGAGGCATCCCAATGGACCGATATAATCTGAAAAAAAAATATTTTTTTGTATGTTGAATGCAATGAATGCTGAGACAATAAACTGCAGTCCCCATTACCTACTTGCTGTAGGTCTCCAAAAAAAAAAAAAAAACGGAGCAGGAGTGACATGATATAAGATGCAGGTAACTGTTAAGCTGTATGACTGACTGCTGCTTCAGCAGAGATCTATACTCAGAAAGTGGTGATAAATGCGAAGCCAAGCAAAAAAAGTAGTTATCAGTATGGAGGCATTAACACTTTCAGGATAAGACACAAATTATCCTATCAGTAAAATGTTTAATGTTCAAACCAGATGGGATGATGCAAGATGAAACACTACATTGAAAAATAAATCGTTCACGCTTTATGCTTCCAAAGTGTTGATCCTTACATGAAGAGGGGTTAAGGCCAGGGTAAGGTTACATCTCCTCAAAGTAAAGTACGTCAATAACATGTCCTCTGAAGTGATTGAAACATGACTGTGTGTGTGCTGGTGCATGTATGTGTATGTGGATGTATCTCTCACCTTAATGTTTTGGGTAGTCAGCCTCTTTCTGCGTTTCAACACTAACAGATCAATGTATCTACCAGGATTAGCTCCAATCAATGGCTTCCTCTACTGTCTTCAATAAGCATTACTTTAATGAGGGCAAAACAAAGCCCTGCACCTGTACTCTGACACTTTGTATTAAAGGTACCAATCTAACTGAACTGGTGGACAAGCAAACAAAGGCGATTTCATTTTATATTGATGACAAAACAAAACATATTTGTGGTTCTTTTATATGATGTTCAATTTTCTGACAGTGGAAGTTGGTGACTGCTTGGTAACTTTCGGATCTGAAACCATTGCATTGAAAACTAATATGCCCGTTCAAATAATGGGAAAGCAAAATGGATCTTACCTTAGTGACAGCAGGATACCCAGCAGCCACTTCACCCGAGCAATAGGGCTTTTCTTCATGAGAAACGTCCACACTGGAAGCCCACTGGTCCAGGAAACCACTCGGGGTGTAAAGACCACAGTCTCTCACACCCGTTTCCCGCTCAAAGTCCTCACACACCCCATCGCCGTCATAGTAGTAGCACATGCTAGGCTCCTCTGTGATTAAAGACACAACAGAAAAAGGTGAATCCTCCAATAAGTTGTCTTTTGTTATATAATAACTTTTTAAAGAACAAGGAGAAGTTGAGATTCAGTATGTTCTGTTTCTTGTTTTGCAATATTCTAACAAAGCAATAAAGATAAGTTTTCACAAACAGCAATTTTGACTACTAATTCCTGTTTTTTAGTGGCTATCTTCGGGGATACAATTTCTATCCTTATTTCTACTATTTTGGAAGGTGAACTCAGAGACAACTAAATAAAGGCAGGGAAGGCACCCGAGGGATGAAAAGTGAAATAAAGAGGTAAGATTTTTTCCATGTATTAGGATATAAAAATGGACATGAGAATATGTTATGGTTAAGAAGAAAAGAACAAAAAGAAAAGTGAAAGGGAAAGCATAATAAAATAAGATAAAGAAGGAGGAGGAGGAGGAGCACATGGTGGGGGTGCAGACAAGTCAAGGGGTACAGAAAGATACAGCAGCATTTTTTTTCCAGACATCCCACCCGGAGTTAAGGTCTGGAACTGAAAGCTTACGGACAGGAGAAGAGGGGAGCGGAGCAGAGAGGCTGCCTGGGCCTCATTGGTCTCAGCTCTCAGCTAAAGCAGCGTCAGCCGGTGGGGTTCCAGTTAGGGGGAAAGGCGGCATTCTGTGCCAAGTTGGCCGGGGCCTCCTCCTCGAAATTCCAGCCATCCCCAGCACGGCCAAAAAGCTCAAGTCAGTTCTGTGCTCTGGCAATGGTAAAACGAGGGGCTACTGAGGGGGCATATAGAATAGGCTCCCGCCACTCACTCAGCAGGAACAGAGGCATGGAAGAAAGGAAGGAGTGAGCCCGAGACACAAGGAAGTTCAAACAGTGGTCTGTTAAAGGTGCAGAAAATAAAAGGTAGAATGTGAGCTAAAGTGAGAAGATGAGAAAAAGGTATGGGGAAAAAAAAGATGTGTATTGGTGCAGTGTTTGACTTTACACGGGGATAGAATAAACAGATAATGAAAAGTGGGGAAGGTGATTGAGTGCATGACCAAGAAGAAGAAAGACCTGCAATGTGAGGAAAAAAGAAATTGACGAGATGAACAAAGACAGGAAGCAATGGAAAACAAATGTAAAGAAACTGATAAGCCTCCCTTGTTCTGTTTTGATTTCGATACACGACTCCAACACATATTTGACAGCATATTAAAGAGTAAAGAAGACTTAAAATGGACAAAAAGCCTTGAGCAATAGTGTGAATATGCGAACGAGGCCTGTTTATGTCCTAAACCCCTCCTGAGACATCGTCTCTGAAGCAAAACAGGGTCATGTGAACAGCTTAATTTTTTTTTTTTTAAGTTCCAGATTTAAATTGGAGCAGTCTTTTAAGTGACCAATTAAATCGCATCAGATTGCAACACTCTGGACCAGTTGTATACTTTGCTTTTGTTGTCCGAAACAATGACAAACAGCCCGTCTCTCGCAAATAAAGACAGATGGACAGAAGTTCCCATCATTATAGCGTCACATTTCTGTACAAAACTTCAGCTATGTCAGAAAGTGTCTCTCTCACACGCACACGCACACGCACACGCACACACACACACACACACACACACACACACACACACACACACACGCACACGCACACACACACACACTGCAGTCGGTGGAAAAACAGCGGAGCCAATGCAGTCATCCAGCAATCTGAGAGGGATTAAGTGGCCACTTCACAGAGGCTCACACATGTGTGTCCATGCATGCATGTACTGTACATGCACAAAAACACACAATCATAAAGCAGGAGGAGGGGGGGGGGGGGTTAACTGATTGTGAGCCAGCAGGAGACTGGACAGGAAACCATTCATCTATTCATAAAATAAAACACTGTACAGTAGGAGATGCCATTCACTCAACTATGTAAAATAAGATTACACTCACCCATTAAAAATAATGATTTCCAGATTTTTTTTTTAAACATGAGGTCAAAGTGATTATGATATATTCTGGTATTCTATCCTTTTGAGAGAGGACTGAGGCACTTGAAGCACATCCAGATGTCAAATATGTTCATTCACAAAGTGAGCCTTGCGGAAAAGTTTTCAGCTTCTTCTTTTTTTGTGTGTGAAATAATACAGACACCAGTGTGGGAAAATGGAACTTCATCAAAGACGCATGTACTTGGAAATCCAGACTTTCAAAATGTTGCTGATAAGGGAGCAGATATCTTAGCAGTTTTGTATCTGGATTATGTTTCACCTCTACAATTGGAAAAAAAAATTTTAAATACTGAATCAACTGAAGCAGCACTCACTCAAAGGCCAAGTTTTAGTTATATCCATTTGACTTACCAATGCAGTTGAAGAAGACCTCTTTCTTACACTGACTGGAGCAACCATCCCCATTTATGGAGTTCATATCATCACATTCCTCTCCTTTGGAGCTGAAATAGCAAAATGCATACTTTAGGAAGCACAGACAAGACAATGTAATGTTGACCTGTGTATACCTGTTACCTCTGAATGCGTCCATCCCCGCAGTAGGGCGCCCCAACCTCATGCACCAGAGGCGGAGAAGGCTCGCTCTCACTCTGCCTGGAGATTGTTTGGACCTGGTAGGTGTAAGCGACATGCGGCACCACATCCCTGGAGAAAGTGACAAAACCTTACATTACGTTCTTGCTTCAGCGCAATGTCAAAGAAAAAGGAAGGAGAAAGCTAAATAGTTGACTGGGAAGGAATCTGTGGTCCACAGAACAGCTGTTTGTTGGTGCGTGTGTATGTGTGTGTGTTTTAGTATTAGTACACATCTGTGTCGACACATCCGAAGTGGTTGCATTTTCCCATTTTGGGTCCAGTTTGTGTTTTTTTTTTTTTTTTAATTGTCCTCATCATAGTGATTCAAGGAAACCATCGTGGTTGAGTACACAATGGAGAGGAGAAATATTGGGGGACTACTCACTTCGTTGGTGTAAGTCGCCATGATGGTTTCTTGAGTCACCATGATAAGGAAGTCTGAAAAAAAAGTCTGAAAGGAAAAAAAAACATAAATGAGAAAATCAAAACCATAAACCAAAAAAAAAAAAATCTAAAATCAAAGCTATAAATGAGAAACCAAAACCATCAGCAAAGCAACAAAACTCAGGAAAAGAAAGGCGCAAGCGAGGGTGCTTTCATGATGTGAATTATTCTGAATTTTTTTCCATTAAAAAAACATTTTTGTTTGCCTTTACATGTTCATTAATTACAATGTTAATTGCTCTTGTATAAACTGTATGTCATTTGTCCAAAGATAGAAGAAAATATCTATTCTATAGTTTTCAGATTCATTACGAACGAGTCTGATAATATCATGTAAAGGCAAGCAAAAAACAAATGTAAAAGAATAACAAAGTAAAAAAAAACAACAGAATAACTGATTTCATGTAAGCACTCCCATTTGCAACTGTATCATTTACAGTTTTCTTTCTTTTCCTTTGCTTACAGTTTTGGTTTCTCATTTCTAGTTTTGATTTGTCGCTTATGGTTATGGTTTCTCATTCATGGTTCTCCTTTTTGGCTTTCAGAGTTTTTGGCTTTCTGTGTGTGCGTGTGTGTGTGTGTGTGTGTGTGTGTGCGTGTGTGTTTTACTCATATTTTTGGGGTCATAAATCTGTTTACATAGTCACATTGTGGGAATTTGACTTCCTTTCGGGGACAAAAAGCAAGTTCTTATGACACAAACCATTAAATTTTAGGGGAAAGACTTGGTTTGAGGATGGGGTAATTTCAGGGTTAGGGTTAGTTCTCAACGAATGAAGTAATATGCAAGTCAGTGTAATGTCTTCTGAAATGATGGAAACATGACTGACTTTGTGTGTAATTGTGACGGAGACAAGTGCTCTCATGCGAATTTCCTAATTACACATATAGGGGCTGTTGTCATAAGATCTCCCCGCACACACCACAGTTTGAATTTATTTGACATGAAACAACAACAGCCACAATTGTGGGAGGTGATTATTGTGTTATATTGCAAAGAAGATCCCAGTAGAGTCATTCGGTTTGTCAATCAGGAGTATTTGTTCGTTATACTTGTGTTTTCAATAGTGCTGTCAGTGTTTACTTGTTCACGGCGGCGAGTAAAAATTTTACCATAATGTGAGACGTCAACAAGTCAATAGCACCTTATTCATCTAAGTATCCTTTTTGTCCCTCTGAGGCACCGATATTAATTCAGGTGCTCAGGTATGGAGAAATTTGACAAAAACGTGTTTTGCTTTAACACATTTCTTGAGTTGATTTAGTTAAAGACAGTGTGTAACCTGTTAAAATCGAAATTATTTCAAATTAAAGCATTCAACTCCAGCTAACAGACGGAAGCACAGAGCGAATTGGGAAAATAGGAAATGTTAAATTACATAAATGTAAACACCAAACAGTAGTCATGTGGTTTTTAATTGTACTAATATTGCCTTTTATTATATGTAATGGTTTACTAATGGGGGGAAAAACAGTGCTGGTGGGTATAAATATACCTTTACAACGTCTTGCAAATATAATAAGGGCATTTTCCTGTTTTGCAAAGTCAAGCCAGGTTGATGGTACAGACAATATTAGTAAGTGCAATGCATGCTATATATGCATGAGGAATACATGATTGTTGGGTATAACCATGGCCCATACCAGCTAATTGTGCAGCAAACATTATGTATATGTGTGGCGAAGAGCATGAGTAAATGAGGATACATAGGACCAATAGGATATCCATAGATTATTTCATGTGGACCATCAAGTATTGTGGACCTAATTTGAGAATGCCCTCTGCAATTTTGTGAATGCGGTGATAAGCAAGCACGAATACTGTACTTCTCAAATGAGCAACAGGGCATTCAGGACTTGGATACATCACTCAAAGCAACTCTCTCACACACACACACACACACACACACACACACACACACACACACACACACACACACACACACACACACACACACACACACACACACACACACACACACACACACAGACACACACACAGCCACAGCCACACAGCCACAAGTGAGCATATACACAGTGTATCATTGTTAGAGAGCACAGACAATATAAGCAACATACTGCCTGCCAGCCACGGCTCTCAAACTGAACCTCAAGCACACAGGCATGAACCTCCTGCCCCAAAGATGCTATATAATCCTCAGTGTGAACACAATGAACCATCAGGAGCAAGTCTTTCCAGACAACCATAACCTCTGATTAGCAGTGTTAGCAGCTTGATTACACGGTTACTGGACAACAATACTCGGATTATCTCAAACCCCTGTCCAATGAAGCAATGGATACTACATACCCATGTGCAGTTTGCAGGTGAATAAACTACTAAGGAAAAAAAAGTACTGCTCTGCTTGGATTTATGTGAAGTATTTTCATTAAAGGCACAGACAGGAAAAGTCAGGAACAAAAGTGTTGTCCTCAACATGTTACCAGATATGGTCCCCTCACCTCCATATTACTTTCCTAATTTTTCTCGTATTTCTTCATCACATTCCCAACGGATAAAAGGAGACCAAGTTCAAATTAGCTGTTCTATCACAAATCTAAAAACTGCAGGACTTAAAGATCAAGTAACAAAATGAATTTCCCCACTGTGAAACTTGTGCCTGAAATGAAATATTTTTGTTGGCTTTATTATTATCAACATAGAATATTTGACCTTACAGACTCTGCTCTATACAATAATATATCCTGATCTGTAGTGTTGGCTCATGTTGGTGAAACTCCAGGCTACACTCAAACATGCCCCCTGTAATTGAATTAGTTTAGCCCCTGGAAAAGTCAATCTGTTGGAGACTTTATCTTCGAGGAGACCAAACACAGAGAGTAGATGGAAAGAGGAGGGTAACAGACACTGCTTTGAATGTAAGCACTCACAGGTTCCTTTGTTGTTTTTTGGATGGACAGATATTCAGGCTATTGTAATTTACTCAATCCATTGTATGGGAAAGTATTAGTAAAGCTTGATCAGGCCACACTGAGAGAAAGGGTCATCTAAGTACAAGCAGTGGGAAAGTGAGTATTGGAGTACTGGGAAACAAAGCAGAGGAAAATGCATTGAGGAAAAACATGTGAGGAGATAAGAAAAATAGAGGAGCATATTGTGATTGCTAGATTAGATTCTGGAGAAGGTACAGGACATGGGGTTTCTGTGGAAAACATGAGGTCATCTAATCCTCCTTGGTTCAGTCAGTTTTATCTTCCCACTGGGTGTTCGGCATCTATAGTTAGATTCAAAATTGTGGTTTTCCCAATAGCTTTGAATGAGTTGGGTTCATCTCGCCATAGATCACAGCAGCAGGAAAATGATAGCACTCTTTAGATGTTTCCATTTTACTGACAACATATCTTTACTCTCCAAGGAATAACAGCAGCTCTTCTGAAAGCAATTGTGCAGCGATGTAATGTTGGTAAAGTGCAACAACAAGATACAAAAAATGACAAAAGTCTCCAGAGGAAGTTATTTATCAATCTATCATGCAATTTTATATACACATTGTATTAAAACTAGATCACACAATTTTCCCAAGTGAAAAGCTGGTCTAGTTCATGGATCAGTGCTTTTGTATCATATAGGGGTGGGTCATCCTGATGGTGGTGTTAAACAGCTTCAGGGGATCATGGCTCAAAAAAAAGGGAGGGGGGGGGGGTTGCAGAGGGAATTCTATTATATAGTAAGAACTGAATTTATTGTAATTGTAGAGTACTGGAGACAGATTAGAAAAAAGACACAAAGTTTAATGTAAATCCATGGGACTAACTTGAGATTTCAAATCGGCCAAATACAATCACAGCCCACTACAATATTTCTCTCATCTAATCTGTCTAATCATTGATAAAACTAGTGCAGGCCACTCACATCTTCTGAGTCACAATCACCTTAGAACAATAACTATTTAATAACAACAATAGTAGTGAATAAGATCACATTACTGACTGAAAAAAGTAGGATCAGTGCAGTTTGTTTTTTTTAAAGAAGAAGCTTGTCAGCTTGTGGGTGGAAGGTCTTTTAAAATACATGTAAAGATCCAAAATCCACATAGCAAAACCTCCTCCGCCATTAGTGTCTCCACATACTGTTGGGTGTGTTGAGCATATGTTTCCTGGATGTGAAAATGTACATTTGTTTCCAAAAAGTCAGAAGTGCTACTCCTCTTAGCGTGATAACAATGATAACAACAGCTTAAATGTGGAGCTCAACCTGTTCCCAATTAAGAGCATAGCTAATTCCCCCTGATTGAACTCAATATGGCCACTTTAAGAAGTGGTAACACGACAGATAACTGAGTTATCAACCAGCCATTTGAATAAGTAATTAAACAGCGAAAGTGCAGAATTTCAGATGTCACCAGTGTAAAAAACCACAGATATAAGACGAGTTATAATAACTTGGTAACAGTGACAACACTAGTGCCAGATTTGAATGATGGTCTGATAATCATTACAAAAGTTTCATCAGGAAACACTGTTGTCTGAGGGGACAATTTGTAAAACTACCCGAGGTACAATGAGCACTGCAGAGGCAGATTTAGGCAGTCATGTTTGGTTCTCCATCGTCTGACTTCTTCATCTGATTTGGGGACAAATTTAATTGGGTCTACTCCACCAACTCATTGAAATCCATCAAATCGAACTATTTGTAACGTATCATAAAGAGTGAATTAGCCAATGTGATTTTAATTCACAATCCTTAAAATACGAAAACCTGTTTCATGGTTTAACTTGAGAATTTATTACTGCGTGGGTCACTGTCTTTTGAATAAAAATAGCAAACATTTTCAAACATGTATAATGCATCAGTAATATAATCTTTTCTAGGTCGCTTGGTGTAACTGTAAAAAATTTGTGGAATTTACCACAGTTGAAATGAAAGATCCTAAAGAGTGAGAGAATGAATGACTGAATAAATGAAAGGTTAGGTACTATTTTGACTGATTTCTTCTATCTCCGTATGCCAGAAAATAGAATGAATGATGAAAATATTTAGTTGTGGGTTTTTTTCTACTTCTTTCTTGGTAAGATCATTAGAATATGGTGAAAGGATCAGCTCTGTGTCCTACTTGAGATAATAATTTCACACATGTGTGCGGTGGATGATATTCACTGATACAGATAATTTCCGGATCACATCTCAAATTCACAAAGCCACACTTTCATCTGTAAATGATCATATATCATATGTGACTGATCTGAAATGCAACTCATATTACAAAGAAACTCACCCCACTCACCGTGAAGGTGTCACATGATAAAGTTTCATTATTCCGCCCTACTTTCCTCTGCCATTATACTCAGGACCCCCTGTAGGTGCAGAGCTTTTCACCGTGGCGCATTCTAAAGATGAGCCACATGGTATCGATAGAACCTGGTGATTACACGAGGAAGCATGTGCGAATGTGTCTGCTACTGAGCACAAGATGAACATTTGTGTGGGTTTGTGTTCATCTATGTGTGGGTGTGTGCGTGTGTGTGTTCCTGCACTGGTGTATGCGCCAAGCTTATGTGTGAGCATGCATATGGATGTATTTCCATTGTGTAACTCCATGTTGTTCTTGGCTGAAAGATCCCAGATGAGAAACACAGACAAATATAAGGAAGTTGGGGGGGAAGGAAAGGTTAGATTGAGCCTGCAAGATTAACAAACAAAGCAGTGCTCCTTTTATCAGTTTGGCAGCTGAAAGGTATTTGAAGTTTTACCGCTATTAATTTAACACCAACAATATGTCTAACAACCTGTCCTACACATTTATGATTACAGGAGATACTTTAAAGGAGAGAAGTGGCCATGCCTGATGGGAAATTCATGATTTTATTTAAGGTCACGTGTGCTTCAGTTTTGTCATGATGACACATCAACTAAACAAAATTCAACCAGAACCACAGTTTGTATTCAAACACATGCAATTTTCCTGATAGGTCTAAATGTAATTATATAAAAAAAGAAAATTATATTGTGAATTTGTCATCATTAAGGATCAACTAATAAGACAAGGCTGGCTGGAGGAATAATCATGGACATTTGCAAAGGAATGGAAATGAATGTTATAAATTTCAGTGCTAATTCAAATTATATGCTCGTCATCTTTGACTGAAGTAGTGCTGGCACAAATATGTGGATAGGTTATTAAAAGCCCTTGAGGGAGAAACTAAAATCGAAATTGTTCAACATGTTCATGGTTATTGAGTTTTCAGATTTTGTCAGAAAGTGTATCTAAGTTAATATTAACTCAGTGAATAAAGAGTTAAAAGCATCATTAGATGAAAGTACTTATAGAGACAAATCAGGGAAACAATGTATAAAAGCATTGCAGAGTCATGTTGAAAAGTAGAAGCGCGGTCGCTGTCCTTTGTCTGTCATGGTTTGAGTCTCCCACCCTCTTTCTTCATACTTTCTTGACCTCCTGATGTTCTCCTTCATCACGCTTTGCCACCCACCACCTAACCCCCCAAAGCTTAGCAATGATTTACCCCCAACTGGTCCCAACCTCCCACCCTGCATCTCCTCTTCACCCTCCGCCACCATAATTTACTCTGTCACCCTGACCTCCCAGTCGTTAGCCATTCCAAACAAATCACCACCCATGGATGGAGCCAAAAAAGCCGAGATGTCAGCCGTTCCTCTTGCTCAGTTTGCCCCACCTCAGAAGAAGGCCAGTGGCCTGACAGCGGGAGGTCAATCACACCCCCCCCCCGCATCCAGCCCAGTGGAAACATGCGAGAAGTAACTTTCTGTGTGGTCAAGAAAAGCTTTTCAGCAGCTGGACCCCGGCGATCAAACGAAGCACCATACATTAGATTTGTGGCATGCCAAAACATCACAGTGAACTTTACTCATCAACATGTCAAAGGGTCTGTTTGTTGTGAAACCACGGGGGTGACAAGACATTGCGGCGGCTTACCAAACTCACATTGAAGGAAAAACACACAGGTTATCTGACAAGCATCCATCGTAGCACTTATCTATTGCTCAGAATATATTTTTGGAAGTGGAAGAATAACAAAGTCGGATCATGAAATGGAATCAGGATTTCACTTATCTGGTAGCTTAAGTGGGAACATATGCAAGCATGCTTCAAAAGATCTTTCAGGATGATACCTGCATCAGTGATTCAGTATTAGATTTTAACCAAACGAAAGGAGCAACACAAAACAGTGTTAGAAAAGTGCATTGTCCCTTTTAAGTTTTTTTTTCCTTGTTATATATATTTGTCAGATAGATTACAAAATGGTTTTGATGGCTAAGATGAACATACTTACGTGCTACAACACTCCTCTTACCATTGAACAGAGACAAGATCCCACATGCTCTCATAACAAAAAAAAAACAAAAAAAGGCATTTGCCACTGACCACTACCACTGGAATGCAACCACAGCTAGTGAAATACGCCACAGCAGTAAAACTACCTACAGTACATCAATAATCACTGAAGTGTGCCAAAACCTCCACATAAATACATTCCTCCAGCAGGAAGCCCTCCACAGACATTGTCACTCAACTAGGAAGTTGTGTAGAGACACTTTTGTGGAACTTGGATGTCATCACTCCATTTTGCATAACATGCGTACTCACCCTTTTACCTCTTATCGAGCACTTTCCTTCTCATGTGAACCACGCTGACAGCACGATAGTGCGATGGCATAACACGCAGCAGTGCCATGTATACAGCAGCAACACTTTTATCAAGTCAGCACATTCCATGAAAGCAAAGCACTAAATTCTCACCGCAGTGTGTAGATAATACCCTCAACAAGCTGTCTATTTGCCCTTGCTTCATGGAACATGGGAAAAAACAAATGTGGGCAACAACTGACCTGTGACTTAGGAAACAAATGTTGGGCAACTGATTTGAAACTGCAGAAGCAGCGGTGGCTTGCTAGCAGTCCTGGGGGTATTGAAAAGGATATCTGGTATTATGAGAACATATTTTTTGTGGAGAGTTTCCACAGATAAATAAATACCTTTTGCAGACATTTCTAAACCCCCAAATAACATCACACCAAACCAGGAAGCTCAATAGCACACGACTCAGCAAATCTCTAATAAAAAGCAACTGGTTCACCCTTTACAAGGTGAATATATATATATATATATATATATATATATATAGGAAGAACAGAAATAGTTTCACGCACAGGGCCGACGTCCTGAAGGAGGACTGGCACTTGTGCTGTCACCCAAAAAGTATTCACCTACCAGGTCACTCACCTGTCTGTGTATCGGCGGGTAGGTTCATTCAGCATCAGACCATGTGGTGCGTGGGTGAAGGCGGGCTGGCGCAGCAAGCGGTAGCGCAGCGGTTGGCAATACCTACAAAGAGTGCAGTCTGGCTTTGACGCCAAAAGAGTGGCGTCAATCTCCAGGTGTTGCTCCATAGTGTAAAACTGGACCCCGTACACCTCTTCCTCTATGTCCAGCTTCAGAGTCAGTGGGGTGTCACAGAAAACATTACTCGGGCCCAATGAAATGTTGTTCCCATTGACAGTCAGCAGCAGAATGTTGTGGATGGCAGGTAGCGCCGTCTCCTCGGGACTGAAGAAGGTGACCCATACAGTCAGGGAGTCCGGGACCAGCGGGTAGGCAAACTCCAGCTGAAGCATGCAGCCCTGAAGAGGGCACTCCGACAGGCCAACCACGCCCTGCTCGATCCCTGCGTTGGGGCTCCAGGTGCGTACGCTTGGCTCACAGGCTTGCTCCACGTCTGGAGGGCCTATGAGACAAACACAAATACCCGTGTATCTACAATTACACAACATGTAAACAATATCGAGACTTCTAATACACAGACAAGACAAGCATGATTCAAGTCATTTAAAAAGCAAACATTGAAGAGTTACTACCAATATAAATCTGTGTGTTGTTGCAGAATCTTTTCATTTGTCTTTTAAACTGGTACATCTTTGACACAAATGTGAAGACTAACTGCATTCATAAGCGAGTTTGGCAGATAACGGATTTGCATCAGGGATCTTTTTCGGTGCATCAACAGCTCTTGCAACATCAAGATTGGGGTGAAACTGAGAGTTCATTGTGAGTCCATCTGAAGAGGAAAGGCAGAGCTGAGGTGTGTACCTTCTGTGAGGGGCCCTGTACAGGGTTCTCACTTCGACAGTCATTACAACCTCTAGCAGTCACACTCCAGCCATATTTGGAGTCCACACACAGCTAACTCGCATTATCCCAAGTGACGTACACTAACATTCATCAAGTACTTTTAGAAGCCAGCAAGCGGCAGACACTATGTTCTCCCTCGATTTCCTTTTGTGCACTTCCAAGCTGGCAACCAACGAAGCCATTTGCTAACCTCATTTCTGGGCACCATGCAAAATTCCAGTGTTTAATCAAGTGAGGACTGAATATGGTTTCCAAGCCACATTATCTCAACACATTTATTATTGTACTGTAAGTGTGTGTGTGTGTGTGTGTGTGTGTGTGTGTGTGTGTGTGTGTGTGTGTGTGTGTGTGTGTGTGTGTGTGTGTGTGTGTGTGTGTGTGTGTGTGTGTGTGTGGCCATTGTGGAGGTGAATTAAAGCAAAAAGAGAAAGAGAGTCAGAGAACAAGAAAAGAGAGGGAGTAAGGCAGGGGGGCTGGAAGAGAATGGACTAAGGTACTCCAAGAGCTTGGCTTTGCTCGGCTCATGTAGTCCTGGCTTTCTGGGTACACTTTCATTAAGTTTGCAAAGAAGGGAGCTGTAGCCACTGAAAATATTTTGTAATGTCAGCTGTTATGATGGGCCTCACTCCTGCTCTGGCACGGCCGCTAATGCGGTTGGAGATTGAAGAGGAGACAGAGTATGGGTGTCATCTATTGTGTAACGCACGTTGATATAAACTGTATTACAAACATGAAGAATGCATCCATGATTGGCAGTACAATGTGTTCAAGGAAGAAGAGAAGAGAAACAATAATAATAATTTAAGTTGAATGGGTTTTATTAATTGTAAAATAATCCGCTGTTTACAAAAAGGTAATGAAGTGTCCACAGCAAAAAGCGAGGAACTGTCCCGATATTGTTAAAACTTCAAAACAGAAGATAGGGCCTCTGTCTCCTTCAAACTGTGGTCCACTTCTGAAATGTTCTTTTTAATTTAATATTTCTGAAGGAGGAAATTTTAAGCCAAGAATACAAGTCAGTACATTGTGTTCGTGGGTCATCACTCTTTTTGAATCAGAAAGCTGTTTCACAAGCTTCTGGGGGGGTTCTTGCTCCTTCCAGAAAGCCCATCCATCCATCCATCCATCCATCCCAGATACTTGTTGCAGTTCTCTGATGGTATCCAGGTGCATGTGGGCAACACACTGGCTCCCATTGCAATGCATTAGTTATGTAATACCATGTTACAGAAACACAATCCCAAGGGGGAATTATTGAAATGCAGAGTGTATTTTGGCAGTATAGTCGGTGCAAGGTTTTCCTTGAGCCTTTTTATTTAAGCTCTCAAGTTGGGGTTTTTTTCTATACTTCTTTACCATACATTTGACTGCAGTTCAAAACTGGCCTGTGATGCCTGCGTGGTTGTGAACAGTGTAGAGATCTATAATTACATAACTGAATGATACTTTTGAATAAAGGTAACAAACCTAACCAAGCAATGACATTCAAAACTTTTGAGAAATTTCAGGCTGCTTCATAATTTAGAAATCATTGATGTGACTATTACTAATAATTATAGTCACTAAAACCCTGCTTTGGAATTATCATTATTTATAGGTTAGTGTGTCAACTTTCGATTTAGCCTTAGACAAGATTTAGCCTTTTCTGAAAGCCAAAAAATTAATGAATGTTTCTTAAAAAATATAAAAAAAAGCCCTAATCATCAATAGTAAAAGTGCTTACGTGACAGTGATTGAGGTCATTTGTTCTCCAAGTTGCTCAGTATGCAGGAACTGCAAAAAAATGTTGGCATTTTAAAACTGCATGCATTTGCATTGGTAATTAAAAGCTACACTCCACAAAGTCCAGTTGGAGTAATGGATGTGTCTAAAGACTGATGCCAAACCCCTGTCCAGTAGGTTTTAATGCTCTCAGACACAATTTTTACAACTCAGGCAAGTTATCATGGCAGCAGATCTTGGACATCAATGGCAAAACAGCAGAAGTTTGCAATTGAAAAAGAAAAAGTAATCTACTAGGAAAGATGTGCTTGCACTTACTTGACTGGATAATGCAACACCCTGATGGATGGTGCCTTACTGAAAGTCAAACAAGCTTCACTTTTTTTTTTTTTTTTGCAAGACAATTTTTCTTTCACCAGAGCTATTTGTGTCAGACTTACTGAATTGACTCCTTGACTCCGACAGATGCACACAAGTTTGTTTTTCATGCTGCAGTAATGCTAATTCAAACATAGCTTTTGTTTGTTTCAAATCTTCCATTATACTGTTTTTATAAGGAGTCATATTCCCTGATTGTAAATTGGTGAGTGAACTTGCTGGTAATAAAGGCAATCAATCACGAAATAACTCCGTGTTAAATAATTTAATCATAAATGGTAATGGGACTTTTCTTGTATTGCATGTTTTAAAGTGGTTAACATGACATAACATTCACGCACCAACACACTCACACACACACACACACACACACACACACACACACACACACACACACACACACACACACACACACACACACACACACACACACACACACACACACACACACACACACACACTGACCAGAAATGGCCTGTTCTATCATTTGAGACACAGCTGCCATTTTATTACAGAGATAAATTACAAGAAAATTCTATAATTAGTAATACAGGTAGCCACTTGAATCCACTCATTCTCATGTGCAGGAAAAGAAATACCAAATTCCCAAAACTGGGACAATTGCTGTTTGACACAATGTAGAGAGATAAGCAAGAAGAATAATAAGGTCAGGTATAACCCCAAGATAGATGTTGGTGTCTGACCACTATCCAGTCATAATTCTTCTGCTCTGGACAATCATGCACATCCTCAAGAAGTCCAGAGAGCACGGTGAATAAACAAAGCGGGATATGTCCGGGCATGCAACGCTTTATGCTTTCTAAGAAGCGTCTGGTTCTGACTCTCACTATCGATGACTCACTGTCACACACTGTTACACACTTCCTCACTTAGAAGGCAGACATATACCCCCCCCCCCCCCCCACAAACCCTTTTGCCCTGACACACACAAACAGGGAGACACTTTGCAGATGCAGAGGCACACTTTATAAAGTCAACAGACACTCTACAGCTTGGGAATCAATGTCACAACGCGTTGCTCTCTTTTGTTTCTAAGCGTGGAGCAGATGGTATAGGTGTTACACATCACTATCAGATAATTCTTGTTTTTGTTTTTTATTTCACAGAGGAAGCCAGCAGATTTAAAAACATATCCAGTGACTAAAAAACATGGGAAGAAGTTTCCTAACTGTTGAGCTAATATATATTCCAGATGAAGACAGTTTACCTTGGAGATTTATATCTGACCCTTATAATCTCTCCTCCCTACAAGTCGTTGTTGTGTACAAGGGTTTATTAGCAACTGCATGGTTTAAATAAAGTATAACCAAGATATGTTACTTAATTTTCACAGAAACGATATCGGAGGCTGTCCCATGATAGCAGTGAAACACAACAAGTCATAATTCAAACTCAAAGGAGTTATTAAAATGTAGATTAGGGTTTTGATTACCACTCACATTGTTTTTACAATTTTGAAAGCAGCAAAATAAACTTCACCACTGAATTAAAGTCCCAAATTGATTTTAAACTGATTGATTGCCAAACATGTTAAAACTTTAAATTAGAAGTATTTTGATTGACGAGACAGGCTCCCTGACATTTTGTTGATGTTGTTGATTTTAGACTGAATGACAAAATATGTGCATCAATGTAGTAATATAAAATTTTACAAGAGCTGGAGAGACAATAGACAATATTTCATTTAATTTTCTGTTTATTTTGCTATTCCGGTTTGCTGTGTTGAACGTTATTAATGTGTGAACGGTTACCTTTGGCTATAATACAAAATGAATGACCTCATCCTAATTAATGTCAAATATATTACCATCACAGGTCTTCAGTGTAGCAATGCTTCTTTTAATGAGGCATCTTGGCACACACATGCACTTGCCTTTAAGAATTAGTGAGTGTATCTATAGATATTTACACATGCATATACAATTCATTGTAAATGCACAATAAAGACATCACCTCGTAAACACACACTCTCATCGAACCACTCGGTATATGTGTCGGTGGACTTGTACATCTCTCATCCATCCACAAGAGTGTTTTTAATCCATCTAGAATCCTTTGTTAATGTTGCAAACCAAACATTTCTCTTAAGCATCCTGGGTGTTTTTGACCCCACCTTTTCTCTCATAACCCCCCCCCCTCCTGAATCTATACGTGTCCTTTTTTTTTTGGTCCTTTTTTCATTATTGCTTTCTTTTTTTACTGAGGCAATATTTCTCCTGGGCATAGAGTAGTGAAGATTTATGAGAGGCATTCTGGCTCGGTGTGGCCACATCAGTGTTTCTCAGCCAAGCAGTCAGGGAGAGACAGTCCTCAGATTACAATTGCCAAGCATCCATGAATGCAAATGAATACATATGCCCATCTTCTTTTAGTAACAATACCATGTCAACAGTCAATATTCAAAGACTTGCGTTTGCCATATGTTAGAATTGGTTGCTTGTCAGAATATCTGTAACTGTTGGACACATATGCATCATCACAGCAGGACAGCTGCTGTGGGATCTGGTGTATCCAGTGAGTACCTGGCTCACGTCAAGTTTACAGTGTATAAGGATCTGCCACAAACAGGATGGGAAATACAGTTTATGCACACAGTGTGATGGGCAAGCCCAGACTTGCCTCTGGTACACACACTACAGTTAGTCCAGAGACTGTGTGTGTGTGCGTGCGTGTGTGTGTGTGTGTGCGTGTGTGTGTGTGTGTGCGTGTGTGTGTGTGTGTGTGTATGTGTGTGTATGTGTGTGTGTGTGTGTGTGTGTGTGTGTGTGTGTGTGTGTGTGTGTGTGTGTGTGTGTGTGTGTGTGTGTGTGTGTGTGTGTGTGTGTGTGTGTGTGTGTGACCATTGTGGAGTTGAATTAAAGCAAAAAGAGAATATATATATATATATATATATATATATATATATATATATATATATATATATATATATATATATATATATATATATATATATATATATACACTCACCTCACCTCAACCTGATCTTACTTATATTACTGCTTTGTATTGTCATACAGTCCTCGTTATTATTGGTAAACACAGCAGTAATAAATCGGTCTGTCCATGTGGATTTGCTGCATTTAAAACCAAGCACTGTTTTTTTTTGTTGTTGATGTCGTTTCCCTTAATGCATTGTGATGTAGCTTGAGGCTGCGAACAGACTTTTTTTTTTTTCTTTTCTGCTATATGAAGATAGATGATGTCATTATTGCATAAACAAATTAATGGCTGTCAGCCTTTAAAAGTTAAAAGCGAAAAAGTAAATTGTAGATTTTGTAAGCAAAACCTGCATGACTTTGAAAGGATTAACAAAAGTTTCAAGTCACTATTATTTATCGATTGTGCCCACGATTATTCATAAGTAACACATCTACTGCAACCTAACTAATGGCTGCATAAACTGTATAAAATGTGCTTACATATACTAATAGATAATTTAACATTTTGATTATAACTGTTTCTTTGACCTTTCTGGTGGTTGCTCTGTATACTACTGTGACATAATATTTCCTGATACCTTCATTCTTAGAAGGTATCGGGGACTTGAGGAGATACTTTGTGCTAATCAGAAATTAAAGCCCTGTGTATAAGCGTGAACAACTTAATCACCTACAGAAAGTTACTCAGAGCTTTTGGGTCTGATCAACTTCACCACAACACATTGTAAACAGACAGAGATGAAAGCCAAGCAGAATTTTGTACAAATGAAGCATTAAAATGCTTTTGAAGCAACCTCTCTGGTAATATGGCTGTTCCAGGAAAAAATAGAACATTTACAACCATGGCTATATACTTTCCATACAAGGAAGTGTCTTAAATTCAGATTAAGAAAAATATAAAACTTTGCTCCACCATGTGTGTAAACACATACCTGCAAGGCATGGTGTAAGTGTGTTCCTCATGTAACCGACTTTGATTTAAAAACTCATATCCATTAAAATGTTTATGAGAAACCGTAAGAAACCTGACCGCATGTACACACAGCTGGAACCAGCCACATGCATGCATACGATCCAGAAAACACTTGATACCAGGACAATGGAGTGATGGTGTGAGGTACACAAAGGAGTCAAGTTCTAATTGATTAGTGAAAAATAATGCTCATCTAATTGTATAAGTTGATATGTCGGCAATGTGCATTTATGCTCAAACGTTCATTCATGACAACAATTCAAGGGGAGAAAAATGGCTTACAGCAAATTGATCAAATTTTAACACAAAACCCTTGTGAATTGCATCTAAAAATGGGAAATGACTGTATCGACATGATCTTTGGCCTTGGGTTTGAGCCTTGGGACGGTGGTACCATACAGCCCCCATCCATTGGGAATTGACCTCTTTGATCCTATCATGTTGTCCCACGATACTAGTGTCACGAATACAGTTAGTCATTCCCATGTTTTGAGGCTGACTCACTGACCAACATTTCTGTATTGACTCAGAAGACAAACATCAAGCCGCACTATCCTACTCTTCAGCTGTGGATGAGAGGTGGGTGCAATGACTGCATGTTCCCGAGAAGTGTCCCACCATCATCAATAAATGACAACGCACGGTGCCAAGAACCGTGCTATTAAATGTTACTGCCTACCTTCAGCCTCTCGTGGGGACCAATGTCCGGAAGGGGCGCACGGTCGTGGAGAAGACGAATTGGAGGCATATTGCAGGAGAACTCTCCCCTCTGTGCATTTATCACACACTGATCCCACTTCTCTAGGAAACCAACAGGGAGGCACAGCAACCAACTTAGATACAGACCAAAGAAGTCACGTGTGATAAACAAACATGGTATTGACAGTGATTTAAGGTATATGGTATGTATAAACAGTTCAATCAACAAATCTGGAAATGTAGTATATTAACTCATTGAGTATTAACTTGTATGAACTTGTGCTTCTGCTTGACAACCTCTCTGTAGTTAATTTCACCTGTCATAAAAGTGTCCGGATATTGGGGGAAACCATTCCAGGGTGATAGAATTATGATGCTGCTCAACCACTTGGGGCGCCATTGGTACAGGAGGAGGTTTGGAGGCAGGTTGCCAGGTCTGGTAGATGAGGTCCAGGTAGCAGTGCATCCTCGCCACCTGGTTGAGTGTGAAAGAGTCTGTGCAAGAATCATCTGCAAACAAAAGAGGCAGTCGGTCAGGGTGATGACAGGTTTCTGGATTAATCAGTGACTTGAAAAGAAATGAGGTATGAAATTGTTTCACATATCCAAGCCGCCTGTTGTAACATTATTTTCTTCAACTTATCTCAGGCCAAAAACAGCCTTTGGAGCACGGTGGGTGATATAAAAAGATTTGTCTCGGGCATGTTTTGCCAATGCTATTTCACCTGCAAAATTCCATACATATCTGCGTGTGCATTCAGACTGAGACTCTTCAAATTGCCATGGTAAGTAGCAAAATGCACTGGAGAGGCCCGATCTCACCTGCATAACTCATGTAGTTGTTAAACGGCGTGTGCGTGAAATGCCGACAGCCACAGGTCTCGTTGCCCGGTTCAGGATCGGTGCAGCCTTTGTACTTGGGAGTGGGGTTTGTGTCCGCACAGAGATCGCCCGTCTCCATTGAGGGCTCGGTTTCCAAACACGCGTCATTACACGATTCAATCTCCGAAATGCCTCGAAACACATGGTAAAGGCCGAGGCTATGACCGATCTCATGCACCATTGTGTCAGTGTGGCCAAATGTACCGTAGAAGGAAGGGTTCAGCACAATTCCACCTGAAAAAACACAGACAAGGATGTCACTCATATATACGATGAAAAAGCACTCAAGTGAGTATGCACAAAATACAAATGTCTATTTCTAATGTAGTGTAAAGTAATTGTGGAAGTGGAGTAAGATTCAGACAATGCATTATTCATGGGTCTCCTCAGCTTCATTATTACCTCCTTCCCTGTGAGGGCTCTGATGAAGACAGAAACTGCTTGGGGCTTGAACTGTAATTACTCAAAATCAACAATCAGGGCTGCCAAAGAAGGGACGTGTGCATCTACTTAAAGTGTGGGAATGAGAGTGCGGATGCATGCATGTATGTGTTTCTGTTTGTGTTCTACCCAAATGTGTGAGGGCCTCTTTGTCCCAGGGCCAAGTGGCAACCCCTGCCAGATCTTCATCAGAAGAATTGGCAAAGAAGACATTCAGGTGAGTCGAGCCGTCCAAATGCAGAATCTCTTTCAGCTCTTTCACGTCCAAATATGCTCTGGAAAATTTTAAAAACAAGAGAAAAAACTGTATTTCGAATTAAGTTAATTGAATCCACCAAAACAACAATTTACAAATAACAAAAGCAGCTTTTGCCAAACAAAAAAAAGCTTATGTAATGTTATTGTTGAGGAAATTGGCTCTCAATTAGGATCCTGTTGAGATGAACTATACTTTTTAAGTGTGATAGCAAGTGTGAATGGACAAAAGGAGTGATGCTTCAAGAAAAGGGATCATATAGGGTTAAAAACTTCTCTTTCAACTTTTGAAAAAAAAGAGTCCAGTCCAAAACACTATATTGACTAGAAGTCAAACCATAATTACAAAACAGCATTCTATTATACCACTCTGATATTTCATTAAATATAGACAATAAACATACAAGAGGTTAGAAATCTCCAAAATGTTGAAAAAAAGTAACAGTAAAAGTATATGAAGCTGCCAAAGATACGGTTGGAAAAAAATGTGATTAATTGGCAGCATCTCAGTGGAAAGATTGATCAGAAAAAAAGTCAGTTTTTGAGGAACCGAGTGTGTCAAAAGTACAGAAAGACAAAGAAACAATCTGAACATTGCAGATCCCGACAATCACAGGACATAACATCATTAACCGTTTGAAAGAATTTTAAATCTCTTTGCCAAAGGTCTATGACTGAGGCTCCAAGACTGCGCTGCATTAGGGAAAGGCTTGATTATGGTAATCACCAAATCAATCACTGCATAATCTTAGGGAGTCTTCCAGAAGTCATTGTCTGTGACAATAGTTTGTTGTACAATCCATAAATACAAGTTACATTTCCATCATGCCATAGAAAAAAACCATAAAGAACATTTTGGACATTTTAAGAGAAAAAGAGCCAGCCAGTTTGTTATCACCACACTCAAAAACCCGCAACAAGGGGTGCATTATTTTTACATTTACATCTGATAATGTACTATCAATGATAGAAACTATGAGATTTGACTTGACAAGCACATTTTCTCATTTAGTTGTTCTTTTGGAGAGAAGAACTCTGTGTTTCAGCAGAACAAAGCTTGACCACATACTGCATCCATCACGACAGCATGACTTCACAGTAGAAAAGTCCGGATGTTGAACTGGCCTGTCTCCAGCTCAAACCTTTCACCAGCAGAAAATGTTTGGTGCTCCTCTCTTGTTGAAATAGCTTCAGTTATGGAGGCTAACCCAGTCTGGCAAACTTTCCTATTCAACCGACCATACAGTTAGGACTGGCTCATTTCACCTTGTTTTTAGATTGCTTATTGTTCATTAACATGCTCAATAATCTTCCATATTAAATCTCCAAACATTCACATATTGCCATTGAATACCATTAACTTCATGTGTGCGTCTCTGCTGTCGTCTCCCCTCTCTGTCCACTCATTCTTGCCTTTCCTCTGGCTGCGGACCTGGAGGCTTATGAACTATGCTTCCAACGTCTCACATCAAGTCTGCAGCATGTGGATAAGCTTGCTGCCTTATGTCGACGCGTTTGTTGTTTTCTGCTTTATGTTTTCCTCTGTTGCTATCCCCTAACCCCAAGCCGAACGCTGCCGCCTTTCAATCTGAACGTACTGGAAGTTTCTTCCCCAGCAAAAGGGAGTTTTTCTTTTCCGCTGTCAACTGTTTACTCATGTGAAATTATGGGACTTTTTTTTTTTTCTACCTTTTATGTGAATGTGAAGTGCGATGAGATGATTATCTTACACTCTGAGCTATATAGATGAGACTGTGGATTGAGGCATATTTAAAGACTGAAAAAGTGTTGCTCTATAACACGTTACTTCTCTTAATTTGTGAAAAAAGTACAGATTTATGAAAACTAAAAGTGTTTTTACACTCTGCCCTGTACATCCTTGGGTTGTAATTGTAAAACAGTGTTTTCATTAATTTTGACTCCACAGTGTTTGTTCATGTTTGTTAGGAGGTACACCTGTGGTAATGGCAGGTGGTGATTTGAGTAAAAAAGTTTATGTTTTACGCTTTAAGTTGAAACAATGAAATAATTCCTTCTTTTTCCAACTCGTGTTGCTGCAGTTCACTCTCACTTACACTTGTGTAACAGAAGGGCAGTAAACACTGTTTTTAATGCTGTTGCCTAGGAAGTGCTATAAACAGTACAATAACCCCAAATATGCAGCTTTGGGCATATAGTACTGTTTGAGTGGAATTCCCACTTTCTGCTAAAAACAAGCCACAATGTTTTTGTGTTGATGATGGTGGATGTTTTTATGTTGGCCCACAATGAATCATGCAATAACCAGAATAATAAAATATTTTCATCCATTACTTTCTTCGTCTTTCACAATTATTTTAAGCATCCCTCTTCTGTATTTCAAAGTAGGGCAAAATGTGTAAAGCAAAACCACATACTCGTCAAGCAGATTCTAGTGGAACATGGTTTTAGAAGCAGCAAGAAATGATAAAACCTTTTATTGGAGTGGACTGAGGAGTAAAAAAAAAAAAAATGAATGTCTTGTGCTTGGCTGTTATATATACTTAACAGTTGATATAACAGTTCACAAATCTTCACACTTGTTCTGAATATAATGGATAATGTATTATATCACATGTGAGGATTTGTGGTCATGGAGCAAACACCTTCACGTTCATTTCTTTTTTCATTTGACTCGATGGAGTTCGGTATTTATTTTCTGAAGTCGTCCCACATCAGCTGGGCTCGCTCAAGGCAGCTTGAGACTTCAATTAATTCCTCAGGTATTCGGATGTCTCCCTATCCATCATATAATGTTTTGTCTCAGATTCTGAGTGTACTAGCAGCTGTACTAATGACTGCAATCACTCAACAAAATGAGATATCTTTCCAGCAGTGAAACTTTCATTCATTTTATGAACACATCATAGTTTTCACTATGAGCCTGGCTGGTGGTCCTGGCAAACAGCATCAGGACACTCAGTCATCTCTTGGAAGAGTCTATAATCTGTTGCATATGTTGAAATAATAGTTTATTATTTTTTTCTCTGGCCCCAGAACATTGTAGAATGACATACTCAATGGTTTTAGAAGCAGGAGTTTATCAGACATCAAATATAACACTGGACTGGACAAATTAGATCTTCTTCAGATGCTTTTGTCCAGTTTGGGTGACCCACTTGCCCGCATGATATTTTGTATTCATGTTTTATATGTACTCATAATATTAAGCACACTGAAGCTAAAATAGTATACATGTACTGTAACTTACTCGACATGAGAAAGATTGCCTCAAATACAGAGGTGGGATGAGTTGTTTCAATCGTTGTCCTCTGAGGCTCTTCCCTCTTGTTCAGCTCTCACGAGAAAAGAAATAAACTGAACATCCCACTGTCTATATATGCATACCCAAAGTTTTAGATGAGCAGAAGGTAGCCAGATCATGAATGGAGGAAACTATCACAGTGGATTTAGTCAAGTTGATATGAGCGCTTATCTTTATATACATTACCTTAGCTATATACAAATAAAGTTATTATATCTGCTTTAACGTCCACATAAAAAGTATTTTTTTCAGAGTACAAGAATGAAGCCTCTATCACAGAAAATACATTGCACCCTCAACCAATTTAACTGTCACGCTACATATGCTTTGACTCGTGCCAAGTAATATACATTTTTATTGAAACATAACATTCCCGTGTCTTTCACATTAAAGTATATTGTTGTGAACGGCTGTTGGTGAACAAAGCATGACTCCTCCTTTCAATTTAAAATATCCAAAATGTCTTTGTATACACTCATAACTGCAATAAAGTTGGTACTCATTATTCATAATTATTCTCTATAACACAAATAAAAAAGTAAAATCTCAAAATGTGTTTGATAAGAAAATTAATAGTTGTACCCGCTACTTTTTATTGTTTTCTCAACAAGGCTTTGAAAAAAAATTATGCTGGGGAAAGGTATCCCCCTTTTTTCATTATTTCCACCACAAACTTTGAAAACCACTGCTATATAATGTGCATGTGTATTTTTTTAATATAAATATCCAACATCAAAACTGAATTTTACATTCATAATCTCATAAACATCTATTTGTGCCTGTGTAAAATTTCTCCTTTTCTTGAGCCAATCTTTTTGTTTTTATTTTAACGATCACATTTTCTAACAGTAAATACCATTCTTTGTTTGCTTCTTAACATCCATATGCCATTTGTCCCACTTAAGTGAACTCGGGTAAATATAAAGATAAAAGCAAAAAAATGTCAAAGCCCTGTGCCTTTGTGAAGCACACATTCTGGAGTGTGCTATTTATATTTATTCTACCACTCAATGGCCTACTCAATATAAGGTATATTTACACTGTGTTTTCAGTTACTCTGAAGTTGCAGTGGATGAAGACACTCATTTATTTTTAACTCCTATCATTGATAGTTGAGGGTACACGCTGGCATCACTAATGTGTTTATAGTCAGTAAATGTTTCGAGACAAACTGTATTTTTTTCTAGTGATTTTTGTGTGTTTCCAGCTGAATTACAGCATAGAGTATGGTTGCCGCTGGAAGAGGTACCGGTACTGTGTGAGAGTGTGCATGCGTTACGCTACTTTATAGACTCATATTTATTCATTGTAAGAGATAAATTATAATTGGTCATGCTGTTATTTATTTTTTGTTAAACCCTTTCAGGTTTAATGCTTATTGGACCATTTTACAGTGTGTGGTGTCTAGACAACATTCAACTACGTTGTTAGGCTGGCATAATCTACTCTAATCATGCCATTTTAAAATGTATGAAATGAGTCATAAAATGTGGACGTATGCTCCTATAGGTGCTCCTTTCCTTTAATTTTGGTCATAACTTCAATACCGTGCACTAGAAAAGCAAAGCCTCAAACTCTGTCATAGAGCGAGGAAGCAATTTAAAAGTCACTAAAAATAATTTTTTTGGCAGTGACACCAGTGAGATACTTTTCCACTACGGCGAGTCTACTAAGGTTGCCATCAATGCACAGTGTATGTGCTGTTTCATAACATCTCTTCAACTTTTGCTGCATAAGTCTGCCTGATGCCTCAAATCATAAGACAGATAAGGAGCTGCTTAGTGAAGATTCAGTGTTCTCTTCAAACATACGTTTCGAATAAATGGGTAGTACATGCTTTCTTCAAGTCCATTAGAGAGCAACATAGGGCACTTGCTGAGGCCTGGTATATGGAGGCAGATGGAGAGACCGAGTAAAGAAACAGATGATATAAGGACCCTCTTCCTCATAATTTCAGGAATTTCATTATTTCCTCAGAAAATATTTGCTCAGAGTTTTTGGACATGCATGAAGTAGAAAGGGGTCAGAAGGGTTTGGTGCTCAAATGATTGAATCTGCAAAGAGTAAGACCAACAATTCTGCTGTTGGGTTAAAATTGCCAGAATATTGATGCATTCTGTATTTGTATCCCTGCATGTAGATACGTATTTGTTTGTGCGTGTTTGTGATTCCACACAGTTTCTACAGACATAGTGGTGAAGATCTGGTGTAGCTTTTGGTAAGCTGCCACTGTAGGAAATCAGTGCCCAATGACTTCACCATAAGGGTGTTTGTAGTCAGAACAGTTTGGACCTTTTAAGCATTTCTGTCTTTCTATCTGTCTATTCGCATCTTACTCAAACCTCCTTGCCAATAACTCTTTACCTCGCTTTACCCCATACATGAGTGTCTTTCTCTCTCTCTCTCGTACACACGCACACACACACACACACACACACACACACACACACACACACACACACACACACACACACACACACACACACACACACACACACACACACACACACATTATTCAACTATTTCCCCATCCCATAGTCCCTGTTCTCCACTCTTGCCGCTCATCAGGCTTTTTTTTTTTTTTTTCAGCAAAGATGAGCCACGAGGGAAGGACAAGATTTTCCATGCATTTAACCACACCACTTTTCAGACATGCCCTGGGAAAACAACATCGCAAAAATTCACGGACATGGCATAAATAAAGAAAACTGAGCAAAAGAAAGGAGCGAAAGGTTAGGTAAAAGCAAAGAATTGGGCCTTTCTGTTATCAAGCATCTCTGTAGGGCATCTGTTGTAGAGGGGATCAAGGGGTGCACAAGGCTGTCCGAACTGTCGTGTTAACGCTTTTATGTCTGATACATATTAAATGGGGGATTATGACTTCATCCATTTACATCCATGTATAATTCATACAAGCCCATAAATTTGACTCATATAGATATGTCTTGGGCAGCAAAGTGTGAAAGCCAGGGTGAGCTGGCGTGGCAGTGACGGTCTCATGGCCAGGAACACTTTTTTTGAAATTGGAGTGGGGGTGGCGGGTGGGGCTTAGCTCTTCTGTCATCAAGTCGGTCAACACCACAGCCCCTAAACCCATCATTCATCTCAGGCTTTATTACTATACTTGCACTCTCCTCTTTAACCTTCCAGCTTAGTACTTTGATTATTATTCCCTTCCAAGGAAGACACGCGTCGAAGAACTTCCATAAATTTTGTTAATGCACAATTTGGAGACCTATAAATGGCCAATCAGCTGTTTCAAATGCATGCAAATCCTCCAAGTACCAATGCAAAGGAAAAGTACTTAGTTGAGCGCTGGGTGCAAAATTGTGTGAACCTATTCATCAGCGCCCTCCTTGACTTCTGAACCACAATTACCTTGCCAATGCAGCATCCGCTGACTCCCCCAATATGTCTTATTTTCAAAAGACCATCAACAATATCTGGATGCATAGTATCTTGTCATTGCCAGATGTAACTCCCCTGCATTCCTACAGTGGCCCAAGTTAAGTCCCGCCTCCTCTACAATCCCTTCATTCCCCTGGTTTTGCAAAACTTTTGAGTCGAAACTCCAACCAGCCCCTGTGAAAGCACAGGTGAAACCTTGACAACAGGTGTTTTTATAAGTGTGCTATAGCTTTAAAGAGGAAGTGCAAAGTCCTGGTATTTACACCCGAGTACTCCATTATGTTTTATGGGATAGGGGCTTAAGGTTTAGACGACAAACTGTAAAACACCCAAGTCAAGGGCCCTGGAGATTAGTTAGAATACAGCAGGGAGAGGGAGTGAATGAAAGACATAAGGTGGTCCATCCATTAAGCTGCCACAGTGAGAGGTATTGACTCAGAAGGAGGAGGAGGAGGAGAGAAACAGAGGCCGAAGGAAAACAGATGACCTATTAGCCCTTGACAATGCCAAGCCCATGAAAACAATGCAAAATATTTTCTTCAGCCTAAAGTAGAGAAAAAAGGGCTTATTATCGATGGTATTTTCAGAAAAGAGACTGCTGCGAGACCACAGAGCTGCTTGTGTCCTATGTTTGCCAGATTTTTGAAAACACTACACCTAAGTGGTAACAGGCGCAAATGCTGCAAAAATAAATGCAGGACCTCACAACCATTGTTCCCCTGCATACGCAGGACATTGTTCATCCAGAATTCCATAATTAAGGAGGAATGTCAAACTGTTTGTAGTGCAGCTCTCTGGACGCCTCTCCAGACATACCATAATCAAAGCAAAATAAGCAACCACTTGGGCAGATTATATCTATTTTTTAGACAAAGTTGTCTTTTTTTTTTTTCAAACGCATTATCACACTATCTGGTGCACTTCCTTCCACAAGCCCATCATTCAAATGCCCAAAGGATGAATCAAACGTTGCATTGGCAAGCCTTTTGCCAATGATACGAAATTGTTAGGCCCAACTTGATGAATGAGTTTCGAATGATGACTAAGTTGGAAAGGATGTGGTGGGAATTGAGATATGGAAGCAAAGGCAAACCCACCTGCTTTTGCCTCTGATGTTGTTAATTAGATATCATTATTTAGCTATTTAGCGGTCATTTTAAACAACCGGACAGTGCCAAACAGACAGCGCTTCCAGCTTCAGCTGTGATTGAAAACAGCCTTGTCTCCTTGATTCATGCTATCATGAAGACCCAAACAATCCCACACACAAGGTCTACCAGTTTCTCTCCCTTTCACTTGTCCTCACATGACAGTGGCAGCAAATACCGGCAATCATTGGTCCTTTCTGTCTCTTTTTCTGGCGCGGGCATAAAGACCTCCAGCATTGTCCACAAAAATGTCTCACTCTACTGTGTTGAGTTTCAGTGTACCAAGAAACAAACAATCCTGCTATTGGAGGTCTGGCAAAAAAACTTGTTACAGAAAATTCCAGAGATTTGTTCCCTTTGCCAGCTTTTACTCATCATCTACACCAACCACAGTGAGGTTACCGCAAAAACAAAAAAATGTTCGTGCATTTACGGAGTTCTCTGTGTTCCTCTTAAGTTACCATATAAAAATACAAAAAGAAATACAAACCCTGTCCTATATAGTACACCAACGGAAATCTGTAACACTAGTTCATTTACATGTAAGTGGAGGTTTTTTTTTTCTTCAGTGCTTTTCTGGGAAAATTGTTTCAGGCACCCATGTTTAAGGACTAATTTAGCTGCTTGGGACACACGCAAGAGGGGTCTGTCTTTGAAATGATTTCCTTTGCTGAGGAAAAAAAAACACTACACTTTCTCTTTGACCTCTAATTGCCCTTGCGCACTGTTTAGAATGTCACTCTTTCCAAATCAACTCCCTTCTCCAATCAAGGCAGCTTAATTAAGACCACTGGGCATAGGAGACAGAGGAGAAAAGGGTGGGAAGAATTGTTGAAAACTGCATACAGAAATGAACGGGTTTAGCCTGTACATTTGCTACTAGGAAAGTCATCCAGTTGCATTTGTTTTGCCCCGCTGAAGTGTGGAACACTGATTGAACCAGGCCAAGTCTAGATTGGACTAGCTGCCCCCAGAGGATTTCCCCGGCCACACAGGCTGGGAGTTGAGTTACACACAGCCTCAGCCGAAATGGCTAGGAAACAGTAGGACGAGACATAAAAAAAATTTAAAAGAACTTTCGGCAGGGACACATGTATGGAAAGAATGGCTGTTTGATTTACTAAAGCCATGTGAGGCTATAGCTTGGAGTTGGCTTCCTTAAATAGTTCAATCATGTCAGCTAGAAAAAAAAGGATCAAATTAAACACAGATTGCTGGTGAGTCTTTATGGCTGACGCTGTATGGCTGTGTTGTATGTCTATGAAACAATTTCAAAAGAGTATTATTAATGATTGCATGCAAAATGAAAGGGGAATCATCTTACTTGTGTGGAGAGGAGCGGTTGAAGCACGTCTTGGTAACATCCGTCACATTGGGGTTACAACAGTCGCCAAGATCGTAGAAGAAATTCTCCCAATTACACTCAGGGTCACATACACCATTGCCCTGTTTGTGTTCAGGGCAGTTGCTTCGATGCCCAGACATACAGTCACCTGCATCATAGCCAGTTAGTGGATGGTTGCACTCTGGGTCACACGCATCGTCGCCAACTTTGCTGATGTCACAGTTAGCGAGAATCAAACGGCTGCGTAAGGATGAATTGGTCACATTGTGAATGCTGAGCTCCCAGGTGATGTTGTAGGGGCTGAAGGCATCATTAAGCTGCTGGTGCTGCAAGCTGATCTGGTGGTCTGACACAGTTGGCCTTGTCCTTAAATCATTCCAAATATTTATGACACGATATCGAACTTTCTTGGGCCGTCGGAAGGTCCAAAGCTGGTTGTAGTTATTAATGACGTCCACATTGTCGCAGACAGTTTGACCACACGTTGGAGGCTCCAGGGTGGTGTCCAGTAGTCCCTCAGCATTTCTAAATCCTCCATCACCTCCAATAAATCCTAGTCGCCCACCTCCTCCTTGCTCAGGCTGAGGAAAGCTACCATCTTTTACAGTCAACCATTTACGGCCTGGGTGCTCAAACGTTTCACGAATGACCAGTTGAGGTAGATCTTGTGGGTCTTCATGGCCTTGCATATCCCTGATAATATGCCGCTGCCCTCGGGCCTCCCTCCAAAGACCCACCCTTTCCACTGCCCCTCTGTAATTATGATTCAGTGCATTTCCTCCAATCATCAGCACTTTGCACTTTTTGGTCAAATGGCTGAAGACGTCACCTGACTGCTCCCGACTAACGCCAACTTGAGCACCATTGAGGAAAAGCTTCATGTAGATGCCATCATATGTGATTGCCGCATGTGCCCATTGGTTGGGTACATAATGGGCGTTGGAGTGGATGGAGGTCACTTTGTGGGCACGGTCAGTTTTAAGGGAGAAGAAGAAGCGGGGTTCTCGGTTCCCATGTTCACTCACCGCCTGGATGCCAAGCAGCCAGCCTCGGTCACTGGAGGCATAGAAGCATTTGTCGTATAGACCTGTGGGCAAAACAAGCAAAGTCAATGATCATGTACATGTTGCCATTCCCAGTTTTCAATGCTGGCATGAATAAAAAAAATGTGCAAGCATTGCATTTGCATTTAATCCTTTAACATCCATAATGGAAAAACGATGTGTGAAATAAAAATTATTAACATTTTTGTAATTACATTTTTGTTACAAAAATCTGATTTCTACAGGCATAATCCAAGGTTTATAGATAACTTATATTTTTTTTATTTATTGCATTCTTAATCATTTGCCTTGCATGCAATAACAAGAGGGCAGACAGTTTGACCACATGTTGGAGGCTCCAGCATTAGACTTTAGCAACAAGAAAAAAATTTGAAGATAAAAAAATGCCGATTGAAGATGGCTGTTTACAAATATTTTTAAAACAATCTGTTTTCTAATGACTATCAATTAATATAAGGCACTCAAACTAATTTATTTTATTTTCATTTATAACTTTTATTTTACTAGATAATCCCTTAAGATAAAACCCCTCTGAAGAGACCTGACCAAGCGGCCTGTGAGGTTCCCTTGGTCTCTCGGCCAGTGACACAAGAGTTTCTATAACAAGCAGCTCATCGTGACGATAAAGGGTTAATATCTTTGTTCTCTTTTACTTTAATTTCCTTTTTGTTTTGCAGAGCTTTAATCTTGGGTCTTAATCTGGTTTTACAACATTGTGTAGTTCAGAAATGTCTTTCAGGATTGATAAACATCTCACGTTATCCTCTTATCTCATCTTAATTCTCAAATCTTAATTTGGCTTTGGTTACAATGTTATCCTGCCGGGATATGATCCAGGACATAAGTTTCTCATCCATACAGCAACAATTACTTTATCTACTTTTAAATATTTACTGCAAATGGAAACTCTAAACATGAGTAAGAAAAGGGATTTTGTGTATCTGTGATAGTTTCTTTCTATCTCCAAAGGTGTCCTGTTCAAGAATATGAGTTGAAGTGCATGTTACGTGAAGGGAGACCCCATGGAAATCTCTATGTATAGGCTTTAGTGAACACTGAGCACATTTAAAGTTGTTCGTGTAAATGCCCCTTGCCAGTAGGGTAGCCAGAAAAGACTAGTTTTCTGCTAAAGCCTTGTTTTTGTAGAGGTACCAAAACACCTTTTTCCTGTTTCACTTGGACTGTGCATGTCAGCTTCAGCATGGTAATGTGTTTTCACTTCTTAGGGGATCTCTGAATGCTAACTGTTTGTTTGTTTAACGCTTGTCAAAGTACGTGTGCGCTGGCACACAAGTTCACATATGTGCATGTGTGGGTGTTATTGCACATTCATGACTTTGTGAATGTATCCAAACAATCTCGGCAAAGCATGCAAAAGATTCCAAAGTGCCTTGAAATACCTAACAAGGTCCATTTCAGCATGTGGAGAACTGCTCATTCACAGGTGATAAAGCTGGACCCTGCACTTCTCACTTCTAGTACTGCTAACATCAGGGTAACATGTGCTTTCGGAGAAAAAAAAAACATGTTGACAACGAGACAATCTGTGCCTCGAACACTCCGTTATTATTGGTATGAAAAGCCTTTTGAGGTTTCTAGCGGGATGTGTGCATCAGATTCCTGCACATACCCTTCATAGCTGTCTCTGCTACGTTTATTATTGTCTGCAAGCTGATTACGACAGTGATGATCACAACCCTGGCTCAACACGCCTGTCCACTTGGATGCCTTTGTTCCAAAATCGATTAGGCTACCTGAGCCTGCAGTAAGTGGCTCGCTAATGGTAATTGCACGGACGTCTTGGTAACTTTGACCTGCTTCTAATTAGACGCACACTGCAGTATGCATTCATTAACTTGGTATTTCAATGGACTAATGTTCAAAGAGTGAGGGTTGGGTTCAGCATCAAGGTCAGTCCTTCGGTGGATGACGTTTTCCGGCTTTCCACTACAGTGGAAGGAAAAAGCCTTCCATCTGTCAGCTAGTGCACTCAAGGCTAAAAGGTGTGCTAAAATGCTCGTAGGGCTCCTAGTGTAAACAGCTGTCATAATTCTGCCATGCTCAATTAATCTAACACGCTACACTTTTCCAGACCCAACACTGTGACCGCTGGGACTCACACAAACACACCAACACACACATACATACATACATGCACACACACACACAGAAACACATAGACACACACGCACATACTTATGCCAAGGTGCATATATACATTTTCATGAACAAATACGCACACACCCATTCACACAGACAAACCGAAACACTGAAGTTCAGATTTGTGTTCAGGCAGAGACACATACAAAAGGATTTGCATGTGCAATGGTTTAGCACGGTTCCTTTCAAGTTTCCTTGCACTTGCCATTCGTCTTCTTTTTCTATGAAAACACACTCAGAAAAAAAAAAAGAAAAAGTGTAAAAACACACATACACACTCAAAGAAAAATGTCACAAGGACTTGATGAAAAGCAGGGAGGAAGGGAACAATGAAGACTTCGTTTACTTTTGAACTGTTCTGGCTCTGAAAGGTCAAAGAGAGGCACTTTTCATAGTCACACCAAAGTGACCGCCAGAAATTTCCCCTGGAGAGACAATGGAAAATTCCATTGATATTTCATAAACAAACTTGACGAACATAACAACGATATTAATTATAAAAAATGTCACCAGGCCACTTTAAAACACTTGACTTCAAACATCTGACTGAACTGCCCAATATTACTATGAATCAACCAACTAAAAGCTGGTTTTAATGAGTCATAAAGGATCTGCCAATAGCTGCTCATAAACCTGTTTTTCAATGTGAGGTGTTAGAGACTAAAACCACCTTTTCACTATTGGTACTTGTACAGTGATGCAGTAATCTCACACACACACAAAAACAAACACTACCTATAAATGTAAGAACATTGCTTGGTATTTAGAAGTCCTATTTTAAACAGTTTGAGATTCTAATTGAGGATGAGTGTTAACTAGTCCTCAGCTGATGTGTAAAATATTACACATCCTGCTTATGTACTTGACTTTAATGAAATTAGTTCATGACCCATCTCTTAAGCATCCATAAAGAAGCCCAAGACAAGGTAAAACGTGTCAACTATTTTTATATGAATCATAACAATAGGCAAAAAAAACAACCTATTACCACAAAAATAAGCACCTGCTAAAGTCTGCATATAATTGTCTTCATTGAGTTATGAAACAGACTCTCCAGTTCTCTTTAGATGTATTTTCCTTTTCCTACATTGCGAGACAACCCCGCATGGCCCGGATACGAGGGCTAATAGGGCACAACAAAGTTTGCGTAACATTTGGACACAGAACTTGATGTTCTGATGGTGTGATTGCAGGCGTCAGTGCGGATGAGTGGGTGTGTGCATGTGTCATTTAGGTTTGTGCATATAAGTATACAGTTTGGTTTTTAAGTCTGGGATCAATTCTGACCACATGTACCTCTCCAAATCTGAACAAAAAAAAGGCAATACATGACAGCCCTGTTTCCTTGAGGAGCATTTTGGTTCAACTGAGGCCTGGAAAACTCACAGGGATACCCAAGATACCCATAGTTTCCTCTAAAAACAGCCATCCATTTTCTATACAGCTTCATTCAGTTTATGACCACAGGGCCATCAGTCCGTCAAAGACAATTTCACGTACACAAAATGTGTATTTTTTGTATTGTGGGAGGAAAACAAAATACCCAAGGAAACCTGAGAGAACATGCAATCCCTGCAAAAAAAAAAAAAGACTCAAACTAGGGATGTTCCTAGTTGACATGTTCACCACTAAACCACCCTGAATACAAAATGACTATGATAACTAGGTATTCAGTATTTATGTTTCACCTCATAGAAGTTAAAATAATAGGGAAAAATGGCAATTGTGAAAAAGTGTTCTATTTCTCAGATAAAATGCAGATATGTTAAGTAGATAAATTGGATATCTCCCTTATTACAGTGAATTGATTTATATCTTGGGAAGCCGTATCTGTTTTTTTCCCCCTAAATTGGGATGTTTGTCCAGCATCCCAGTAAGAAGTGAGCGTTCAAAATCCACAACTACAGACGAGCACACGTCATCAAAACTAAATGCAAATGTGGGACCTGAGTTATTATTTATCAGGCTGGTGGATAATGACCACTTAATTAAGAAATTAAAACTGAAAACCAGCACCTCATAAAATAACAAATTAGTGCTGAAAGAATGTGCATGGAGAAGACAAAACGAGATAATGAGAAATGGACAAAACAACACGGTAAGAAAAAAAAAACATCTGCTGCAAACAACACTGCTGGGATCAAAACAAGGGGATGGAGCATTTTTAGAGGCACTGGGATTTTCTGAGGTCTGAATTGGATTTAAAAGATTAAGCTCAAGTGAATTTGTTTGATTGTCATATTTTATTTTATTTACATTCATTCTCTCAACACTGATGGGAGAAAATCTTGAATGAGAATCAAATAAGATTATGCAAGAAGAGTAATCTTTCAGTGGCGGTGCGAGAAAAAGGTCCCGACCACAACAACAACACCTTTGCAAAACGTGATCCCATACCACATGTGAAAAGCTGTAATGTTCATCCGTTGCGGGGATTGAGTCTGACATGTGTTTATTCAACTCTGTGGTCACTGGAGGTTGTCGCCTGTGTTGTTGTTGTTGTACTGGATCGCGTTATATTGTACAGATGTTTCTGTTATTGTGTCCAACCTTTTGGATTTTTAAGAGTCACTCAGGTCACAACAGACCCCCTCACCCCCATCTCCTCCTGTTTGAGACTCTGACAAGCGATTGGCTTTGCAGAGCATGTCCCACTGCCAACTGGCGAGCACTACCTAAAAGAGTACTGTATCTGAATACACCTACAAGCCATTATTTATGTGTGTTGAGGGACGGGGCGGTTTTCAGAGACTCTTGACAGATAGTAAACACCAATAGAAGTACATCGACTAATATTGTTCGGTAAAGTCCACAAAACATAGAGACTGGCATAAGAAGTGAGTACAACCGAGTTCAATTCAGTTCAGAGGCAGCCATCTAAAGGCGTGTAGTAAGCAATGGGTTGTGTATGCAACGCTCCCTATCGGCAAGAAAAAGCAACAAACAAGCAGGGGAAAGCGATCTAGTACTGTAATGCACAAAAGGCGCGATTGGTCAAAACAAATGATGCAGTTTTAACGCCTTTCTGGGGCTCGTTTTACGCATGGCTGCAGATCAGGCTGGACAGAAAGCAGTGCGCATAGATGCTAAAAGTCTCAAGCTTTCCTTAGACGGCAGGGATGGAGTGAGCGTGTATCTGCCCAGTCGCGTCAGACGCAAGGCGCATCACCACTACCTGATTGCGCCTTCAATTAGGAAGTCGCCGACGGTGGTGACGGTGATTTAAGCATTTGCGTTTTGGAGAGGCTGTGCTGAGCGCCATGAAAGCGCACCACCACCAATGCACAAACACAGGCAAGCACATTTCCGCGCAAAGAGGGGGAAACCCTGGATCTCTCCTGTCTCGTAACTCCGGTAGCCAATCCAAAGGTGTCGATTTTTTTTTTTTCTTTTTGGAGGGGGGGGGGGGGGGGGGGGCGCTCAAGCTGCGACTTGAGCTGCGAGCTTTGAGCGCCTCCACATACGGCGCATCTCTCCCCGCTTTGTGCCTGACGTGACGTGCTCGCGCACAAAGTTTTGGCCATTACATCATAGCTTTAAAATAGCCAAGTCGGTTCAGAGAAATTACATTTTTACGCACAGTGACATCAGCTGCCGCTCAAGTGATGCAGTAGCCTTCATGTGGCTGCACACACTCCCCCCATTTAGATATGTGTGTGTGTTTGTGTGTGATTATAACTCAGATAGACCGTCATGATAAATATGAATTAAACAAGCACGTGAATATTGGATTTTTTTTTTTTTTTTTTTTTATTGCGCAGCGATCGTCTCTAGTGCAAGGTGGCAAACTTAAGTGTGATCAAAATCTTCAGTGACCCTATGGTTGCACTACCTAAAATATCCGCTGTACTTTTCAGAGCATTACATCATTGTCTAGTCTGATAGATGAACTCATTTTCAACTCGTTGAAACTGCATGTTGTTTTGTTTCATACACTGCATATCACTGATATGATTTTATTGTTTTATTTATTTTTTAACATATATGGTTCTTATTATCTGTCCATTCTGGAGTTGGACTAATAAAAGGAGTTGTGTTGATAATAGGATGGAGGATGCACAGATCTTTCCTACCTGCAATCACTGTGGGCGATCGTTGACCTCCCTCCGGTTTGATCCACATCTCCAGAGTGAAATTGCCTCTGGGTATCTCCACGCCGGGCTTCAGCCGGAGCTGATCTCCCCTGCCGGTGAAGTAGACAGCTTTCCCCCGGTCTGGAGAGTTTTCCTCCGCCTGAGAGGAGCGCCGGCGCTGGCGAAGCACCCGCCGCTCCAAGCCGGGCAAAGAGCGCTTGCCCCGGGGCAGACGTGTGGCACAAGCCCCTGGGATGGTGGCTTTCGCCTCCCTAATGCGCACCAACTCCCTCTTGGATCTCCCCTTTCTCCGGACTGTCCCGCACTCTGATCCAAAACACAAGATTAGAATAACCAGGCAAGACACCCAGGGTGATGTCCAAAGTTTCATTTTTCGATGGAGGAAATGGGGGGGTAAAAAAAAAAAAAAATTAAAATAGGAAGAAAAATTTAAATTTAAAAAAAAATTAAAAAGAAACAACGGAATAAGTAGAAAAAATTATGTCCACAATGTTCTTCTCTTTGGGATCTTCTCGAGTTTTTCCTTCTCTTTTTTACAGCGGTAGAATGTCAAAGCGTAGAAACTGTCTAAATAAACCCATAAAGCTATGCTGTTTTTCCCTCTTTATTATGCTAAGCCACGACCCCCTCTCTTAAGCAAAACTACTCTGGAGACATTCAGGGGACACAGGAATATTTGATTCATGTATGTGTTCCACGGTGCCTTTTCAATGGGTCCCATTTAGCCAAAGGGATGACTAATAAGTAATCAATCAAGAGGGGGGTCCGGCCGATGCCCCCCTCATCCCCTTTGGACGGTAGGAGTTACTCGCAGAAATCCACAGTTGTCCGCCAGGCTCTTGTCATACCTTTTTGTTGTTTCCTTATCCTACCCGTAAAACAGCATAAGAAATGGCAGACAGCCTATTAAATTCCAAAGAAAAGTGACAGCAAACCGACCTCTCATATTTATTACAGAGAACAAGAGGTGAGCTGTGATCCAGGATAAAATCCAAAACTTGCCTCTCTCTTCTTTTTTTCTTTTTTTTCCCCCCTCTCCCTTTGCCTGTGTGCCTGCACAAAAGTTGAAATGCACTATAATATCTGGAGAGGCGAAGGAGAGGCAGAGGGACAGAGAGCTGCAGAAGTAAGCATCGCGGTCCTCATTGATTGCCTGGAGCAGACACACTTGGAGAAGTCGGAGCTCGGCGTCCCCCTTTAGAGGCAGTTACTCTCAAAGTCTTTTAAAGAACAAGCCATGTTTCAAATGTTCCGGGGGCTGTGTGTGTGTGTGTGTATGCGTGTGTGTGCGAGTGAGTGAGTGAATGAGTGTGCGTGTGCTTTTTTTTTTTTTTTTCATAGTGGGAAGTCACACAGGTAGGCAACTCTCACTGACGGTAATTCTCTCTATGGCACATAGTGATAGGATGGTGTTTACGGACTTTGGAAGGCGTATATGTGTATCCCTCTAGCGGTTACTGTTTAAACAATCCCACACTTCCACGAGTCCACAGCACAGGACCACAAGCAAGCAGTCTGGAGCCATTAAAAAAAAAAAAAAAAAAGATATTAGAAGCACCTCTCCATGTGATGCTGTCAATGCAAAGCAAGATCAAACCTGAAAAAGTGAATCATGAGAAAATAATGTGTGGTTTTAAGTAAGTAAATAACATTTATTTATACAGCACATTTCACAGTTGAAGTGATTTACTTCATTAAAAGCAGAAAAATAGCAGATTAAAATAGCAGTCGCTTAAACATGTTCAGAATATATATATATATAGATAGATAGATAGATAGATAGATAGATAGATAGATAGATAGATAGATAGATAGATAGATAGATAGATAGATAGATAGATAGATAGATAGATAGATATAGATATATACATATATATATACATATATAGATATAGATATAGATATAGATATAGATGTGCAGCGCAGCGATGTTTACCTTTAAAGTGTGCGAGCAGAGTGCATGCAACTCCGTTAAAACTTCGACAATCTCAAGAAAGACTGAACATCATTGCACTTTTGTGAAGGGAGAATTTATGGCAGAGCCATTGCACCGGTTCACATTAGACTGTACGACAGTACTTAATGAAGTGGATGAGTGGTGAGTGTGTATATTGAGTGCAAAAAAAGAAAAAAAAGACCCATATATAAAGTGATATGAAGTGCAAAAATAAAAAGAAATTTAGTACTGTTTGGCATCTTGCGGAGTCACTTGAGAAAGTCCTCCGTTGTAACTTTAGTGAAAAGATGATGTATTTTACAAGCGTTACTGTCCTGTCAAAGTCGTGTCTGCCATTAAGGCAATTCCCAAATAAAGTAAGCAATAGATCAAAGTAGTAATGGGAGAACAATGACTGAACCGTCGCAATTCTCGTTCCATATTTACTTAACTTAATTTGATTGATCATATGTCTGTTCTTCTTCTTGATGTACAAGCCATAGTTTAATGTTTTCAGCTGCAGAGCGGCGATAAGTGCACCGATGTGACTCTGGTTCTATGATGTTTACCACCAACTCAGTTCACTTCTTTGCAAGTTTTTTTTTTCTTTCCAAAATTACCTCTGCCACACAAGGAGGGATGTGAGAAGATGAAAAAAAAACAAAAAAACTTTAAGGGATTTGCAGGTTTCAAGTTGACTCACACATACTAATGTTTACTCGCCATCGCGTTTGATGGATGCGAATTTCAAAACCGCATAGTCGGCTAAGATTTTGTAAGCCTTTGGTACTTCATAGGTCTTAGCTGAGTGAAATGAAAACAATCCTCTGGTCAATGTTACGGTTGCTGCATGAATATTTTGACGCGCGGGGCCGGCGAGTGGCTTCACCTTCAAATGGCTTTCCATAGAGACAGTCGGCTGGAATGTCAGTGTTTCCTCTCCATCCTCCTCCACTTGTTTGTTGTAAATGTGTGTTTAGACGGCCAAAACTTGCCACCTACCATAAAGAGGAGAGGGAACAAACATTAAATATTTGCTCTCTTCTTCAGATGGTGCTGCGACTGTGGGTCGCATATTTCCCTTTGTGTCTTGAGCCGGGGGCGTGGGGGCGTGGGGGGTGGGGGATGACATATTGAAAGGCATTTGACCTTGAAAGTTGCTGCGAGTGGAGTTTCACATGGACCTAAAAAATTTGAACCTTTTCAGAGGAGACAGCAGATAACTCAAGAGTCCAAAACCGTCACACAACACGTTGTTACTACACATTCTTTTGTCAGACTTGGTTGTGTGTGTGTGTGTGTGTGGGGGGGGGGGGTCTTCCTTGAGGTGGGTGTTGCCCGGTAAGGTGGTTTGAAAGGCTTCTTACTCCCATGAAACTGCAAGGTTTTGATACAGTTTGTGTAAATTCCAAATCCATGACATCTAGCAGCATCAGTAGACCAACATAAAACACATTTCTGACAATTTGGTTGTTTTTTTTAATACCACCCAAGACTGTTTAAAAACCTGAAAAGTTTCAACACTTCATAAGTTAAAGTTGAGGATGGAGCCTTTATGGGAACTTTCCATCACATCTAATACTAATCTAATGTGTAGGTCCACATGAGTTGACGTATTTAAAAAAAAGTTATTTGCATTGTAGCGTGGTGCTAAAATAGAGGTAGACTTGTATCTAATGCAGAAAGTGCCAAGTTAAAGCTGAGGAAAAAGGAAATGAGGAAGCAACCCATCATCAAAGTATTATGTCAAAAGGTGAAAGACTTCTTCAGTCTTGTAATTACATTCCTCACTTGTTCATCCGAGTGTCACTCCCTCCCTCCATTTTCTCTAAAGGAACATGAGTGCTGAAGATAGAAAAGATGACCTAAATGTCTTATAGTCTGCGTCCTTTGTGGTTGGCACACTATGTACAGACTACTGAAGGAACTTTTTTTTTTTTTTTTTTCGGAGGAAGGGAGATGTCGAATAACCTTTATGTGTGAAACCTGCTCACATAAAGGTCATTCACCGTTCCTCAGTTATGCAAGGAGATTGACTTGAATTGTTTTAGCATAGGCTTGTACCCGCCGCTCGACCCCTGCAGGAGCGGACCAATCACAGCTCTTTAAGTTCAAACCGTGTGCCTCCCCGGATCTGCCATTTGTCAGTGAAAGAGCGCCACAATAGCTCTCCTTTTCAAAACAGGCGGATTCCCTGTCATTCCTGGATTTGATGGTCCAGAAAGGCAACATCCCATCTTAACCTAATGACCTGTGATGGTTCGTGTCACAGAGGCCCTGCGCTATTGTGCAAATCCCACTTGAAAATCTGAGCTAGTCCATAAAGTAGAAACCATTGTGGCGTTCTCAGAGAGGCATCATGCTTAGATCAGCCGGGGTCAACTGTGACTGAAACACAGACCTTTGGCACTGTCATGTCAAATTAGGGGCGGAGAAAAGAACCGTGCATAAATGGCCACATGAAAAATATATTTTATTTTAGTTTGTTATAAGGTCACATATTATAGGTTTACACAAAAAAGAACCCAATGCAAAAAACTATTAAATAGTGACAAAGAAGCACATAAATAAAAAAGCAAATAAATTAATCAAATATTATAGAACATAAATCTGATACAACAGTATTTGGCTTTTCCTCCCTCAGTTGCTGCTCTAAGTATAAATCTGCAATGTCTTAAAGTAACAGCTTGGCGAGGCGGGTAAAATATGAGCGTAGAGGACAACGGCTCTGATCATGACTATTCTCAATCTGCAGCTCCCATTCGCCATCGCTTCCCTCTCACCGACTTCTGTTTAGATCAAAGTGGTTGCAGTATTGTAGAATAATCCCACTATGTCATCTGAGTGACTGTCGAGAAGTGGAAGTCAAACAGGGGAAAAAAAAAAAAAAACCATTGTCTATAATCCATTAATGGATCCAGCTTAATCTGTGACTGTGGCTCTTCTAAAGTGCAAACCTAAATGCTGTTGCCTCAGATTTTGCGGATGAAACGCGAGGAATACTAATATGTACACACTCAACACATGAAGCAATAATACAGATTGGACCTACAATAAATATTGGGTAACACTAAGAGGTGGAAAGATGCAAAAATAAAAGAGCGAGCGACAAATAGGATGCCATGAGGGTGCGCAGAACCTCGTAAGGTGACGGCTTTTTCTAAATATAATGCCGTTACAGAATCCCCATTAAAGCCATTAAGAGAATAATCCCACGCTACCTTCAAACACATACCAGGTCGAATTTTCAGAGATCCAATGAAAACTGGCACGCACACGTTTTCTGGGTAAAGGAAAGCACTTCCCAATAAGGGAGATGGAGGTGTTGTTTGTTACTTTTACGCAAAGATTACAGAAAATATATATTCTCGCATAAATCAGGTTTAATCTCTGCTAATGCTTATGACAGCTGTCATTTATATGCGCTTAGTATCGAAGGCCAGCCAGACTGTCATACTATATGGAAACAGAAAAGACCGCTATTGTGTTGTGGTTTGGTAATGAAAACATAATCAGAGTATCGGAAAAAGGGCATATGAAGCGCTATTTATAGCAGAGAGTGGTCAGATTACTATCTTGTATGATACATAGGGGGTTAATACATTCTGATACTGCTGTATGTTGATTACAACAGAAATATCAGACAGTCACATGGACACACAAAATAACTCAGGCACATGGTTATATCCTAATTTTATATCTGTAATTTAATCACCGTGCCGAAGAGCATTTGCATCGGCGTGCTATATGACGTTCGAGTCTTACTTTTCCATGTATGTCATTCCCCCAGCCGACTGAACACTCCTGTCTGTCAAACTGGTGCAAAACTAACAGTTTGTCATAGCTTCCAGACAGCTGGAAGAACGAGGAACACAGTCCAAATCTCTGGTAGCTTTATTTAGCACGGAGAATCCCGTCTCTCTATAATCTAGTGGTATAATTCACCCGTCTGCAGTTTTAACTCACATTTTCACTGTTCAGCCGCTTCTTCACGCAAGGTTAACCTTTATAGGGCACTCACTAAAGTATTTGGAAATGGAGAATTTCAACACACAGGTGTTGCTAAAGACTTTAAAGTATTTAACTTTTTAGAGGCAATCCTAAAAAAAACCTCAAAAAACACTATTAAATATTATTTGCATGTATGAATAGAAACAACTGATCAAAATGACATTGTCTTTCCTCAAAATGCTTTTGTTTTAACTTAACACTACTGTCCATAAAAAAAACTAAGTTTTTAATCATAAAAGTGATGCGTCCTGTAATTGTTCTTTACTTTTAATGGTTAGTTTTTGCATAACCAAAGAAAAGCTGGAGTAAATCACATATGCTTACACTTCTCATAAAGAATAAATGGTTCATTTACACATTTATTGACACAAGAATATCAAATTGTAACCAGAAACAACCCAACGTGATGTGTTTTTTTAGATCTCATGCATCTGAGGCAACTTTGTGAGTGCCACAGAAATGTCTTCCTCATCATAGAGGGGATACATTATAATGGAACATAACTAAAACCTACATTTTATCATACATAAACATGTAAGCATCTCATCAATAATACAATAATATGGAGTCATATCAACTGATACCTGGTTCAAAGTATCCTACCTTTACCCGATAAGCAAAGGGTTTATTGACTTTTGGAAAATGGAAACCATCACAAACTACCTACACTACCAACTATTGGTATCTTGTTGCATAAAATATAGATATAATCATACAACAACAGGTAAACTAGGATGACAAACATAAATCCTGTTGGACAAAAGTGGCTGAACACAGGGTCCAATCCAACCCGTGGGATGATATTACTAACTGTGAACATCCGAAGAGCATTGCTTTTTTTATTTTAAAAGTATCTATAGTTTCTAATTAGTATCTTTATATTTACTGAGGAATCAGCTGAGCTGATACGTTAGTGATGAAACAGTGAATGTTTTTGCCATTCTACCGTGTTTTACAATTATTTGTAATTGCAATTATTTGAATTAAACATCTGGAGTTTATTCAGAGGTTGTTGTTTTGTTTTTGCAATAAATGTAAACCTCTCCACAACATATTACAACTTTTCTGTACAGAAACAAAGGAAAATGTCTATATTGGTCCACAAAATCATATTAAAATGTTATCATGATGTAATTTTACTTGTTAAATTCACATAAGGTCATATTGGGTTGTATGTGGCCCCCGCAATAAAATGTGTTTGACATCTCTGAGGTCAACGAAATCCGGAGTGTCTGCATTGTAATTTCTTGACTATTTCTGGTTTTCTGCACAACTAAGACAAAAGGACATAAATCTGACTGAGTTCAAATATTGGAGGTTTTCCACTCGCTTGTTTAGATAATTGTGGAAATGTTTGCCGTCCTCGCTACGATGCCAAAAACAAACCAAAAAAAATAATAAATATATATATTCTTTATATATATATATATATATATATATATATATATATATATATATATATATATATATATATATATATATATATATATATATATATATATTTATTAATTTTTTTAATTTTTAAATTTTTTTTTTCTTTCTTCATTACTATTAAACTCAATCATTGGCTGGCAGTGAAATGCAACTTCACCACCACCATCTGGTACGCTGTGTGGTTGAACGGCTAGATTCATTTGACAATGGTGGCCGCTGACATACGTCACGGGGTTTTCCTGGTAAAGCTTAAGTCCGACACAGATGACTCTCTCTCCATGTCATGTCCCGGGATACCTGGTAAAATTACGAGGGTGTCGTCGCCGGCATGTCCTGCTTTCGCAGATGTCGGGCCGCACGAGCACCAAGTAAATGAATGGATTAGAGAATTAGAGGTGGCAGACAATTGGTCTCTCGCTGACGAGTGGAAGTGCACTGTTCAGGTTTGTAAAAGCTTTTAAGAACTTTATCTGCCGTGATGCATTGCTCCCACTGATGAGGCCGTCCAATAAATTTTATTGAGTAAGACGTACAAGTTTATTGCAACTCCAGTGGAAGGGTGCCAAGCATGATATAGTCCGGTCGGGACAATAATTTAACATTAAATTGTCTCTTTTCATGCAAATACTCTGACACCCTTGAACTATTTTATACTCAGTACTGTTCATCTTCTTAAACATAATTGATTCTTCTGCCTTAAGAGGTCTCCCGCAGCTATAACTGCACGCTTCAGCTGGGCATTTAAGGAAATACAGACTCATACATCACATTATTGCCCACATATGTAAATGTGCATGAGCAGTGTGTTCCTCATCATTTTCACATCCTGGATTTTAGCTGCTGTTGTGAGCTGTGTGGTAAACAATAACCCATTATGGGTCCCCGATGGCAACCAAGACTTGCCCTTGGTTTAACTCTGCTGCTTGTGGGGAAGAATTATATGTGCAGGGGTGCAGAGTACGGCACAGTCAGCACACCACCGCTTACCACCACTACTGCCCCTCCGTCTAGACTTTAGAGCACCTCCATATGGAGATGGTTAAAAAGCTCATTAGCCTGCCTACTTGAAATACAGTTGCAGTGACGCTTGTCCATAAAAACACAAAGTAGACTGGTTTCTGCAGTGGTATTAACCAGGTTGAGGCATCAAGCCCCCAGGACTGACAACAATTTGGCGCAAGCCCCCACCTCCCCCCGGTTTACCAAATGATGGCTGAAACTGAATGCTTTCCAAGAAAGGGATAAGGGGAGAAATTATTTTCTTGGAAGATTTCTGTAACCATTTTTCGCGGAGGTAGCCTGATCCATCTGGGTGAGGACGACTGGAAAAATGTCTGGTAAGGTGAATGGGATATGGCCCATTGGAAGAAAAATGGCTCGGTCTTATTGAAAACATTTAGGGCGACCAAAAGACTCGCATTCAGGCAAAGCGGGGTAAGACCAGATCTGTGCAGCACCCATTCCCCGTTTCTCACCACTGAATTCGTAGCGTGAGATTTTTACACGTTGAACTCACTGAACTAAAACCCAAAACGCTCCTCCATTTAGCTGCAATAAATAGAGTGTATATCATGTGGGCACGCACAGTGTTTGGAGAGCTGCAGATTAAAGCACATTACAGTAAGTCCTTTCAACACCTGTGCAGTCAAGCAGAGGTCATACCGGGCCTGATTTAGGATAATTGAGAAACCTGATACTGTGAGAAAATTGTAACTAATAGTCCAAATGGGAAAGTTGTTTTTCATGATTATGCTTAAAACTTTGTGTGTAACCTCTTTTTAATTTTCCTTCTAAAAAACAATAAATTAGACATACAACATGAACCAATAACTCATCCCACCTTAATTACATTTTGGTATTAATGTAATATAACTTATCTAATTTTTTTAAGTAATATACTCAATATGTTTCTCCTTATTTATGGAATCAGATCCCATTTAAGAATCTTTATTTAGCTTTTAAAGTCCACAACTTTACTGTTGATCTTTGAACAGGAAACATGCACTGATGGACATTTTGTACCTATCCAGTATTAATCAAGAAGAACCGCCGTCTCAGTATCCTGCTCACAAGCCAACACTTCGGTAGCCAAAGCTTTGCTACTTTAGAACATATTGACTTTCCTTGGAATGCCTCATTGACCACAAACTAGCTCCAGACAGCAACATGAAAGACAGTGTATCGCATTTGCATTAGCTTAGCATCCACACAATTGTGATGTTTATTAGCATCCTCAAGTAAAAATGAGCTTACCTCTGGAGGGATTGTCTGGAGTGGTCTGCCGGCTGGTCGTCTATTCCAGTTGATGTGTTGCGGATTGTTCTAGTTGACAAGCTGAACGATTCTGAGTTTATTTCGAGAACTGCAAAAAAAAAGAACATCATCTTATAACTAAAGTAACTTTAAATGAACTTAATGAGTGAATTAGTCATTAGACTGAGCCACACAGTGCAGACAGCTGAGCTGATATGTCACTGCAACACAATAATAGTCTATGTGCACATTATTAAGACCTTAGTGTTGATCAAGTGGGATGTGTTGTTTTATTTATTTTTTGTTTTTTTTGTTTTTCCATTTTGAATTTAAATGCTTCTCTTTTCCTTTCTTTTTTTCATCATTAACTTTTTTCCAAATAAATAATAATCTATATTACTTTCTAACTATTAACCAAATCTTTCTTACATGTATGACACTTTATAAATAATGTATGTAATTATATAACATTCAACTGACAAAAACACATAGAAACTGCTGGGGACTGATAAGAGAAATCGCTAAATGTACAGGTGCAATAGATAAACATTGTTGTTAACCAGTTGTCTTGGAAGTGATTCTGCTATTTATATGTTTAATGTTGTCGGTTTTTTTAATGCTTCACATGTCACTATGATCACAACTACCGGTAAATAAAAGGCACGAAAAAAAAAACCCAAACTGCACAAGTACTTTTCAACAAAGTCAACACTTCCTTTTGTGCACTACTGAAAGCCTCACACCTATCAGACTTTATTAATACAACCAAGCCCCGTTACTCACTGCCTTTGAGGTTGTGTGTTTCATTGGCAGGGCAATATTTACAATGAGGTGAACATAAAAGCAAAACTATGTGTTGATTTCCATGTAGTGACGGCAGTGCCTGTGCTTTATGCTTACCCTCAACTGCAGGACCGTCTTTTCAATAGATTGCACACGTCTGGTAAAGGTGTGTTTAAACACCGAGAACAGTATTGAATGCATTTCTATGACAAAATATATGTGGTGTTCATAACTCGCTGCTTGTTCACATTAATACGATTGCTTTAAATAAGATATATTGATTTCCTTTGCCTGTTTATGGGCTGACACACACATAAAGTGTCAACACAATGTGTGTAAAAGCTAAAGTAAGATATCTCAGAGAGGATGTGTGGCCCAGGGTGAACTATAACCAAGAGTAAAAAATGGCAGGAATGTGTAGAATGCAGTTGGTAAACAGCACTAACAAAATGCTCTGGACTTTGTAAAGACCATGCATACATACCTTGTGCTCTTTGCGTGCGTTGTAAGCAATCAAAGTGTTTTTGTGGACCAACGTCAACGACGCTGCGGTTTAGTAAACACCCCGACGCTGGGAAAGGAAACATAATGCGTTCAGCACAATGTGTTTAGGACAATGCTAAAGTCGGTAAGCAGAAAAACACATGCTGCAGCATAAGTCAACAATGCATAATGCTACATCGAGATGAGCAAACAATAGGCACGTGCTGATTTGCAGTCAACAATGCAACGCCGCACCTTAATGTGTCTGGGCCAAACAATGCAAAAGCCGATTATGCAAATTGGGGTTATCGAGGGCACAGCAATGTAACAATGGCACCAAGTTGATTGGGCTATGTGTGCAAACACTACCCATCCCCTTGGGTTTCTTTTTTCCCCCCACAGATGCCCTTCCCAAACCCCCTTGCCTACGGTCTCTTTTCTGAGGCCTCATTATAGAGGCTGCTGTCAATCGGAAGGTCAAGGGTCATGGCAGAGGATCAGATTGATCAATACCCCCCAGCCTGATCAATCAACTTGTCTTTTTGCGTCCGCCAATGGGCTGCCAGCTTCCATCAAAACAAAGGGGCGAGAGGAAAAAGAACGCCAGAAAGAATTAGGAGGAGAAAGAAAAAAGGGAGAATGTAAACAAGCATGCCTCGCTGAACAGATTCCAGAAGCTGCTTTTTTTCCCCTCACTTTAGAATGACATTGTGGAGGACTAGGACATCGATGAGTGGCGTGCGTCATCGTGATGCACCTGTAATGCCCTTGGGTCTCTCTGTGTTTGCTCCAGATTTTAAACACTTTGTGAGAGATTTGGATCTCTGGCTTCATATCACACGTGCACCGGCCATCCTCTGCAATGACAGGAGCAATTTTAAAACGGTTACTATTTGCAGAAGAACGTGCTCGTTGTAAATTATTACCATCAAAAAAGCTTTTTCTTTTTTTATTATTGAAATGTTTCAAATAGTACGTAGTATAAGTAACTTATAATAGTACAAGTCAAATAACTAAGACTATTCTACTTTATAATTTCAAAAGTGGACTTTCATTTAATTATAAATCACCTCACTCCATATTTCCAAATTACAAGACACAAGCAGCCTTTTAGCATTCGCAGAGTTAAGAAAATTGAAATGATCCATTAGCTTTGATTATCAAACAGGCTTAATAAATGGGTTATTTTTCAGTATCCTCTCAAATTAAAATTGGCCAGTGTGTATTTTTATTTGAGTGTCTGCGTCTGTGCCAAAGAATTATTATCCCTAAGGAATAATTCCAGCCACCAAGTAGTTACAAATCATGGAAATGAGATGATGGAATATAAAAGAGAAAGGCACTCAATGCTAAATCATTAAAAACGAACTTTCTTTACCTCGGCTCCAGAGCCACGCTTCACATGACATTAGTTGGCGGAAGGCCAGGCGTGAAGGGTGAGCGGAGCCTGACCATTTCTGTGGTGAAAGATAATTCTTTGAGAACTCAGGGCAGCATCCTAACAACACAGTCATGACACGCAGCCATAAAACTGATTTAAAAGCTTTCTAATACAATCCGAATGCTCTAAAATCAGACAGCACAATAAACCTAAGTGGTGATACTTTGACTGTTGGGAGGAGGGAGTCATTCACAAAACTCACACACTATTGTCTCTTAGCTCCCATTTCTTTATAATAATAATAAAAAAAAAACTACAGGAGAGGGAAATTTGCATTCTTAGGTTAAAAACTAACCATCCAAAAACTGCCAAACAGGGAAAAAAATAAAGGATAAAGATATATTTCCTATGTTTTCTTGATTGACTTGGACTTCAAGAATTTAAATATGAAACAAAGTGACACATACATTTTCTAGGCAAATGACTGCCAGTACATATGGTAAATAGTATATATTTTTCTTAAGAAACTATTGGCAGTCATAGAATACATGATTAAATAATCAGGCAAAAAAAAGAGCAAATGTTCTGTTTTGAATGCATAACAGAATCGTGCTTAAACTGTGCATATTAAAGCGGTGCAAGTAACATGTTGTCTCATATATAAGACACTTTTAGCTCAAATAAGACAAAAACTAATTCCATAAAAATGTGTACCAAATCTTTTTTTCAGAAATCTGTCATCTAATGTGTTTTTTATCTAATGAGTTTTTCAGATAGAAATTGAGATTTTTGGTCAATTTACTGCTGTTTTACACATTTTATAGTATAAAAAAAGTGTTTATGCATCATTACTTGTCCTTTATTCATCTCCATGAGTACCTGATGTAGGGTTACATACCAACGGAAAGAATTAAATAGAAAGTGAGCTCCTTTAGGCTCAAATGTTGAAAGTATTAAAGGTACAGCTTAGGATTTTTGGAAGCACCATTCTTGGCTTTCTGACTGAGAATTAAATGTACAGACTGAAGCTAAATACGTGAACGGGGCTGGGCCAACAGCTTCCTCTTGTTCCAGATGAGTTTGGGGGCCAACAGTCAATCTTTCTTCCCTCAGTTCTCACAGAAGAGTTCCCTCCATCCATCCATCCATCCATCCATCCATCCATCCATCCATCCATCCATCGGAACACTTAAATGTATGTTTTAGTAGTCTGGGGAAAAAAAATAACAAAAGCCATCCACACATGGTGAGAACATGCAAAATCCACTGAACCTAACCCGAATGGAACTGTGGATATTCTCACATATAAAAATTACATCATATTATAAGTGGGCAAATGTTACTTAAAAAAAAAAAAAGATTCAATATGATTGTTAACATAATCACCTTCTTGATTGTTAATAGCTTGTGAGTCATTTGGATTTGTACCGAGCTAAATATATTAGAAACGACCTTTACTATCAATGTGAGCAAAGGTGTTGAAGTCAAAACACAAAAGAACTATTTTAAAGTTGAGAAACAATTTGTTGATCCACTTCAGAAAGTCTTGACTTTTTATTAGATTCCCAAATATCTCAAAAGAAAAAAGTTCTTGATAAGTATTAAAGCATATCATACATCCATACAGATATGAAAGAGTACTGCTTTCATACCCATCATCAAAATCCAGGCTGATCAAGTGAAGCACAGACAAAAACAAGGAGAAAACAGATGAAGTGGAAAGTGAGGTCGTGAACTTGATTTATATTCACTTGTGTTGTAAAAGTACATGATACGTGTTTTAGCTTTGCGAGCTGTCAACACAGCCCCGGGTACTGTGTGTAACAACTCATTTGCAAGGGGAAGAAGTTTGAAAGGTGCAGCAGAAGGTGAAGAGATTGAGCAGCTGAAAACTGCACAGACACAATAGAGAAACTATAAAACAGCAGTGTGAAGGATAAAAAAAAAAAGAAAGAAAGAAAAAGACATTGTATAATGAGCCAAGATGGAGGAGTCGATTATTTTCAAACTCCTGACATTTCGTATCAATTTCCCGGCCAAATAGCACAATTTTAATGGTGTGTGCAGTGTTACTTGTCAAACTGGAGGTTTTTTGGGTGCAAATTAACTGCGGGGTCAAAATTTAAAAAAAATTATGTAAGTGAAACAAATCCTTAACAAAAGACAGAGTCATGTCAGAGGCACGACCGCAGATATACTCCGGCAGCAATGGTGGTTGTAAAGTCTGGTGTCAGCACTCCTGAACATAGCAATTTACTAAAAAGGCAATGACGTCTTTTCACAAAACAAATCGGCCCCCTTTTCACTGAAGTCAAAAACACGTAAGAACTTCATCGTGAGGAACGTAAAAAAAATATCCAGGTTAAATAATTGCCTTGCTCCTGTCGTGCGGTCTTCAGCTGCCCGAAACTGCACGGAGAGGCTGGATGTGCTCCCCAGATCATGACAATGATTAATAAATAATAATGGTGAGATCAGGGGGACATCGCTGAAGCGCTATTTATATCCACAGTACAAATTTAACCTTGACCTCCATTTTACACAATGACCACACTTGGCTTTCTCAAAGCCAAAGGGTCATGGTTCGGGTTTTCACACGCGTGCATCATCTATAAACTTATGAGCAGTGAAAACTATGAGAAATACAAAAAAAAAATCCATCCATTCATCTTCATTACAGCTTCATCTGACTGTGGGTCACTGGGAGCCGATTACAGCTGAATATATGCAGTCTGGGGAGAAAACAGAGGAAAACAGACAGATAGTTCCATCACAAGCACAGGCACTTAGACTCAAACAACATGTTTTTGGAGGCGACCGGGGAACCTGCAGAGAAACGTCATGCACGCACAGGAAGAACATGCAGAATGCAGTCAATACAATCCCAACTCAGACTTAAACTAGGGATCACCCTATCTTAACCCACTGTGCTGTAAAAGTTTCCACAGTTCCGTACTAGTGAAGGTACTTGTGCATCACATTGAATGTTCGAGTGCCTCCAGCAGAACAACTTCAAGAGGCTGCGAGGAAACGAGTTCTGTGCGACTGTGGGAGAGTCTCTACTGTAGAGAGTCTCTACTGCGCGTGAAGCGTACGATGTGCGTGCGTGCGTCCATATGAGAGTTTGCGCAGGTGTGCAGAAGGGAGGCGGCGGGAGGCAGGCGCCGGGTGCCTGTGAGGTCAGGGGCTAGGTGGAGTGTTAGCGGGAACGACACCTGACAGCGAATGGGTGGATGTGCCCTGGCAGTTCTGTACATTCATGTCACTACTGATAAAAGTCAGCACCTGCTGAGCAGGAGAAACTCCGGCGCCGGTGCCGCCGGGTCCTCCATACAGGACAAGGAGGGGAGGACGAGAACATTTCCTTCCGCCTGTCCTTCCCTGTCTCTCCGACGCTCAGTGAGCAGACAAGTGGCGACAGCTGTGATGGCCACTGGTTGGGCAGGGGTGGAGGTGCCAACCTTGTCAATGCCAGAGGTGGGAGGCAAAGCCGCATGGCACCACCTGATTTGGGTTTGGAAAAATGAAACCTGGGTGCTTCTCTTTGGGTTGTGTAGCAGCCAAGGGCAAGAGGAAATCCACAGAACTTTCTCTGTTAGTGTAAATGCAGCTGGACAGCTACATATGTCCACTGAGTAAAGCAAAGTGCTCTGCTTCAAGAGCTGAAAAGTAATCATAAACAGTATTAAAAAAAAAAAAAAAAAAAGTGAAAGCAAGGCAGCTGGTGAACATTAAGCCAGGTTAAAAGGTTAACGGTTTTTAAGTAGGCGGGGAATTATTATTTTTTTCCAGGTATGATTACTCTCACTGTCAAAAACCCAACAGATGCAAACAGTCCAAATTACTCATATTTAGGAATATTAAAATAAAAAAAAATAAAAAAAATTGAAGTCTGGCGCTCTGTGCCGTGCATGCAACCCGCTCCATGCCTGACCTTTGCAGGTCGTCCCTTTGGAGAATATTTGCTGTGAGAGAGCAGAAAGTGTGAAACTCGAAAGGATCTCATTAGTAGAGACATTGCCTTTCAAGACATTAATGAAGAATTCCTCGTCTCTCTCTGTACTTCAAACTGTACAAATACATAGAAATGTCAGTTAAAACACAATCCGTTTAGATTAATTAAGTTGCATTTGTTGTATATTTTCTATAAATGCAAATTTATGTGATCAACTTTGGTGACAAAATGCAAGATTCAGATTTGGGGTTTCTTTCCTAATTGTATGGCCATGGCTGCAGCATTAGTCGGTACACTTGTCTTTTTCAGGTAATGCCTTAAGCTCATAAATAGCCACATACTGCCACCTAGTGTACGCACACGGATTCACAGAGGGAGCCCAATTCTTGCAGTAAATGTACTAATACTTTTATCAATCTATCAATCTTCAATCACACACTCAAATTCAGAGCCACCAATTAAGCTCAAATGCATGACAAACATGCAAGCGCAAAATAAAAACCTCCAAGCTTAGTATGTGATTCCTGAGCCAACAGGGCTAACCACTACTCCCCAGCACAGCTCATCTGATATATTTATGCTTCAAAAGTGGCAGCAGTGAGAAACAGCTCATTTCTTTCTTTTTTTTTTTTTTTTTTAAACAAGACTTGCACATGTTTGCAGACTGAAAAGCCCTCCACACACCGACGCCTTGCTTTCCTCAAGGAAAAGGGCTGACCTGTGGCTTCTCGGTAACCCAGAACAAAACGGAAGCAATTGTCCAATGGGTGGGTTGTTTTCCCAACATTTTTCTTCCACTAAATGACTGAAAGTGAGGGGCCAGCTCCTGCCGTAAGCAAAAACAAACTTTGCAAGTCAGTGTAGTAATAGCTGGTGGAAAAAACTTCACCTTCAAGAGCGAAGGGGTGTGTGTGGAGGAAGGGAGGTTAAGGTTGTGTGTGTGTGCGTGGGTGTGTGTGTGTCGGTGAGGGGGCTGATGGGGCAGCAGAGGAAGAGCGGGGGGAGGCAAACTTGGATGCATGTGCTGCAAATTAGAGTTTGGTATAGGCAGCGCCCTACGTTGGGAGCGACAGAGGAGACAAGAGCGCGGGTGTTTCTGCATGGCTGCAGACTGTTGCACCTTGGGGGCCGCCTGACCCGGGTGCGAGAGGAGGAAGAGAGCAGGCTGTGACGAACACTTGCCCCCCCCCCCCCCCCCCACTTCTGTCTCTCTCCCTCACTCTTTTGCCCTCTCCGTAGCCCCCTGGGGAACCCTCGCACGCACTTCTAAGCAGCCTCTGTATATTCACTCCCCAAGCAAATCTTCAGTCGCTCTTTTCTTACATAAGGCCTGTCCCCCCCCTACTCTTCATGTGTTGGAGGCCTCCCGTCCTCTTCCCCCCCTTCAGCCACTATGAAAAGCTGCGCTTCATTTCTCTCCGGGTGGGAGTCCTCATTCATACAGAAAATAAGCAACCAGCTCCATTTTACAGGAATATAGCCAAGTATCTTCTAAAGTTTTTGGGAGTGATAAACACAGAAACTGTATTTTTTATTTATTTTTTTCCCCCAAAACATTTTTACTTGAACCCCACTTTCATCTGTAATGGAGAACAGTGGTAATGTAAAGTGGCTTTAATTAGATTTCAGTGAAACATATAAAAAGGAGGGGGGGGGGGGGGAAGAAGAGAGGACTTTATGGAGTAAAATACTTTCCAGGCCACCCCACTCTCACTGCGCACACCAACTTCCAGTCACTCATGATATTCAATTCAAAATACTGCTATGGGTCTTTTTTAGATCCATAGCAGTATTTTGAATTACTCGGAACCAAAATACATTTCTGCTGGATCAGAATGTCTTTCTCTAATGTTATGCACCAAATAATATTTGGAGCAGATTTCCAGAAAGATGTATGCTTCTTTACAACAGAGGTGTCCAGATGTTTTTCACTAAAGGCCACATATAGAAACATCTATAAAGGACAGGGACACTCAAAGGTTTCTTTGAATATTTGGGGTGGCTGCAGTTGGCACATGGTTAAAGTTATCGCATCTGGTTAGGAAATTCCCCAAGAGGCGAGGTGTTGATCCACATAAACAACTTTCCTGTTAATATTTGTATCCTGCTTTAATGCTTTTCATACCTTTATTCACATTTTTGTCATATCTGCCTTTCCATATTTGTTAATGTTAAAGATTAATTTCCCTACTTTCTAAAAAGCAATACACATTTAAACACCACAGTTTGACACAGATTCGGAGTTTATTCACACATAACATACTACAGTGGGTAATGTATTCAAGAAACATTGAACAGCGCCGTCATATATGACACAACGAAACCAAAAAAAGAGACACTGAACCCTTTCTTCGCCATTATATAAAAATAGTGTTGCTACAAAAGTATAAATTAGGTTTACTAATAAGAACTCAGATCTGAATCTACACAGGAATCTGCTGCCAAAGTGCGGTAAAAAGACAAAATGAATAAAATCCAACCTATTTTTTTTTTCTTTTGCATTTTAGCAGAGTATAAAAAGGAAGAAATGCCTTTAAAATAGGATGAAAGCAACACTAGTTTCTTAACCTGAATTGATAATACAGACTATAATCCATAGTTGAACAGAACAGGTCTCCATGTTAGCATTCTTATACCACATTTTACAACTGAACGTTTATTATCTGAATAAGTTAAAATCCTGAAAACAAAATAAAACTTACAGCTGATTTCAGTTTTCTAGTAACAGTATCTAAGTTGAGTTTTTTTTTCTCTATTATATCAAAACCTTTTTTGAAATGCTACTGTAGAAAAAAGAGGTATAATGTTATTGGTGCTCCCTACTTTTATCTCTGAAATGAAGGTGCCCCCTTGTGGCATAAAAACAGCAGTTCTCTTGTATTTACATAAAACATCCTCTGAAAATGGGTGATGTCAACCCACAAACACCAACCCATGATCAGCAGAGCTAATCCCACCGTGAAAAGTTCAAATACAGTCCGAGGTTGATCGTTTTGACCTTAACTGCGTTTCTTAAAGTCGCATCAACCCAGAGCCATTATGATTTATTTCCGTCTGATGAGAAACACTGGCTTATAACATTATATATCAGTATTCTTATTAAAAGCATGCATATCTTAGATATAGTTTTCATTTTTATCAACAAAAAAAAAAAATGTTATTTCTAACTTAAATCAAGTTGACATCAATACGTCAACGATGGCATTTGTCCCAGAGCATATCCTATTGAAAATACTTATTTAAAAACTGTAAGGAAAAAAAAAAGAAAAATCCCTTCATCAGTTCAGTCGAGGATCACGGTTGAAATCATAAACCAATATACAGTATTTTGCCAACTTCTTTAAATAAACCCAAACATCTTTGAATATCGGATTTTTTTCCCCCCTAAAATCTTCTTTTTTTTTTTTTTAATACATTACCTTCGAAGTACTGAGGTAAAACATTAGATTTGTGCATACCAAAAAAAATCTAGTTATTTTCTGTCTTACTACAAAATAATTCAAAAGAAACATAACTTGATTTTTTTTTTTTATGGATTAGGGAGAGAAGAGTATCTATGAAACAGTGAAAACAAAGCTTGGAGGTAAAGATGGCTACAGTCTATTAAAAATATAAACTAGTTGTGAAACTGTAATGCAGAGCTGTTGATGTTTAATTGATAGAATTTGAAACTTTGAAAATGTGAAATATTTGTGGCGATCAATTGGATATCCCTTCACTTCACATCATCATCCTTCTTTTGGATGAAGACGGCTGGCGTCACAGCCGGATGTGATGCTGCAGATCCGACGTGGATCATATGCGGGGTATTGATCGCCATCTTCAAAGTCGATTACCGTGGTAACAAGGTGATTGACAATGTTGTCAATTGACGATGCTTCAACAGTAACTTCGTTTTTTTCAAATACAGTGCCATCGGTGTTTTTTAGCCAATTGGAGCTGATCAAAAGTCAATTCTGAAACTGAAAACCGACTTTTGAAGCCACAAAGTTAAGTTGTCCGACTGGGCATTCATAGGAGAGAAGTTTACTATAATTATACCTTCAGCTGCATTTCAACTAGTTAGAAATTGGATTGATTTATCTTCACTGTTGATATGGTGATCAAAAGGTGATTTACATGGATAAATACTAGTTTGTTTTAATTGAAAAGAAACGTATAGGAGACGACCTGCACAGCAGCCTTTTAAGATAAGACAATGCTGCTGCAACAATATCAATAACCAAAATCCCAACAAGTTTCAGTGTCACAGTATCAGTGTTGATAAATCTCTATGCACAAAAAAAACAAAAACAAAAAAAAACCTGCCGTTTCTTATCTACCCATGGAGTCATTTCAGAGGTTTGTACAGTGGATACTTGAGTTTTGGTGTGTTACTGAGGAAATAACTACTGACCTGGTTCATGAGCTAAACAAAGCGGATCTGGAGAAGCTTACATGTCCAATCAAACACAGGAGTAAAAGCACTTGTCGAAACGTCCACGATGAGGAGTTCACATGCGGCCAGTCGGGGAAGCCGTTGCCAGCCTTCAGCCTGCGTGGCCCTTCGAGAGAGTACAGGAGTGCAAAGAAAGAAAGAACAGAACCTCAAGCTTTAGAAAAAAAATGGATAAAAGAAGGCCATTGAACAGCAATATAAAGGCATGATGTTGGCTCTGACTGTCGTAGGGTTTTAAGGTGATCGCATGAAAGAGACTTAAGGCCCAAAAAACAGAGATAACAAACTAGTACTTGACTAATTAGTACCAGAGGCAACAAACAAATGTAAAAAGTATAGCTTCCATTCATGCAAGTCATTTTAGGAGGTATCAGCTCAGGTAAATGTATACAAGATTCCATAAAAAAATAAATAACTTGACTTCATGAGTATGAGTGTGTCGACTTTAGCCAATGCACTGGCAGAATTAGTTTTTTTTTTTTTTTGTCCTGTAAAAAATAAACCTTCAGTGTTAACACAATTGTTTGTTGCAAATGGCACTAACTGCATTTTTGGGGGTGGAACGTTTCAGCAAAAGTCACGGTTCGGCACAAACCTCGGCGTTGAGGTCACAGTTTGGTTTCTGTTCAGTAACAGTGAGGAGAAAAAGTGGCGGTGCCTGCTTGGATGTACTCGTTCCTGAGAAGATCCCGTTGAGTCACAAACACGAAAATCATTTCCTGTGGATGATCGGCTGCGGAGGTGTCCGCAGAACAGTCGGATTGAGGTGGAGACTATGCCCTGTGATAAAGCTTATTGCCTTAAAAAAAAAAGGAATTTCTATCTCAAAAGAGGAAGACAATGTTTATAGTAACAGAAGAATGAATGCACACCTTTCCGACGGACGTGCGTTTTCCTATTTCAGCATGAAAAACACATACTGGGTTTTTTTTTTTAGTTTTTGTTTTTATAAAAACACGAGTTAAGATCTTGTGTAGAAGCTTAAACTCTTTGCTGTTAAAATGACGGCTGTTTCTCTGAGAGCGAGTGAGGTTAGAGAGTTAAAAACACACACGTAAAAAAAAAAAAAAAACTGGAGTTAAAACTCGGAGTTGATTGTAATTGCGAAGTTTTCACAAACCTGACTGAAGTGGTGCTCTGAAAACTATCAAGCAAAATAGCCTGACGGTGTGAATACTGCGTTTCTGCTGACGTACGAGTCAGATAGTACCATCAAAATATAAAGAATGAAATATGGAGTTAAAAAAAGGTAAAATAGAGGGTTGTATTTTCTAAATTATTGGATTTACCAAGGCTAATTAAAAACAGCAGAAGTAATGCTTTCCTATTTCTTACTGTAACATTTGTAAATATAATCAACCGAAAGTTATATTTAACCCGAGTTAATTATATAATTTCATCTACGGGTTTGCACATACTAGCAGTTTGTAAAGCAGCAAAAGACTTAAAAGAAAATAAACCAGTAGATTTTGTTTTTGTGATACTTTGTAATAAAGTGTAGCACAAAGAAAAAAACTAAAGCAACAGCTACTTTTTAGCATTTCAAGCAAGACTAATACTCGGGTGTCCATGCAAATCTTCCTCAGCTACATTTTGAGGCCACTGAAGCAACCAGACATTAAGTTGCAATGATGTAGCTCCATTTTCTCCCAATTGCTCATGCTTGAATATGTTAAAAATATACGTTTCAGTGATGCGTTATAGCAGATCGGAACCCTAGTGCACTTACTTGTCAGAGGTGCAACGGCAGTGAAGATTCACAGCTTGAGTTTCTTTTGTCATACACCCGTGAAAATGAAAATACTTAAGTATTTTGTCGCTTTTTCACTCTTGGAAAACTCTGATAATGTAAAAACGACAGTTTTCAGAGGTCTAGGACAAAAGCTTCAAGCCATGAATGCTGACTTTACCTGAAAGTGTCGCCATCCAGTGAGAATAACAGCATAATAGCCTTGTAGCAGTTTAGTTATTAGGCTGGAGTAATTCAAATCACTGGCTGTGACGAGACTGAACTTGTCCTGCTTATATGTGCATCCCAAACCGAGGGCGGCGTACCAAACATCTTTTGTGAGTTCCCGTTCCACCCCTACACTTTGTCCACAGTACTTTACAACAGTCCTTTCTCCTGACAAAATAGGTGATTTATGGGCGTGTTGATTTATGGGCGTGTGAAAACCTTTACAATGTTGAGCTTTTCCGTAAATATCTGTCTTGAGGAGTTGTCAGTGTCCATACACATTTATGATTACAGTTGGTCTAAACCTACATTATATAAATAATAGTCTTGAGTCATTGGTTGGAGGTGAAGGTTTGGTTGGTTAGGGTTGGTTGAGTTTCCATCTAACCCATGTTGGAGCGGAGGAAAATTAGTTTGTTCATCTCCTCAGCAGTGACCTGCTGCTTCCGCTTCATCGCCAGGCTCTGCTCGCACACAGTCACACACTCGCTGCGAATGCCCACCGCGGGCACAGCCAGAAGCCACAGGGCCAGGCGGGCGAGCCGGGGGAACTTCTCGCCCACGGTCGAGCTCCAGTACTGGAAGAGATCGGGAGTGCCCTGGAGGAGCGGCTCGGCCAGGTATTGAAAAATCTCTTGTCTAACTTGGCCCTGGTTTTCATCGTTGCCGGACAGTCCACACGAGGAGGTGGCCGCCCGCAAGGAGCCGCCATTGCTTCCACCTCCATCCACGCGGCTTCTTTTGGGCGTGGATGGACCGTCGGTGTCGCGATCCTCTCCACCCGAGCCTCCACTGCCGGTCAGACCGCCGTCCCTGGTGTCGACGGCCATTTCACACGCACGGGAAATGATGTCTTCGTGCTGATAGGCTGGTACTGAACGCAGCTTGAGCTGTGGGTCCAGGACCATAGCCACCTGGTGAGCTCGTTCAACCTGGAGTTAAGAGAAATACATCACAGTCAAAATTCATTTTCCCAGAGCACATTGGGCACATTTTAACATGACATCGCAACAAAGTAGTAATGTACAGCTCTACATATATGTTTAGTACCTTGAAGTTTTCTTTGAGGGCTTCTAGGAAGTAGTGGCACAGTTTGCTAGCTGTGCCAGTTCCAGCCTCTCCAGCTTTAGAAGTGAAAAATTTCTCCAAGCGCAGGTAGACGGGCAGCACCTGCTGCAAGGTGGGTCTCCTCTGGCTGCTCAGCTCCAGAGCTGCCAGGCGCAGCGGGGCCAGCAAACACGCCAGTGTGCCGAGCAGATGCTTGTTCAGACCCTGGAGGACTGGTGCGGTGGCCTTACTGCGACCGTAAGCTTCACAGATGTGTTCGAAGTGGGTGTGGACCTGCAGCAGAGCTTCGGCCATACGATCCCAGCACGGCGGCGTGGGGCATTGTGCAGGGCTGCTCTGCGTGCCCTCTTCGGTTGTGCTTGTGGATGTGTTGGTGAACTGCTCGTCGCGTAGGGCCAGTGAGGTGGACGAGGCGATGTCCCTGCAAGTGGATAGCAGCTCCGCTAACTCGTGGAGCCCTCGGGCCTGGAGGCTGCGCTTCCCCAGCACAGCTTGAACCACGGCGCCGAGCGAACACCCGGCGCATCGCAGACATATCCTCCCCCGGCCGCCGCCTCCCAGTGGTGACCCTGCGAACCCCGCCGCCCACACTCGGGGCTCGGACACATACACGGTGCGAATGTCTGACATGACAAACTCGGACAGCACATTCTGCACCCAGTGGTGAACCTGCTCGGGCCCTTCCCGCAGCTCCGCCTCCCGCACGCCGAGCACATAGCGTTTCAGTCTTGACCCCTCCACCTGGTAGGCCGTCAGGACGTAGCAGGCGTCCGGGCCAGATGTTTGAGCGTGGCAGGTGACGGCGATGCCGAGTGAGGCGTTGGATCCCAGAGCACACGTGACCTTGACTTTCACTTGGTTGTACATGCGGGGCAGCTGGCGCAGTGCCAAGGCACTCATGTTGCCAAGGGCGTCGCGGGTGGAGTAGGCGCCGTGACGGGCACCTGTATCCACCAGGGTCTGTGCCAACTTGAGGAAGTCCTTGCTGTTGAGCACGTTAAGCATGCTCAGATCCGAACACATTACCCGTAATAGGCGTTCAGCCACCTGCTGCCGCTCCTTCTCAGGTAGTCCATTGTTCTCTGCTAGGACGATGAACAGAAAGGGGAAACAGAAACAGATTATTTGCGTCAATATTTTTTTATTTATTTAGTTGGTAGGAAAAAAAAACAGGATGTCTTTTTGCGTGGCGATCCATTTTATTTTTCCATCTAAAGTGGAATCAAGCACCTACATTAACTGTCCGACAGGCACTAAACAAATAAAACTTGATTGATTGGATGCTATAGTATTATTTCTATTCAAACCATGGACATGTCAAAAATGTCACTTTCATAGACAGAAAGTTAGAAATATGGCCTCTGGTGCTGTGGCCCGTTGGAATGAAGTCGTCTGTGGTCAACAGTCAGTTGCAGTACTTACGGCTGAGAGTATGATTTCTCTGGGAGATATTTTGAGGCTGGATTTGTAGTTTCACTGAGGAATGGGCCTGAACTGGGGAACCTCTCCACAGCTGCTCCTGAGGACCCGAGGCTGAAGAGGCTTTGGGAGAGTCCCCCTTGGTGTGGTTCTCGTTATCGGCTGAGAACAGAGAGGTGAGGAGGTCAAACGGAGGTGCCGGCAGTGGTTGGTGTCAATGGAGCGAGTGGTCGCTGCAAGTGGTGTTCTCAGTGAAGGAAAGTATAAGGAATAAAGTCATGACTTAAACTCAAACAAAAAGTAACAGCCAGCAAAAAAAAATAAAAAAAACAAAATAAATAAAAACCTCACTTGACCTCTCAGAGTGTTTTAACGAGCTGCGCCTTGAAAACTCGCGGCCAGGGTTTCCAGAAAGAATTCTAACGTGGATTGTTTTCTCACCTAAGATGAGCCACAAATCTTGCATTTAAATTAATTTACTGAGGTCAGTCTCCGAGCAATAAATCCAAACATAAAAATGTAACAGTCACACCAAACACAAAAAACTCTAACCAACGTAATTAGATGTTGCTTTGATTGTCTGCAAGTTCAGACTGTGCACCTCATGAATGCGTATTTCTAACTGCATGCAAGGACAGAGACGAAGATCCAGAAGTAGGAGGGTTTTGGCTCGCTATCTTTGAAAAATGTTTTTTGATCGTATGTAAAAATGTATCCCAGTTTGGTTGTATGTATGATGTATTAATGCTTTGCAGCAAAAACTATTTCCAGCAGCCACAGATCCAGATCTGCAACAACCCTTGTAACAGCCTGTTTATCTATATGTGAACAACAACCTCACTGCTGAGACGTCGATAAACAAGTACGGATTATACGGAACCACTGAGACTTTCACATGCATTGCAGCCACTGAGGGTGTATTCACAGTCTGTGTTCGTCACCATGTCGAGCTTAACATGCATTCGTAGTCGTGGACTCACCAGCATGGGACTGCATGTGCTCCAGCAGGTTGTTGTAGAACTGGAACTGGATGCCACAGGCACCACATGTGTAGGGTTCTAAAAATCACAAGGCCCAGAAGAGTGTTGACTCTTTGTCAAAGGCAGAAAATGAAAAATACTGTCCATCTATCCACCTAAAAACACCATCAATCCTGATCTGCACCGGATGTCTGCCAACTGCAGCTGTTCTGAACGTCTGTCTTAAGAGTGATGTGGCTGTTAATAAGGATTTCGCAGAAGGTGATTCAATTTGTTGCCGCATTTCTAAAAGCTATAGTGTAATTTTTTTATTTGGCAGCAAATTGCTTTCTACGCGTTACTATTCCCCCGCCTGCGCTAGACCAAGGGAGTTTAAGGACTGCTGAAACAATGCCATCATTCTGTGGCATTCCCTATGTACACTTTAACAGCAAAGCTAGCAAATTAAAGACATCTCTACATGTAAACATTTCAAATTCTGTAACAGCCTATCCACTAAACTGTCCCGCCAAGAGGAAACCGTGATTGCCGAGTTCTCCATCACTGCACGACTGTAACTCATCATCTTGTTCAGACCGTCGCTGGAGATTAGAAAGCTTCACGTACAAAAATCTATATACTCACAGAGGATTATAAAGAAACTGTTTGCACCAAATAATGGGAGATCAAATAAATAAACAAAAAAACAAAAAAACAAAAAAAAAAATGAAGCGCACCAGAAAAAAAAAGGGTGAAATGAAGAGGAGGCAAGCTTTTTTTTTCTCTCTCTGACAGAAAGGCGGGGTTGGACTTACTCTGTGCTGTAGCAAATGTGCTGGCCACCAGAGGGCTCGGCGTTCCTGTTGACAAGAGGACAGGGGGGGATTTAAGAGTACAGACACAGAGGGCCATTCTCCAACACTCCTTTTCCCGTCTTTGTTCGGAATAATTAGACGGTGCTGATGCATGGATTGATTTGTGCGAGCCTGACATGCAGTGAAAGAGCACAACGAGAACACGAGGCAGAAGACGACGATAAACATTTTACCGAGAGCAAGAAAAACAGGCGGACCATAAAAAAAAAATCTATTTATCTCAGAATAACGCAAGGCCTGTTTGAGTATCACTGCTGCTTCGCTTATCGCTGCCACTCATGTCTACACTCTTCAAGCAGTATGAACGTGTGAAAACAATGAGGATAATTTTAACAAGTTAACTGCTTTCTAATCTGCATAATGAGGATAGCGTGAAGCAAAATTACCTTTTCGACAAATCACATGATGCTAAATGCAGCAACTGTGAAATCTTTTTGCATAATTGTTCAAATGAGTCCCACCCACTTTCACCACAGCATATATGCAGTAGAAAACCAAGACTTTTGTAACTTTGGTAGAAAATCTTGTTGTTAAAACCTTATTTGTGTGCAACATGTGGACTTATTTCAATTTTTATGTCAATAGAAATGCCAAAAATTAGCAAGACACAAATATTTATTACTGTCCTCTTTTCAAAGAGAATTTCAATTCATACTGTCAGTCAGTCCTTCAGTAATACTGTTTGGTTTTGACAATAACTGAGCTCATGTTACAAATGTATGACATGCAGCTGACTCTTATCTGTGTTTGGATTATCGTTCCACGAAAGGAGGTACTGTGATCACTAGTGTATGGACACGAAGCTCTAGAGCTCCATTTTTTTAATTGATCAAAATTATGGGAAGTATGCACCGACATCTTATTAGTGGCAACAACGCAGGAATCATTTGTCATTAATGCTGAATGTACACACACAAACAGATCTAACAGTGCAACAGTCACAGGGTCCTTTGTGCTGGACTGAGTGTTTGGGCAATCAATCCACCAGAGGGCGCCGCTCATAATTAATGTAGAAGATGAAGAAGAGTGACTTTCTTTTTTTAAAGAAAAAAACGAAGAAAGTCAAGGACAACAAACATGGCAATGGCAGAGGAGAAAGCAGTAAGATTGGTGTTGATGCAGTGGGGGGGGGGGGGGGGGGGTCTATGACGCTTCACACAGCCTCTCTTTGTAAACTTCCACCACTTCTGCTATTCACTTCTCATTTCAACACCGCCTCCATGAGCCCCAGTGGCAGTGCAACTTTGGCTCCATCTCTATGAGCTTCCAGGAGAAATATGGAGGTAACAAAGGCAGAGTATGAACAGATGTCTCAGTGTATCCAATATAGACCATTAATGAGGCTTAAAAGGGTGAAAATAAATGTGTTTGCAGAGCTGCTAACTACAAGTGTCTTTAAATATCACACCACTGATGTACAGCAGCTGCCATCAAAGTCAGAGGTGTACCAACGTGACATTCAACAAGCGCTACATTTTCATGTGAATGTTGATAATAGTAATAATAGTAATAGTAATAATAATAATAATAATAATAATAATAATAATAATAATAATAAATCTCTTTGAATTGAGTTTTTTTAAAGTCACAATTGACACAAGGTAGGTCACACAAACCTCCAAACATCCACCACTCTCTTTCTTTCACAATTGTCAGGGCTGGTATTAATAGCAAAATAGCTTCTGCAGAAATACTGTTTCTATCTATACTGACATGCACATGCACCTGCTTTATGGCACGACAGAAAATACTTTTCACCGTTTGTGAGCAGAAATAATACATTTCCACTTAAATACACATGCATCCGCATAGCAAGTGACTCACCACTGGAGTTCTGCGAACTGTTGGTGTCGACCAGACTAGACTGAATCGCACTTTCCAGTTTCCGCCTGTATGGGCTGTCTGTAAGTAAAATCACAGAGGGAAACAATGAGTGACATGCCTGTACTGCAGCGCGTGGATAACACCCTCAAAAATAAATCCTCATAACAGCTGAAGATGGAGCAAAGTTACCGAAGTGCTATTTAAACTTAATTTCAGTTTTGCAGCATGCAAATCAATCATGTTAACAGCCCCCCCCCCCCCCACCCAAAAAAAAAAAGATCCAAATGCTCGTATTACATTTAAATATGGGTTTAATTCCTCCTCTTCATTCCATCTTTTTGACCCACTTTTAAGATGTGAGCGTGCGCCATGCTTTAAATAGTTCTTTATGGCAGAGTGCTTCTTTGCAGAGAAATGGGGAGGGGGTCAAGAACCACAAAGCGCACAACCAGTTTGAAGTAAAATCAATGTTTCATGGAAGCCAAAGAATTCTACCTGCAGTGTCGATCGAAAATGTAGGCTGTTGTATGTGCATTTAGCTTTATCTTTTTTAAAAGAGGGACAGCGTTTCCCTTGCGTTCATTGTTTATGAGTATTTTGCTTGAATACAAAAAAAGCTTTTTATAAAACTACCATGTTTGGCAGCATGAATTGCCCACCTGCAGGACTATGTAAGTTTTAGGCTGGCGACAGATACATTTTGGCAGTTTTGGAAAAAAGATCAGCAATTGTGACTGTATTCGTCATTGTGACTGTAAATCTCTGTTGTGAGACAGGTTCACGGACATGTGCGTCATGGCCGTGCGACCAAAGACAGTCTGCAATAATTTGTCCATGACGACCGACTCCCTACACTGCCGAAAGCGACTCACCAACCAATCACAGTGCAGCGTAATACGACCGCTAGTGTACTCTAACGGATGTCTTTGAAATACTGTGAGCATTTTATCCAATTACCTTTATTTACAATGCTCATGATTTATATCTGAAAATGTTTTCGTTGTTTATAACATGTTTGAAAAGGAATTGAATATAGGCACAGCCTGTAGCTGCTCTTATTGCGATAATTTATTTTCTCAGCTGGATCCTCACGACTTGTATCTGTTATAAGCTATATTGTATCCTGTATCACTCTGTGCAATCTTTAATGAATCTCTTCTATTGCTCGAGTTTAGAATTTATGCTTGTTTGCGATTTCAGTCACTCCCATTATTTCTAGTTGATCACAAAATGTATCAAATTTCAAACAGGATCTCAGGAAATCGACTGCAGCATGGTGATGTTACGAAGTCAGTGTCTTCATATAGACACTCAGGTGGATATCACCTGCAGTTCAGTGGAAGTGGACCTTGTGTTGTATCTATGATCCACGTCACAGAGCGCGCTCTAAATCACAGTCTGAAGATGCCTTTAGGCATGGCTGAAACGATGGCTGCTATTTCATCATGCAATACCAACAAGAAAACAACTGATTGGCTCCAGATTAACCCTAAACATGCAGCTAATGTCATTAAGTACAACGGATATGAAGACAAATTAGGATAGTCGTCATAGTTTCGACATGTCCATAATCTCAACATCATGGAGTCTGTTTGAGTTTATATGAAGCGATGGAGATTTGAACCAGCCAACATCCGGAGTACAGTTGTCAACTTTCGAAAGCTGCTTTAAAGAGGTTTCGTGAGTTCCTTTATAAACTGTCTGCAAAGTTTACTGACAAGAATTGCTGGGTGCAAAGGACAGTGACGCCAAGTACTTGTTCTGACATTGCAACATTTTGCCACTGCTGTTTAAAACTTTTAGACAAAAGTGTATTTAAATGTTGTTTAAATAGTGAATTTAACCACTTACCACAGTTCAACAATTCCCAGTGACATTCTACAACCCCTGGCAAACATTATGGAATCACCAGTCTTGGAGATTGTTCATTAAGTTGTTTAATTTTGTCGAAAAAAAAATCTGGCACAGCACCCACAGCAATCTCGACCTGTTACATTTGCGCATCCCGTCCCCCTGCGTTGTCTCACGTCCATCCCGTTTTGTCCACGGTGGCCGTGAACATAGTGCAAACGCACCTTTGAGTTTTCTGTCTTGACGCTTTGATGTCTTCATTGGTCGACCAGTATGCTTGCCTTTCACAACCTTCCCATGTTGTTTGTACTTGGTCCAGATTTTAGACACAGCTGACTGTGAACAACCAACATCTTTTGCAACATTCCGTGATGATTTACCTTCTTTAAGAAGCTTGATAATCATCTCCTTTGTTTCAACTGACATCTCTCATGTTGGAGCCATGATTCATGTCAATCCACTTGGTGCAAGGTGTGAGCACTCCTTCTTGAGTGCAGACTTATGAGCAGATCTAATCTGACGCAAGTGTTGGATTTGGCAATAGAAATGAACAGGATGATTCCATAAGTTTCCCCCTCTGCTTGATCTAAAAAAAAAGCAATTGTTATTGACTGCCATAATTTTTTTTCTTGATTTCTTTTAGTGTTTCTTAAAGCCAGAAAGTTGCCATTTTAAATGACTTTAATTTTGTGGCATTTCTGTGATCTGCTTTTTTCCCCTACAAAATTAAACAACTGAATGAACATCCTCCAAGACTGGTGATTCCATAATTTTTTTGCCAGGGGTTGTATAAAGTCCAGCAGCTCATTTAAACAGACTATTCTATCAAAACGTCGTAAGGTTTGTCCTCACACAGGCTTAGCGAGACATCCTGAAGTTTCTGCGAGGTCTTGTACAGTGGTGTGAAAAGGTGTTCATTTAAAAAGAAAAGCAACCTTAATTTAAAAACTGCATTTTGAGTTTACTTATTTTATCTTTGACAAACTGTTTAAATTTGTTTGATCGGAATCATTTAAGTGTGGAAAACATGCAAAAAAGTAAGAAATGATAAAGGGGGCAAACACTTTTTCACCCCACTGTACATATTTCACCCCCTTACTGCAGTTGAGTGTTACTATCATGCATGCTCATACCATTGGAATTTAATTGGTTACATTTTTGCGGCAAAGGATGAATTGTCTCTCAAAATTTCTATCCACCCTTTTTTTTTTTGATGAATGTTTTTCCTTCTGACCACACTCATTTCCTGAGATGGTGTAATTTCTCACACCTGTCTCACTCAATTACCATGCATTGTGAAAAGCGCCGTTTAATAAACTGCTGAAGCATCGAAAATCACCGAAATAATGTGAACGTGACAGGTCGTGGCCTGCAGAGGAGCTCAAGATGCCCTGTGGCATCTGGCGCTGACATGCCAACGACAGTCCTCTTAAGGCCAAGCTGTGAACTGGAGCTGACGTGGATCAAAATCAAGACACCCTGTTAATGGTTTGTTCCTTTCTCATACCAGTCTGTGTTTATTCACATGCTGCCTGGGAGTACCTGCAGGCCTCGTGCCTACAGAGCTCTCACACAATGAAACGTCAAGAGCTGACTCTCCTTCACCAATATTTGTAAAACGAACGGGGACTTTTTTTTTCTTCCATTTTTCAAACGTAACATTATATATGTTGTTTTAACACTATTGTCCAATGAAAGATTCGAGCACACGGAGCGTGTGGGTGTGTGTTTACATTGCACACTGCTTTCAGGTGGGGTTTTTTTTTTTTTTTAAATGAGGTGCTTTAGATCTAAATCCTGTTTTCTCTCAGCTTTTAAATTTTAAGGTCATATTCTAATACTTTTCTTTTTTTAAATTACAAAGTTGTCACAATCTTCCAGGGTGGTTAAGGCTTTTCTCAACTTTAGTTTTCTCCCACTGTCCAAATATATAAAGTTTCAGCTTCAGAGTCCAGTGCCTGTCACCTTCAGTTCTCACATCAGTGTGCTGTGACTGAAGCTGTTGTCTGTTATTGTTTGGCAATATCTGTGTGATTCTCTCTCTCGCTCTCTGTTTAACCTGCCTTAACCCATAATTGAGTTACGAATGACTCCAGTAACCCATGATCTTAAGTTGGATAAAGTGGTCTAAAAGATGGATGAATGGTTCTTAAAACTAACCAATGGCTCTTTGCTTCTAAACACTACGATCTCTGCGTAGCTATTTCATTAACGACAATTGTTTGTTTCTAGGAGTATCTGAGTTGCACATTTTGCAACAGAAATGTAAGAGAAAAAAAGTTAAAAAAAAACAAACAAAACAGATTCTTACTTTTTATCTTGCCACTTTGGCTGTGGCCAAATTTACTCATATCCATACTGCCGCATTCCTGTACCCGTGATGTCTTCATTTCAAATGAACCTGTACCAAGGAGACATTCTCAGATTCAAGAGCAAACAACAAAATATTTAAACACAAAAACATACCATTTATAAACTGTGACACGGCTAAAACATGACTGCATAATGAGTAGACGTGTAAGCTCACCTATTGGTGTGTGCAAAGCAACGTGCTCCTGGTACGGGTTGAAATACTTGTACTGCTTCCCACAGAATTCACAAACATAGCTCCCCGTTTCTGGAGACAACAAAACACAAACATGCCTTTGTTCTTATCCAAATAAATGATGCCGCTCAATAAAAACAAGCATCGTGTTGGTTAGAATCAAACTGGTTGGATTAGTTGTCATCAGTTAAAAGGAGGACAGACTTCCTTTGTTAATCATTACAGTACAGGAAGTGGAGGAAAACAGGAGGTCCAAATAAGAGTGGCGGGAAGAAGAGGAAGGCTGGTGATTCTTTTCGTGTCTTTTCCTTTTCTTTTTTTTTTTTTGGATTCAAACTTAAAAAGTCCCATTTTTAAAGTTTAGCAGTAACTCAGTATGAGAGAACACAGAAAACAGGGGTGTCCTTGCATAGTGCCTGGAGGTTCACACTATCCCCAAATCAGTAGGAGTCATTAGTGCAGTGACAAGTGCAGGCTTCCCACCTGCGAACACTGCCAATTGTGTTTGAAGGGACATGCGCTGCCGTTGGTTGAACCCGCGGTCTCTGCAGAGGAGGGCGAGTGCTTTTTCCCCTGCGAAAGAGGACTTTTGGACTCACGTTCTGAAACCTTTCCAATGTGGAGTTAGCTTATATATTAAGTGTTACTTAGCCAACGTAAACCCTTTCATCACAAGCTGTGTTCAACAAACTGAACTTGACCCCAGTGAAATCAGCCCGTCACTGTGTCAATGCCCAATTCACATTTTTTTTTTTGATATTGTTGGTATTTTTTTTTTTTTTTTTTAATAAAAAATAAAATCAAACAAATGATCTACAAACTACAGGCACATCTCAAAAATTATAATCCAACAGAAAAGCCCATTACCCCTTAATTAAATTATAACATCTGGGAATTTGTTTATTATTTCTTAATTATATCCTTTTTGTATTCTTTGTGAATGTATTATTTTGTTAGACCTACTTTTTAAACCAGAGGCCATAAATTAAGCAACTCAAGTAAAAAAATATGTTTTATTTATACATTATGACTGTAGCAATAATAATAACATAAAATAAAAAAATCAATGATAGTGTAAATTTCTGAGATGCACCTGTAAAAAAAAAAATCCACATAAACTCAAAACAGTCCTTTCCTAATGAGGAAACACTAAAAGCCACTATAATTTGAAGATACTGTATTCCATTTCACAGAAATATTACTGTCTTACAGTACAAGACTTTGATTCAGTTGCACAAAGGAATTGGGAGATTTAAACTAGAGGTGCAACGGCACATCACGCATAAGTGTTTGGTAAACACTGTGTAGCTGGAAATAGAAAATTCTTCAGTTCAGTACACAATGTGAACTAACAATGACAATCAAACATCTATTTATGTCATCGTAGTTGCAGACCTGCCAGACACAGTGTGTGTCTGCATGACCAGAAGCAGCATGAGGCCACCAAAGGAAAAAGTTTTCTTTAATACGACGACCGTGACCTCAGTGTTACCAAAAACACTCAAAAATAGTTAGTAACTGGAAAGTTATTTATAGATAAATTGTCCTTGGCAAAAAGGATATTTTGTTTATTATACACCCAAAGGCAAAAGGGTCACCATCTTTCTATTAACAGCATCTTAATTGAGTTAACCTTTAGAAATAGAGTTAAAAAGGAATTTATGTTGCAGTCGTTGAATGTTATTAATTACATTGTCCTTGTTGTGTTTTCTGTTGCAATGTAAGAAATACTTTTGTAATCCTAATCGTAGATTCTGTGTGCCGTTACACCCCTACTTTAAGCAAAGTACATCAAACAGTCTTACTTGGTCCAATTTTCTGATAGGGTTCAACTGGTTCCTCCTCCTTAAGGCCATCCACAGGCAACACAACCTGCTCATATGGATCTGAGAGAGAAGAGAGAGAGATATTAAATTAGAAAATATCTTCTGAGTTGATTCTTCCCGCATAAGATGGCCTACTGGCTGTATAAATTCGCTAATGTTCCCTGAAACACAATGATTGTTCTGCACATTGTTCGTGTGGTAGCCGAGGAGCTAAGTGCTGCTCATTCTCCCGTGTCAGGGTGGTTTTACAGTGTTATAAAACCCTGAAATAAGAAAGTAAAGAAGAGAATTAAAAAGGAAACGATGGTGGCCCTGAATTTTGTTGACTTCTGGAGTAAACATTCAGTATATTTGCCCGTCCTAAACGCACTTCACTGAAAACAAACTATGATTAGACGCTGGCCACTCCTCGAGTATTTTAAAAGCCCTTTAAGTGAAACAGCAGCGCCCATTGAAATTTCTGACCTACTCTTCTTTTACCATTTTACTCATATTTTGCTGCTGCTGCAGGAAGTACAGCTTCTGCCGTGAAAGGACAGTGTGAAATAGGAAGGTTCATGGACATCTCAAGTCCTGGAGTTTCAAAGGAGAAAAAAAAAAGAAGAAGAAAGAAATTAATTATTATGCAAACTGAAAAAAAACTCTTGGTTACCATCAACTGCATGCAGGTCACGGTGCTCCTGGAAGCAGCTGTAGTATTTATACTTCTTGCCACAGATGTCACAGGAGTAACGGAAGCTACCTGCAGATGAGAGAAGCAACGGCCATTGTCACTCACAAACAGCAGATTTGTATTTTTTTCCGTCAAGGTATACAAATTAAGAATGCAGAGTTTACTACTCAGAGCGAGGAGAGACTTAAACGGGTCCTTGGACATTGCAGATAAGTGCATACGCTGTAAGCTGCAGAATTCTTGCACACATCAGTTTTATAAGTTGTGAAAAGCAGTTCAACACCTTAAACCCCAAGGTGTTCCCGTGGCTTTTCACACTTAATTTTCAGAAAAGTGTTGCATAGTGCCATAAAAAGAGCAGACCGCTTTCAGACCTTCTGCTTCCAAAAAGGATTAACCGAATATACAAATAAGTTTAATGTACATGGAATAAGATTTTTCTTTTTCCTGAGGCGTGCATCTGTGACGAAGAGCAAAATCCTTCTTTGGACAAACTGACTCCTGTCGAAAAACTTCAAGTATTTTAAAAGGAGAAAGAGGGTTCATTAATTACTTTGATTTCATTGATCTACAATCAAAACAATATGTAAACACTGGCTTGCAACAAACAAGGCAGATACATCCATAGGATCAAGTTCAGGAGAGAAAATCACGATATGGAAGTGGTTTACTTTTCCCCCCACAAAAAGATGAAACTGGATATGGAGTTTTATTGGTTCTCTCTGTGTGTGGATGAGGATTCTTCAGGTACTACAGCTTCCGCTCTGAAACCAAAGACAAGCTTTGTGGTTGCATTTAATTCTGACATGTGGATATAATTTTGTCAGATCCTTCAAACGGGGGAACAGATATAAGAGGTCGGCTTTATTTTCATGCCAAATAATGTTCATGAAATCTGAACCACCGCATTAAGTAAATCCAAAGTTTTGCTGTCAAGAGCACAGTTGGCCATATTAGTATTAGTCAGGAGTCAAGATGTACTTCACAAAGCAACAAATTGTCCTGACTGACTCGTGAGTTATTCAGTAGAAAGAAGCCCTATTTTTTTTTATAAATGTTTTTAAATGACTGTAGAACCTGAGCACTATTTGGATTGTTTCTACTTACAGATGAATTAATATAAATCCCAAGCAGAGGTCAGAGGTGATGAAACATCACAAAATTAAAGTCACGTTTTTTGTTTGTTTTTAAAAAGAAATTTTTTTTCTCAACAAAAACAACCACCGGTGATGCTAAAATAACTGGAAGTGTAAATACGTGTATGTGGTTTTCTTTGTGTCTGCCCTGTGAGGAAAGGACATGTCCAGCCAGATGTTGGCCACACAACTGCAAAAACAAAAAACAAAAAATACAAACACTGTTTACTAGGTTTATGACTATGTTAGTTTAAAAATGTATTTTTCCCAAATCTCAGTTTGAACAACCAATTTCACACGTCATCTCAGTGCAAACATTTCGGAGTCCTGGTTGATCAAAAACATCACTTTTTTTTTCCATTTGAACATCGCATCAAGAGATGTTTACTTTTTGTATTTATGGAAAGTTATTCATTTGAACTTTTTAGACATAACAGATAAGTTGACTTGTTTTATATTTATTTTAAGTGCTTAATTTTACATTATTATCTTAAATCCAGACTTAAAAATCTTAGATTTTAGATCCAAGATTTCTTATCAAGTAAACTTTACTTAACTGAATGGGCAGATCATTTGAATAGTTTTAAGTAATTTCATTGTCAAATATAGTGTTTCTATTTTAGATTTGCAGTGTACACGCAGCTTCCAAATGCTTCAAACTAATCCTTGCTGGAATACATAAGCAAAACGAAGACTTAAAACCATGTAAATAGCTTATTTTATCTGTTCCTTATTAAGTACACCAATATTACTTCTCATTTATCTGTTTAAAAACTGATTGGTTTAGACAGACAGTTCTTGCCAAGCCATTAAATGGCTAACAGAGAGAACGGACATAAGGGATGCAGATTACTTGTTCTGCTCTTGTTAATTTAGTTGCAGGGGGAAGCATTGTGCAGCCAGGTGGTTGTTGACAAGCAGGAACATCTGAAGTGCCTCTTGGCACACTGCAGTTGGATCCTGTGCGAAGGCAATCTGTTGCATGAACAGCATGGCACGGAGTTACTGCAAGACTAAATCAGTTTCTAACCACATTTCCCCACTTGGTTTTAGCTTTGGTCGTCTCTCTCTCCCCCATAACGCCATGTGTGACTGATGTTGACCCAGCAAAAATGCCTCTCGCCACACACCCATATGACAAATGGTTTTGCCGTTTAGCGGCACAGTGGCGACTTCTAAATTTTGTCCTCTCTGTTCTCTTGGGTCAATTCAGTCAGCTGCACTCTTGGCTGAACCCCTGAAGTGTTGCAAAGGCAAAACTACTGCACCAAATATTTGACAGGGGGGGGAAAAAAAACCCAACATAATCTAGAATATATACACAGAAATCATCATATTCACTGTGCATTCGAGAAAAAAAAAAAGTTGTTCAGTATCTCTAATATATATTCTGCAAGCAAATCAAATGAATAAATGTGACACGGAAAGACTGACATGGGTGATTTAACGCAATTTCTTTCAATTTGCACCAGAAGGATTCCTAAAATGTCTGCTCGACTAACACGGGAAAACAGCCATAAAAGCTATTATTAGGCTGTCTGACTGTAATTGCATTTGAAACACCTCAGGGCAGCAATACAGTGCACATTCTATATTTTTTTTCCCTCTCACCAATTAACGCAATTAAAAATTATTTCCCGCAAATTTGTGAATTCCTGATGATTGTCAGTGTAATTAAAGTTCCCATAACACAATTGCTTCGAGCACAGGTGAGGACACGTTGAGAGGAAAGAGATCATTGCAGGTTGAACTGTATCGTGAGACTTTAGCTGCGCACACAAAACTAATGAAAAACAGTTAACAACCATTAAGGAAACAAGCCTAACCTCAGACTCGATGTTTTCTTCATTTTATGTTAAGTGTTTCTTGGGAAATAAGCACAAAATTACAACTCTCAGCCTCTAATAGGCATTTCTTTATATAGATTTATACATTCTCGTGTCATATTCTACAATATTTTACCATCATTGATTTTTATGGAATCCTATGAAATATCTCAGGCAACCCGTCCAGAATTATTTTGATGCCATCCGACAACCAACAAATTCATGAACTGGCATTTTAATAACATTTCCATCTGAAAATATGTGTAAAATATTTGACATTCAAATGCCACAGCAAGCACATGCTGCATATTCATGTTCAGGCTGCAGTGGTTATAAATGTGACAAAATTACAATAGAAGGGCTAAAAGTTTTCATGCCAACTTAAAAAAAAAAAAAAAAAAACGTGATGTGAAATGTGTGAAAACCTATATGGACGATATGTCACGTTTCCAACAGGCCAGCAGAAATGTCACTGATCAATGAGTTGAAAAGACTTCCATTTTCCAAGATAGATTAAAAAATGTTCCCTGTAACAATGCGACTCTATTCCTTCGTCGGGCAGAGACTGACTCTAATCTGCTTTTAAACCACTGAACACACACCTTAATTATTAAGTTGAATAGCACCACAATAGGGCTCACTGACAATACACAGTAACATGAGCTGGACAAATAAATCCATGGAGGCAGTCATTCTTTAACAAAATACTTTGTACTTTTTATAGAAGAGAGTGTCAAAAGTAGAGAAAGCAGCCTGAGGGATTACCTTGAAATGTGTAAAATAAACCAAAGAGCCCATTTACATGAAAATCTAACAACTGGCAAGTAAAAAAAAAAATCTCTAGTTTGCTTATTTCAGGTCATAATCTGATTTCCTTCAGAGTGTGTATGTACCGAGTGAATTAAGACTCAAACTTCCTGTAATTTCCAAAACATCCGGTCTCGTCTAATCTTATCTTCTGTCCACTCACAGAGAAACGGCTCTTCGTAAACTTTCCTCCACTAAACTTCACGTTTGTTGTCATGCTTGCACTTGCGCAGATGAGAAACAACAAACTGAACATGTATGGGTATGCATGAACCAAGAATATGTTGGAGAGATGTACCTGTGCTAAGCCAATCCCTGATGACCAGATAGGTGCCTTGATGTAATACAGCATTTCACAATATGAAGTTTACCTGATCACTTCAATAACCCGACAACTCCCGAAATCAGGTAATGATCAGATTATTAGCCTGCATGTAAACAGGCTCATTAACTGCAAGTATTCTCTAAAAGAAAGAGCGAAGGGAGTCGAGGGCCAAGCACAACACCGAGATTCCTTCGCACTTGTTTCTTACATTAATACTAAACATCGCCGTTACAAGCTCACACAATGAGGAGGACTTTGTGAGAACATGCATGCTGAAAGCTGCATAAAGCTTTTGTTGTGACGAGCAGCAAAGAGGAGTTCAGATCGCATTTTTCATGAAGAAATTTCAGATTGTTTGTTATGTCTTGTACAAAAAAAAAACATTAAATGTGAACAATTTCAAGATATTCTAGAACTTCTTGGCACAATAACTACAGAAAAATTGGAGGTCGACGTTCATTATAAGTTTCAATATTTTAGATTAGGCTATAAGTGGCCCATGAAGTGAACAAAAAAGCTTTTATGTTGTTGGCTATCAGAGGCACAAAGGAAGACAGAAAAGATGCCATTGTGACAACTTTTAAGAGAAAATCTTCTTGAAGCTCTACGGGTGTAATGATCTCGGGGAGGGGAATGTTCTGCCATCGGATTACTTAAATGTCAGAACTAGATTTCTTGGGTGACGTTTTACTATTTTATAGTTTCTTAAGTAAAGCATTGGACCACACAATCACATTTCTCAAAACACCATCTTTAACCCGGGAGCGTCCCTGCAACACACAGGCTGTGTCGTCCCCTGCTATTTGAAATTCGCTTATACTTACACCAGTTCTAATGCAGGGACATTTTAAGCCATACCGAGTGGAAAATGTAGGCTTATTATCAGCTGGCCTGGTTTCATTTTTCCTCAGTTTTTTAAAATACAGGCCTGCAATGGCACTCACTAAGTGGTTATGAACGCAGTGTTTAAGCAGGCATAAAGTCAAGGTTACAATAATGGCATAACTTCACTGTGCAGCTTTAAACACAAGGCTTTTCTTCACTAATTGGTGAATCTCATTTCCTTCCTACAGCAATCATTACTTATCTATAAGACTTATTTGTCTATGCCATCAGTTTATACCCCCAAGGGCTTTCTTTGGGCTCCTCAAATGACCAAGTTAAGTTTAAAAATGAACTTACAAAGTGATTTGTCAGTCATTGTCATGTCTAAATAGGCGGCATCATCGCATCCTCGTAAGAGTTTGCTCTAATAGCGGTTTTCTTTCTTTCTGCCAAGCAGCCTTATTGTCCTACTTATTAACACTGTCACAGGCCTTTTGGTTACAGTCTGTTTGCACCCACATACAGCTTAAAATGTTTTTTTTTATTTTTTATAAATGGCTGCATTAAGTTGACTGTTGTTTCTTTCTCTCTGCCACAATGATACTGCTACCTTAAAGGGATGTGCACATTCACGTAATGACTGCTGAGAGTGCGTGTAGGAAGATTTATAAATAACCCTCAAGTACTACTCTGAGGTACGAGTATTTTTAGTCCTAATCAAACTTTCACCATGATGTGAAGAGGCCTGATAAATATGGATCCTGGCGGCTGATATAAAGTGTCATTCAAAGTGTGAAAGCACAGCATCTGCAGGGCAGAATTCTATTTTATTTCTATAGACAAAAATGTCTCGGGTAAATTACAAAATTGATCATGAGGGTCCAGTGTGACTATAAGGGGGTTGCTCATACTCCAGTTCAAGTCAGACATTTTAACTACTAATACTCGAAATAACTTTGAGAGCAAATACATCATGTCGCAATATAATTATTATGTTTCGACTTTTACTAATTAGCTCAAATATGTTTGCAGCTTTTATATATATATATATATATATATATTTATATACACATACACACACATACATACTGTATATATATAGATGAAAGCTTCGGTAGCCTAATATATCATGCAAATTAAAGCTGTGTGAAAACAATGAATGTGGCAGAGATATAGATTGTTCATGAGAAGAATAAACATTTATTAAGCATAAAGACAGCACAAAAATTAAGAACATTTTGGTTCACGCTTTATTTCTACAACAGTAGAATAAGCTGTTTATCAATAGTAGATATGAGTTTGGCTTTCAAATGCACGATCTACATATTCATCTGTGCTGCTCATCTCACAAATGCATGATGCCTATGAAAAAGATGATTGTGATATTACAAAGTAGCATCAAAAGGCATTGTGCAAGAGGGTTCCAAGAAAAATTGGGAGGAAAATAGGATTTAACCTACAGCAGGCCTAAAATGATCATTGGATATTGTGCAGGTCGGATCAGTTGCTACTAAATATACTAAGTTGGGATAAATTATATAATAACTTGCAGTAAATGTACCAACATATTTATAAATAAACGAGTTGTGCTATGTCTGAGGATGCTTCGGTAGTTTCAGAAAAGAAAACGCTAATACAACAATAAAAATAAAAAAGTTTTCTAAAAATACCTATGATATTAAGGGCACAGCATTCCAATCTAGAAACTGAAAAAGTGATCAACTACAGGTTATAGAGACAGGTGCATGATCGCCATTGCAGTTGGATTTCAAAGTTTTGTATAGTTATTAAAAATGCAACACATATTAGTTTGTGTGGCATTAGGTCAAATACATTGTGCTTCTCTAGATGTGCGACCAACGTGAAAATCTGTCTGCATCCCGCAGGCGCCCCGTGCAGTAAACCAGGAAATTCCCACACGGTTATATAATTGATAAGTGTTTTGGATGGAGGGTACGACATCGAAGTCAAGTCACATGCAAGACGCACAGCATGAGTGTTGCTTGCATACTAGTAGTTTGTTTAATGGATGCAAGTATAAAGCTATACTCACTGTTGGGCGTCTGCGGTAGACCATCTGCAACCATGCTCTCCGACTCTATCGGCACAATAGGAAACAGAAACTATTGGTCCTCTTATGACTAATCATAAGGTGTCCTCACAGCTTACGACCCATGCTAAAAGCCGTTATCTTACAGATAATTTTTTATTTATGTTTTTTTTTTTTTTTTAAATCAGAGGACAATAAAACACTATTAATGAATAAAATACTATTTGCAGCCAAAACAGGCCTTATGTGTGACTCATGCTGAGGAAGTGAATAATTTCAAGACCATACTGTCAGGAGGCAAAACACAGCAGTCAGTTATTTCCCTGCTTCTCAAAGAGACCAAAACACATATAAACAAAAGTAGAATATCTTACCTCGGTGCGCCCTGACGTGAGTCTGAAAGCAGTTGTAATACTTGTACTTCTTTCCGCAAACCGCACAAACATATGAACCTGCACAAAATGCCACAATGACGTCAAAAACGTGAAGTGATAGCATCCTGAGAACTGCATTTTTAGTCTCATTTAACCTCCTAAGTAATTCTCATTACATGGCAGTGATAAATAGCCATCTTAGTTTACTTCTTCATGATGCCACTTAGACCTTTGTGCTCATTCTATTGCGGAAAAAAGGGAGGATTCACAACAAAACTGGTGAACTGGATGAGTCAACACTGATTTCATGACTAATTAAGGAATACTTAACAACTAATTTCAAGTAGAAATGCATGTGATTATTCAGCAAATGAAGAATATTACTTTGTTAAACCAATTTGTGTTTTAGTAATGAACAATTTTCACAGTGAATTACTCAACTCACAGGATATTATTCAATGTCATGTAGAGCAACGTTAAATGTACACATTGAGCATGAGTTTTTTTTTTAAACTATCCCAATTTTATTTTTCATTGGCTTAAATTATTGAGGAAACTCTAAGTAGTTTAAATGCTCAAACACATCTTGAGTAATAAGTAAGTAAGTTGCATAGATGGCAAAAGTGTACAAAACTCTAAATTATATACAACTATGTTTATGTCACAAAATGATGAAAGAATAAATGCTGTATTTTCCAGATTATAACTCGCATATCATCTGGGAGACTTAAACCTCCATCAAAACTGTATTTGACTGACAACACGAGGAAAACGTGGCAAAAATGAAAAAGTAAAACAGACAATTTTTAACTGAGACTAAAAAAAATTAGATCAAGCAGAAAGTAGAAACAGATCAGCAAAGATGATGACTTTGATGAAGAAAACAAAGAAGACTAATAATGAGCTAAAAGCACGATGATCAGAGCCGAGGAACAAATTGACAGATGGTTCTGGAACAGCAAGTTGCTGGACCAGGATAATTAATTAATAATAAATTTGACTTGTAGAATTTCCCATTCTTTTAGATGATTCTTTACTTGCGTGAAAAGAATAGTTTGGACAGCAGTCACAATTTCACTTATTTACTTAATCAGGAACGAAAACAATAAAGCCTGAATGCCCTCATATCACAAAGACATAAAAAATTTGGAGATTTTTAAATCTAAAAAACATTATCAAAGTTTAATTACTGAAATTTCTGTTGTAAAATTGTGAAATTTGTACTTTAGTTAGAAATATTAACACTTGAGTAGATACCTGGATATTCGACTCAATCTTGTATTTCTACTGTGTAGCTACTCTTTGTAAAGCTGATTAATTGTTTTTGACATTCATGAGCCAATATAAAGATTGTTAAGTTTTGGACAATTTCAATTATTTTAGTTTCCTCTCATTTTTATTGTTTTTTTTCTCCCCAAATATTGTTAACTATTAGAAACATAACCTTCATAAAAATGATTTATTGAAGGGCTTTGCTATTTCATGTAACCTTGATGCCTAATAAACTGACCACTAATGCTAGATACAGCACTCACATTTATCTAATTAGACATCCACAATTTATTCTTATGTTTTTATATCCCAGCTCACCCAAATTACAAAAACAACTTATCTTCCCCAGTTCACACAAAAGTTACAATTGTAAGGCATGTACATCGGCGTTATTCAGCCAGCTTTAGAGACATCCATCTTTAAGATTTCAGCTGCCACCTCAACACGAGGTGAAAGAAATTTCATTTGTGCTCACAGGATTGGAAAATTACATCTTAAAAAATTCAACAGCAAGTGCATGGTGTCAATGGTTTTCATAGAGGCCGGTTTCTTTTTAATGAAAGAAGTTGTTAAAAAAAAAAAAAAAGACCTCCTCGCACTGACATTTGTGAGTTATTTTAACCAGAAAAACCGTTTCCAGCGGGTGACACTTGATGTTGAATTTCTTCTTCTTTTTTTTTTCTTTCTTTCATAAATGTCAATTTTAAAAGCTGTTTTTGAAAGTCGGAGAGCGAGGTCAGCGTCAAGCGACGCCAAGCATGATTGCAGTCAGCAAATGCACGTAAACGTCCACATGTACATTCACACACACCTATGCATGAGTCTGTGCTCTTCGTTGGAGGAGGAGTACCAAGGGCAAACATACCCTCGGTCTGGGCTCTACGGGATCCGCCTCCACTGGCTCCTCCATCATTCCCGCCAATGACAACACAGATCTCAGCGGGGTTGGCATCGCCCACTTTCCCATTGCTCGTCTCAGACGTCCCGGGCTCTTTCTTTACGGTGACAGGTGGCGGACTGGTGGCCTTGGTGGGGACATCTGTGGAGGCGCTCCCTCCGTCTGCCTGCTCCTTCACAGGATTGGGTGCCTCTTTTGCACTCATGACTCCACCCTCCCTCCGAGACTGTGCTTCTGTGTGACCAACAGAGAAGTGAAGACTTAAGTGCTCTGTCAGAATATTGCCGTCCTAATTATTGCATGACTTGCCGCCGATATACAGGATTAAAGCTCAGCAGCGGGTTTGCCGGGTCAAACATAAATGTGCAGTTTTTCAAAACTACCATGGCAACACACTCCATACGAAAAAGAAAGGGAAAAAAAAAAACAGAAAAGAAAAAAAGAGCCGCGTCTCGATGTCGGCTTTTAAGTACAGCTTTCACGTACAAAGAGAAAGAAGCAGCAGCTGGAATCTGACAAATAAAGACTATAAAGACCCAAAACTATGAGGATCATCCTCTTTCTCTGCACACAGGAAAGAGCTCAAAATGTATAGGAGATATCAGAAGTAATATATCTGTGGCAATGTCATTTTTAGAACAGGAAATAAGGCAATTTAACTTTAGCGGTGAAGAAAAGAGTGGCTTAACTGCTCAAAAGTGACCTTTGATGGTATAAATTCCATGGCATTGTGGCACCCAAATGCTCCAGTTTCGGAAATATCTAAATTACACAACTTGCCACTTCAGCACACAGCTATAAAAGGCATTGTCAAGAGAATGTGCTCAAAATGCAACCAAGCAAAACAGAGTTATGCCAGGACGACTGATATTATGGAAAGAGGGAAAATTGGTCTAATAATAGCGCACCAATACAGCAACAACAAGCCCAAATACACCTTTCTTTGGATATGACACAGGACCAACAAGCCTCGGCGAGCGGGCCCGTGAAGTGCATAATGTTGAGACAAAACATCCCAGGTTTACAACTCAAACAGCTTATACCTACACCTGCAATGGAATTAAAAAGAAAAAAAAAAAAAAAAAAGTCCCGTCAGCAGCACCGTGCCGGGTGTGCAACACTCAACAGGCCTGAAGGACCTTTTTCAACCTTCGCATATAAACAAGCTTCAATACAGCTTTTATGGAGCTTTTCAAAATGTAATATAAAGTTTATGTACAACCGCTCATTTAAAAAGATGCTCCTATTCAATTCTCCAAAGTGAATCTCAAATATTGATATACCTAAATGTTTAATTTGTGTTTTTCCATTTTAAGTTTAGATGTTTTGCTTTCTGTTCTGCAGTGTCGAAGGATCATAAATACACATTTGAGGTTTGTTTAGAGTGAAGCCGAGCTCCTCCATCTCATGAACGACTACAGCAAAATGAAAGGTAATCCGTCACTTTTTTTTTTTTTTTTTTATAAAACCCATTATTAAAATGTTAAATCCAGACGGATCATCGAGAGTTGAGGCGTCACACTAAGTAACACTGATTGGTGGTTCCTCGAGCAATGATTTGATTCAAGTTAGGAATTATTTCAAAAATACATTCAGGACTTTTTGTCCACTTTCTGTCTCTGACATGAGAAATTGTCGGGATCAAAAAAGCAGAAAAATAATAATCACAACTAAATATTCTTCAAATGTTATAAATGCAACTGTAAATGAGAGAAAACAAATAATGCTTTGGCTTAATGATCAAATGTGATTCACATATACATAATTAATTTAAAAAAGTATGAACTTAAAAAAAAACTGGATAAGAAAAAGTGTGGGTGTACATTTTTCAGTTAAACTAAATGAAGGCAACACGAAAATCACACATCTCGAAAGTATTAGCATTGATAAGCAAAAGATGCATTAATGACATCATTTACAATATGGCTGAGAATCTTTGTAAAATCCCACTCGTAACAGCTCATTTTAAACCAGTGAAGTATTACCTCAATTTGCATTGGACAATCACAATAACTGTAAAAGAGCCATCAGGACACTTTGTGAAGTTATCGGTTAGAGACTGCTGGAAGCACGACTTCAATCGCTGCTTCATAACGGGGCGATCAGACGAGAGCTACCCTCCAGTAAAATGGCATTTAAAAGCCCACTTGGAGTTTGCCAAATGGCATTTAGAGGAGCACATGAGAAAAAGTCAACGCCAAGACACTGGAGTGGCTCGAGGACAAGTTTCAGTGTGTCGCCAAGTGGCCAAGCCAAAGTGCAGACTTAAAACCCCACATAACATCTGTGCAGAGACTTGAAGATGGCACTTCAGAGACGCTTCCCATCCACTCTTAATGGAGCCTGAGAGCGTCTGCCAGGAAGCAAGCGATAAACGGTCCAAATCCAGGTGTGTAAAGGTTGGAGAAACTCTGCCAGCAACCACTCAACAAGTACAACTAGTGCTCGGATTGCTTCGACTAAGTACAAAAAAAGAATGAGGATTCTTTTGTAAAAAAAAAAAGACATAATTTCAGCTAATTTTCTCTCTATAATGTAGCCGTTACAGATCCTTCCACAGCATCCACATTTAAAAAACTGTAATAGTTAAATACCAAATGCTATTGTTAAACTGCACTTCTATTGTGAAAAAACTTTGAATCAACCCTCTCCTCTTCTTCATCTGCAGGACACACAGACTAACTTCAATTCGTTACACCACAACCAGAGAGAATGAAAAATGTGAAGCGACAATAACTTTTCCAAATTTATTTAGTCTCAAACTCAAAATGGAACGATCAAAATAGACCCACGTCATGGGTGCTGCTTTAGCTTTGTGTGATGTTGCCGCTATAAAATGGTGAATTCATTGTTCTAATGAGAATCAGAGTCAGTCTAAAGCCATTGACAAAACTGGAGGATATTTGCATAGTTAAAGTAGTTTATCATTCAAGTTAGCATTAAGCATGCACACATATCAATAAAAAAAACATTTTTGGTAATAAATTCCATACTGAAGTGCATCTTTTATACTTTCGTTTCGATTAGATTATACATTTTGTATGTTTTTGTTACACAGTGTAAGCACTTTGTGTATATATGTAACACAATAACACTTTAAAGTGGAGGTAAGTGGACGCACTTCCAGATAGCTGCTGGTTGGTGTTGATGCAGTCATGAGATCGTGTTTGAGTTGGTCATGTGTTCCTGCTTCAAAATGCAGCAGAGGCCCATTGCAACAATGCAGAGCTCATAAAGCAAAGCAAAAAAAAAACATACACACAAAAAAACCCACTATTGAAACAGAAACAAAGCCCACTTCAATCCTTTATGGCGTGGGAGCAGTTTGCCTGTAAAGTTAGAAGTGTATTCTTATGGATTTTCTTTTTTAAAAAGATTAAAAAGGAAATGCTGCACGCCATAGTACACTCGGTATGCAAGTGCAACCTACCTACATTTATACCGTATTTGTACGTTTTTGTCACACAAGCTCAAATAAATAGTTGGTGGAAGTCATTTGGTTATTACTGGATTGTTAAAAATACATTTCCAGTAAAATCTCAGCTGGTGTCCCAGAAACCCGGCGTCTACAATAATGATTTTGAGGTATAGAAGCTTTAAACATCTTTTTTTTTAATCAAAGTTTAGTTGCAGCCTAATCTTTCTTTAGCAGATAAAAAAGGTGGACAGATGGGTGTAGAGTTGGAACACGGATGACTCATTTGGCTTATATTCAGCTAAGACAAAGATGTCAAACTAACCCGAGACTTTAAACTTGTTTACCAAAAAATACGAAAGAATTCATCTGACACGGACAGATCTATCCTCCTATAAATACTTTTTTTTTTTTTTTTGTGATTCCACTGTGTGCTTGCGTTTACAAATTTAATCAACCTATCCAGAAAGAAAAGTCAAAATAATGTAACAAAATATTCCTCATTGTTAAAAATTGCAAAAACAGTTCCCAGACCATTGGCTCGTGTTCCCTCACAAACAGACCAGAATCTTTGTAAACTCTGTTGCACATTTAAAAGACGTTTCCCTTCTCAGATGGTTTCATTTAAATAATCCTTTGAAGCACACAGTGGTAAAATTGTCCATTAATGTAGGAAAAGCAATGATTAGAGAAACTTCCGCAAAAATTGAAAGCATATTTATGTAGCAGTGCTGTTTTTTGTTTTTTTTGTCTTTCCTGGACTATGAATCATGTCACCATTTCCCGGATTTATTATTGACCCTGAGAGGGGACGTGGCCCCCGTTAAAAAAAACTACCTGGAACATCTGAAGGTTTATTCTTCTTCGAATGGTTAACCAGTAAAAACACACGTCAACACTTCGACTATGTGAATGCATAAATACCGACTTTCAGACATTTTACTGTAGCAGGAGCACGTTTGATATCAAAAATGTATTTTATTGGTGATTGTAGTCACGGTTCTGAATGCAGGACCTTCATTTGTATTAAATGTTCTACTTCTTAACCCCCCCCCCCCCCCCCCCCCCAAACACACACATGCCAAATCTGCCTGTGTATATAAAAGGAAAGAGAAATTCTCTTAATTATGTTTGTTCAGAGCATACTAACGGCAAACAAAAGCTCAGGACTGAGCTGAAAAAAAAATCAATGTAGAACAAGTCCGTGCTTCACCTATTTTATGATTTTCTTCTTAATGGATATCGGCTGGTATTGACCGTCTCCTGATTGATTTGAGTTTACCCTACTGTGGGGGAGATGAAGCATTGCATCTCATTTCCGCTTACAAAAAAAAAAAAAGCATGATTACAACAGCTGACCCTTGTTTGCTGGAAGTGTTTAAAAAAAAATGTCACCATCTATAATCAAAGTGATGGCAGACAAGTGTATCTGAAATAGATTGGTCCCTTTTGTCACCTGTGTAATACTATCCTTTCTTAATGCATACGCTGAATATAAGAAAGAAAGAAAAAAGCGTGCTGTTCACCATTTTCCTCTAATTAAAGTCAAAATGCAAAATTAGCCATCTGGCCTTATGCTCTTTTCTTTTTTTTTTTTTTTTTTAATAGCGTGAGGCTTCTGATATGCTTTAACCTACAGCATCATGGCAGGACGAAAATCGAAACCAGATGCACATTTCCTTGATGTTCCTTTCAAATACAGCCCAGCCAAAACCAACTAAGATAAAGAATAGCACAAAAGCAGGAAACATGATCGAATCAAATGATCAAATGCCATTTGGATATCAAGCATGTATAGATGGTATCAGTACCAAAAGGACAGTGAAAAGGGAGGGAATATATGATTTATGTTTATTTATTAACAGTAACTTTCTTTAAGCGATTGGCCTCGGCTGGGTTTGAAAATGTCAATCCCTGCATATTAACCACTGCGTTAAACATTATGTCACTGTGCTAAATGTATCTAGGGCTGCAAAAAAAATGAGGTTAGGCAAACAAGAAAAAAAAAAAAAAAAAAAAAAAAGCATCTCTAGGACCCACCTCTGTTCAGAATTCAGCTCTTAGCCGAAGTACTTAAAATAATTGCCCTATATTTGGGCAGTCCTGTATCTGTCTCTGCACAATAATGTAGTAAATCAATCAATGTGCGTGGTTACTAGGGAGGGAAAAAAAATTCTGTGCTTCAAACCTACAGAGATTTTCTTACTTTGAATTGTGCCTTGCTTTGCCAAAAAAAAGAAGAAAAAATCTCTGCACTCTGCAAGTTAAGTCGAGTGGAAGAGAGATTCCAAATATAAAATCCAAATTTGTTTAAGGCTCATGAAAATGTTTCCACTCTGGAGGGATTAAAAATAGGAATCAGCTAAAATGGGAGATGGAGGAGGGGTAGTGGTGGTAGAGGGGAGGGGAAGAGGGGAAGGGGGGAAGGGGGGGGTCACTTCAATCACTGCTTTGACTGCATGTTTGTATTATCCGGCACAGAGTCAGTGACGAGGAGCAAGGGTTGACCAAAACCTGTTTCACACTAAATGCTTTGCTTTCCCCGTTTCTTTAATCAAATGCACATTTCCATGTCCCCTTTAATAAATGTCTACCAAGATGGTGTATGACCAATGATTTCAAAAAGCAATAATGCAGAGAAATGGATGAATCCCACCCCCCCCCCACCACCCCACCCCACACACACACTCCCATCCCACCTCCCTCTCAGACGCAGATATATGGGATGCTCTGGAAAAAGAAACTGTGTCGTCTAGTAAAATTCCATCAGCATACACTCAAAAAAACCCATAAAAACCTTTTCAATCTATATGTTAATGCCACGAATTAAAATTTAATAACAAGAGATATTGAAAAGCAGGCTTGAATTATACAAAAATAAATCCTGAAAGATCAGGGCCCTAAAATTAGAAATTCAGAGCTGCATCCGGACTGCAGCTAAACCCTTGTAGGCTGGCAGATTAAATTTTTGATGAAAATCAAAATTACACTGCACACTGACGCAGGCGCAGCAAAAGCTGGCACTATTGTGATTTATGGATTCATTAAACCCGCGGGAGGTGCACCCCTCCTCTTTTCACTCAAAGAAATGAGATTTGCTTTGCTGAAAATTTGTTTTTTTTTTCAGAAAAGCTACTCAGGCTCTGCTCGACACCTCCAGAAATGGTCAAGTACAAAAACAAAAAAAAATAATAATAAAAGATGCATCTGTGTATATATCCGATGCACGTAAACAGGCCTAATTTTCAGTGCTGCAGCAATTGAACATCCCTATGCATTATTCATGAAACCAATAAGGTTCATTTTTACAAAGGAAGAGGCAGGAAAAATATGTGCAGAATGCACAGAATTTTTTTTTTTTTTTTTTTTTTTTAATGCAGCACTCCCAACCCCTGAAAAGCCATTCCCCGGAGACCAATTTAACTGAAGCCATTTTCAGACATTTTCAACATGCCACTAAGAAAATAAGAGAACATAAGGTGTTCGCTGTGTTTACAAGGGATGTATGTTTTTCCAGACTCATTCAAAACTGAATCTGTAATCAGGCATTAGCAAAAGGAAAAAGAAGGAAACGGCCCAACATCAAAGGCAAGAAAGAAAAAAACACGGCTTAACCTTTAAACAAAAAGTGAAACCTTGTACAAAGTTTATAACAATTAGAGGAGCGGCTCTGCTTTAAAGCCTGTAACCCGCAGGCTGTGATATGATCCCCTTCGCCATCTTGTGTTTATCTGAGCCTGGAGGGACAAGTTCCACCTCCCCATCCAAACTATTCACCCCAAATACGCTCAGTGAAACAAAGCTTTTGTTGATAAAAGTACAGACAGAGCAGCATTCCTCCTCAAAATGAGAACTTTGAATACAGGCCCCATTAACCAAATCAGGTGCCTTTTTTTCCCCCCTCTTTCTCTCTCCCCCCTAAACACTGCAGCACTATTCCTCAGAGCTTTATAACTTATTACTTGGTCCTTCAGGTATTCTGCATATAAACATTCCCATCACTCACACACTGATCCAACCCTATTAAACTCATGACACTGGTTGCCGCTCTCCAATTCTGTACTTCAACTGAAACTCCTGCATTTTGATTAGACTTTTTAAGCAAAGGTCAGAATTTACACCCGGATTTTTGCATAGCGGCCATACAATTTCCACCGGCTCTGTGATTTGAATGAATACAGATTTGAAGGTCAGCATTAAAATTACCCACAGCAAAATGGCCTCTGCAGTTTCCCTTACATTAAAATAAAAGCAAGCCGTGCAAGATGGGAAACTGTTTGGCGTCTGCAGGATTAATATAAACAGTAGAGAGGCACTGGTTGTGATTGTTTTTCCTGCCCTCAAATTATGCTGACATAGGTTGTTTTTTTTTCATTTTCTTTTCCAGTGCTGTTCAGCTCACTTTGGATAGTCCCCCACCCCACCCCCACCCCACTCAAACATTTCCAATCCCTAGAAATAAAAGTTGGAAATTATCTATTTTTAATTCACTAAGTAATAACTCATAGCTGAGCACACATAAACAATCATACAAAAACAAACAAGAGGGAAGAACAAGGATGCAGCTGATGTGTGTTTAAAAGACAGGGTTGGCTTCTTTTTTTAAGCGTTTATGCCTGAGACATTACAAGGTTTGACAAATAAATTGCCCTTTAAAAAAACTTAACCCTTCACCTACTAAAGCAGATTAAACGAGGACGCATTTATTGATACTACAGATTAAAAAGGCTTTTTTGTGAAGGCAGACACTATGTATATATATATATATATATATATACACACAAACATATATTTGAAGTAAGTAAAACATCTGCAATTAATTGAAAACCATGTCAAATGCATTCAAAGACACATAAAATCATATTACTACTTCCTAATATTCATCTCTGAAGCATGTAACACATCAGCATAAACTACCACACAACCTCAAATTACTAGTCTCTAAACTAGTCTCGTTACAATTTATAATTTCTCCCCTTTCAGAAGAAAAAAAACCCATGAAGCCCACCTACAGGTGGCGCCAGCGTGCAGTCAGATTTAAAATCGTCTATCTCCCCCTTCCTTAAAAAAAAAAAAAAGAAAATTATACAAAAAAAAGTCCGATTGAAATTTGACATGACGACAGTTTAATTGTTTTTTCTGGTCTACCTGCGAGCAGCTGCCAGCCGTCAAGTACGAGCAGAAAGTGGGCTTGGTGTGGAGCCAAGAGCCGCGGAAGCAACTCCGGAGCTGGGTGCTCAAATTTGCAGGAAAAATTCACAAAAACATGGCTGCAGGAGGTTTTTGTGTTTCAGATTGTTCCTCCCCTCATCGTCCTTCATGTTGCCACTATATCGCCCGGTCCCCCCCTCCTCTTTTTTTATTTATTTTTTTTTTCACTCCTGCAGAATGTATATCTATCTCGCTATATATCTTTTATATCTGCCGTGGTGGTATATGAGGAGAAACTGTGAGCACCGACGAGCAGGCAGCAGTTTCACAGAAACTTCATTATAAAATTTAGTCACTCAAAAAAAAACAAAAAAACATCAACAGATTAGGTTCATTTCAGATGGCTGCACCTGGTTTAGTGGCAGGCAGGGAAAATAGACCCCCCCCCACCTCCTCGGTGTTGTTTCTACCCTGGAGGGGGGCTGAAAAACTTAACATCCGCTTGTGAAATTTCTCAAATTTAAGATTTCTAAATGAGAAAAAAAACCCACAAGGGTCTGACATACCTCCAAAAACGATGCAGCTCATGCGAAAACAGGCAACCGCTCCTGAAATCTTCCCTCCCCGACCAGAGGTGACTGCACAACTGCTTCCTCCCCAAAAAAAAAAAAAAAAAAAAAAAATGTGAATTAGTTATGAGAAATTCCAAATGATACCCAAAAAAAATTTCAGCACGGTGGGGTTCTATTCCCCCCCGTCACACCGCGGCTCGCGACGTTACATCTTAGAAAAGCGTAATGGCGTAATGATGAGCCGAGGCTCGAGCCGCTCCGTGCAGCCGCTCCGTGGACGCCTCGCGCACCGGGCTCGTGTTGCGGTTCCTCCGGTGGAAATTTTCCTCCGCCATATACAAGGGCAGATTCCGAAATTACAGTGGCCCGTGTGTGAGTGTGTGTGTGTGTGTGTGTGTGTGTTTGTGTGTGTGTGTGCGCGCGCGTGCGTTAGACCACATGAAAAAAAAAGGGAAAAAAAAAAGTCTAGGAAGAAGGCTGGAAAAAAATGCATCGGCCAACTATGACGTTACACGGAGAAAGAGCAGACGCAGAGGAACACGCCTCGCCTCTGTCTAAACATTATTACAACTGTGCCTTATTTGTGCGGTTATGTTATTTATTTATTTTTGTTTGTTTATAGATGCATGACTATGATTATATTGGTGTTCATTATTAGGTGATAAACATCCCCCGGTAAGACCACAACTTCTTTATCTTGATCAGATAAATGTGCTGTCTTTCAGATGTCCACCTGGCCGGGTGTCTTTTCAAAACATGCACAAATAAATTGTTGTGTGTTCGCACCTAAACTAAAAAAGCTTTGTAAGGTCAACACATGCGTTGCTGTTAACATATTTGCGGCAGTAGTCCCCACAGTGTGTTAATCATTTGTATAGGGCAAGGTTTTGGTTGCCCAATACATTTTTTTAAACCTTGCTCCGAGAATTAACAATCTTTTTTTTAAATTTTGAAACAGTTCCTTTTTTTCAGTTTTTCACCTCCACAAATATATCATGCTGTCTAAAGAGCCTATCTGTGCTGTGAAAGAACAATAATTTACATGTCTATCCCAATGTGCACGAAGAAATGGGCTGTAACTGTGAGATAGATGTGTTCAGACAAAAGAATAAACTAAAAAAAACTAAAAAGCATAAAGAAAATTCTTGCTTTCTTATTTATTTACTCTTACTACAAAGCAACAATAAACCAAAAAATCACATTACCGACATCGAAAATACCAATAGCTGTGATAATAAAACGATATATTTTATGTGTACAACGTAAGGTCATCTGTTACCATGACAAAAATCATCAATAGTCTTAAATAAAGATTGTCAAATACTCAACATAAAAACAAAGATCTGAGTGATCATCCAACAATTATATTGTTTATATTCTATTGTTATGTTATGAAGATTGAACACCTGAAAATAAAAAAAACTACTTCAAAACACATTATCTCAATAAACTTCAGAAGCGAATATGGGATTGGGAGTTCGCAGGTTCGACTCAATGCGGCCCCTATCAGATCCCTGGAGTGCTTAGAAATAGGATTGGGCAATGTGGGGAGAAAAAGGAATTTCCCTAAGGGGATTAATGAAGTATGACTAGTTAGTCTTACTCGGGTGACAGTGATTTCAAAGAATATATATATATATATATATATATATATATATATATATATATATATATATATATATATATATACACACACACACACACACATACACATCACACCCTTAATTCTTTTAGTATATGTTGATTTAAAGTGTTTTACCATCATGCTCATGGAACTGACATAAAGTAAAAGGACAACAGGTTATCCCAGGTCAGACCTGTAGCAATCAATAATGTAATAATGGCCAATAATTTGCTGCATACAAATGTAAAGTAGCAAATCATGAATTAACTTGCCAATAGTATAATCAAATATGTGTGCCAATGGGGTAATAACATCGTGCCAATGATTTATTAAATTAGTTGCCTACTTATTGGTTGGTCATTCTATTTTTGAAATAAGACTATAAAGATCCTTAGAAAATGCCATGACTGCATCTAATTTGCTTATCAAAAATGATTTGCAGTTATTTGAATATTTGCATATTCCTTTGTTGCAGCCCCACATAAAATGATCTAGATTATTTTATTATTGGCACGTTTTACATTATTGGTGTAAAATGACAATACCTCTCCCCAAATTAGGACAGGCAGAAATATACGGCTGCAAATACGATGACCTCTTTTGCGTTGTTTTCATGACTTACACTTCCTCATGGTTCCTGGTGTTCTTACCTCACCTGCAGATCTGTTATGGTTTGGGTTTTCACCGTATAAACGTTTAGTTTTATGTTCCCCGTCTATGTTCAGATCAGTGTCTTTGTATTCTGTTCTTTTGTCCGGTCTGTGTTCCCTCACCTCCTCTCATTACCCTTGATTATTGTCTCCCACTTCCAGTGTGTATAGCTGCACTATCCGTACGTGTGTTAGTGTCAATGTGTCTATGATCTTTCCTGTTCTGTTAGCCTGTTGCTCTTCTCATTTGTCCCTCGACTCTCGATGCTCGTTGGTGTTTCACCTTGGATTTTAGTGTTTGGTGTCAGTTGGGTTTTTATTTCCTCATGTCAGGACACAAACAGCAAACTGTTACAATTAGTGTCTTAACTATGAGAAAGGCCTACATGTCAGCTTTGAAGCACGGTGCAGGTGGTGTCCTTCACCAGACTCTTCTTTACAGCAGTGTAACAAGAATGATGCCACACAAGAGAGATAAAGTACATTATAACAACAGCCTGATCAGTGGAGAGACACACAGTTTCAGACTGAGATGTAACTTTTTTTTCTGCACAGCAGTAAAAACATTTCCATTCATGACTCTCCGTGGAGTCCTCATGTGGATAAGGTTGCTGCAGCCGACTACAGCTGGCTTGTTAGATCAGAGTGCAACACAAATCCTTGCAGGACAACCTGCTGTTGGAACAGAAGACAGAAACCATAAACATGAAACCACAGCCACACAGCAATGACTGAGAAGCAACAATGTTAACAACAGAGTACGCTTCCAGGGCCAGAATATGAACAAAATGAGTAGATGCACATTTAATTTACTTTCACTTACATTACACAAAAAAGATGGAGCGGTGTTGTGTGAAGAGTACAGTAATATTATATTAAACTAAACAATGATGCAGCAGTCTTGCATGAAGGAAACAGGGAGAGCTGTGAAAAGCAGATTTGTGCTGTCCGGAATGTGCTGCCACTGCTAAACTTCTACTCAAAGCATATAAATAAACACGCACCATTACTTTGTGCCGTATTATTGTGTTACATTCATACTAAAATCAATTTGTAGAGCTGTCTTCCTAATTACCCTAACCCTAATTATGATCACTGATTTGGTGATTTATTGTGAGACGGCAGAAGGGGAAAAAAAGGATCCCTGTGTGTGTGTGTGTGTGTGTGTGTGTGTGTGTGTGTGTGTGTGTGTGTGTGTGTGTGTGTGTGGGTGTGTGTGGGTGTGTGTGTGTGTGTGTGTGTGTGTGCGATGGTGGGAGATTCTCTGTGGGTAATTAATGCTTCTTTCCTCATGGGTGTACGACAGTTTAATATAATGTAACACACTTTTTTCCCACAGAATCAAGCTCGTTTTCTGTTTTGAGAACCTCTTTATAATGAAATCATTATCTTTTTATTTCATCAGAGTAAAATATTATTTAATGGAGTTCAATATTATCATCATCATCATGGCATGACATTCATTAGATGTGCTTTCGAGATAAAATTCACTGGTTTCCTGGGTGTTGATGTGATTTATTGTTATTATCTACGCAACTTTTTTTTTCCACTCCCCACAATCTTGATGTATTTCTAAGCTGTGTCCAACAGAGGGCACCAACACACCATGAACAGTCACTCACGTTTGACCAGTCAGTACACCGCAACTGTACACACCAGATGTACTCTCTGGCTCCCCCTGCTGGCTGTATTTTAGAGCGGTTTGATGCATCACATCTGTTGTCCTCTGAAGTCTCATTTTTCCATCATATGGATTGAGGCAATTCTGTGTTACACAGGAACACCATTCATAAGTTTACCCCCCCCCCCCCCCCCCACACACACACACACACACTCTATAAAAGTGAGCAACATTTCCGTAAAGAGATATTTAACTATTTATTGATGAGATTTTGAAGGATACAATTTCACACAAAAGTAATCCCATATGTGTTATTTCATATCAGAGTGATAAACAAAGAGGAATAACCCATGTCATTATTTATGGGTGGTATCCATCCACCAATAGCTCCATAATAGATCCCTATGCTAGTTCTAAGGAGCTTGATTGAGCTTGAATTCGTACAATTCAGTAGCACAAGTAGAATTAAGCGATTACAGAAAATCATCACAACTTGCACAGGAGAGTACACATTTATATGATGGATTACATTGCAATCACATACAGTATATTCAAACAAGGGTCCTTCACACTCAATGTAATATCAATGTGGACCTTTTTACATGTGCTAAATAAACAAAAATAAATAAAAATCAAATGTCAAGATTTATCTGATGCAGGGCGGAAGACATGCTTTCTGTTTTTGTTATCATATCCTGTCGGTCAAAACAATGTTGTTTCCTCACACATTATTGGAAGGGACAAAAGTGATCTCCACCTGTGGCGATACAGTTAAAAAGAGTCAAAAGTCAAAATTGTGGAATTAACGGCTCCTGATCTAGTATTCGTATGCTTGCAGGAAGGTGATATCTCAAAAATACAACCTAAGCATTACATTACTTCCCACGAAGATTAATTTAGAGACTATCATCTTAAAATCTAAATTCTGGGACTTGAATTAACTTCATTCTTCAAGTTGGGTGCTTTTTTTCCCACAATGGTGTCAGAAAAGAAGCTCACTCAGATCAAGTTGTTGCCAGACTTTAGAGAGGAGAAAAGGAAACAGTTCAGCTTTGATATTGCTGTTGAGCTATTAGAGAGCGTCCTTCATCATACACCTCACGCTCCCTCTACTTTCTCTGTCACTTTGCACTCGCTCAAGGTTGCCCCGACCTCTCTCTCAACATAGTTTTTGAATAATATTCTTTCAAGTGCCAGAAGAACCAACAGGTATGAGGGGCTGACAACATCAGTGCTCTTTATTCTCTTTGACCTACTTGGGTTTGAAAGCTGACGGGTTATTGCTGAGTGATCAGGAGCCTGAGGGAAAATCAGGAGACATTTCTCACTGAAGCAAGTTCAAAATCTGCCAAAAGCAACACTCACAAAGATGATAAACTTGTACTTTTGTTCCAAAAACAATTTAAATCATATTCAGAGCGAGTCCCCACCTGTGAATCATCGACATTCATTCACCCGTTCATATTTGTTTACAATACTCTCTCTCTGCTCAATAATTTAATACATGAGCGTCAAACATTTGGTCTGCAGGCCAAATGGGCCTGCCAGGGGGATGTCATTGTGAAGAGCTAAAATACATTAACTTTATTTTTATCTGTTGCGTATAAGGATTTCATTGGGGAGCACACCATTTAAGGAACAGTAGTAGACGTAAGCATAACACTGAGGCCAGAGCCAAGAAATCAATAAAGAAGAAAAAAAATCAAAACAGGACTGCTGCTGCTGCAATTAATTGAGCTACTTTATTGCTAAGTATCGTTAGCATGCAACAAAATAAAATACACGATAGGAGCTGCAGATGAAAGACACCACTTTTGGACATTTCACTATACGTATTCAATTCAATGTGCTCCAGGGGTGTCAATCATATCTGACTTCAGGGGCCACAATAAAAGTAAAATAATACCATAATACATATAAACATATATAAATGTAATACATTTACATTTTAAGGTTTTCATTTGTTGTGGCACAGATCATATGTGATTAAAATGTCTGCATTTTTGCAAAACAATTACTATGCAAAATGACTACAATCTCAACATCGTCCTTATTTCTGAGTAATATTGTCAATTTCTTGGTCCGGCATTGGTGAGAGAAGAGAGGGTTCACATATGCACCATGTGTCAATGATACGTGTAGAATTTCTTTATTTGAAAGACGTCAAACAAGAAAATCAGTGTTTCAACACATGTACTGTATGTTTAAACAACATAAGTTGATAGTTATTTTTGCAGCTTTTGTCAATGTGTCAAGACTGATAATGATTTCTATTGGGACCTAGTGAAGTGTGTCACTAAAGCAATTTTGGGACCCTCCATCTTTTAGACATGCTATATTGCAGATAGGATGCAACGTGAACCAAAACAGATTGCATGAGAAACACCTAGCTGGATAAATAGACTATAAATTAGAATGTCTGCGGCGCCATACAATATTGCTTATTCAAAAATATCCATGTGCAACACATCTGATCTGCGACTGTCCTTCACTTTAACTCGTGATTTTTCTCCACAACAAACGTGAACAGGGATGCACTGTAGTGGAGTGGTTCGCTCTATTTCCTCACAGTGAAAATATCACGAGTTCAGATCCAGTTATGGGGGGGCTTTTCTTTGCATATTGTAAGATTTTCATTGGTACTCCTGATTCCCCCATACCCCACTACTCTAAATTGATTAAAACACATTAGAAGACTGAATGAATGGCCAGGCTTGACGTGTGAACACTTGTGATTACACCTGAGATTCTGTATTGCCATATGTAAACTTACAGTTTTCAGAACGTTATTATATTCAGTCCCAAAAATGCATAATGTCTATTACTTATAACACCTAAAACATACAAGCCACAATGAACAACACTTGTATACATACATTCAGGTTATCGCAATAATATATGTCATTCACAATATTCCACATCAAAACAATTATATCATAGTCTGTCATATACTAATTTGATAGTTCTAATTAGGTACCATCAAATACTTCCTCCGTTTTCTTTTATGTCAGTAGAGATGCCTGACTAGTTTAATTCCACTCATGGAGGTGGAGTATTGTTAGAGGTACAAAATATTGTCATATATGGTTGTGTAGGAGCAACAAGGAGATCGGCCAGCTAGACACATGATGCAACCAAACAATGATGAAAGATAGTACTAGCTCAGCATGTGCACAGCTTATCCTCTCACTTCACTATTGTATGCAATTGTAAACCTAAATGGTTAAGGTATACTAAATTAAAGTCTATTGAAATATATAAGTTTGATAGAGGAGCATACATGCATGTGAAAACAAAAACAAATCTTTATTATCTGCGAACGAAAAACATTATAAGTATAAAAACAAAGACACTCCTTAAGATCATGTGACGGGCCAGGGGAAAAAAACATTTATTTTTTCAGATTTATGAACAATCCTTGAACACAAGCCTCACGAGGAGGCTCAGATGCACGCAGGGGATCGTGCTTTCAACTAATGAATAACGCAGACAAGAGCGGTGTGCACATGGACACGTATGTATGCATATATTTTCCCCGTTTTATGGTTTGTTGATATCCATGTGCAAATGCAGCAGATGGCCTCTTTTAAGCTCTGAATGACAAGTCTTGAATGGAGACAACACGTGCAGCTGCTCCGTGATCAGTAAACACAATGACACAACCTCTTTTGTCAGGTAAAATATTGTGTACCTCAGTGGAACCATTATTTACAGTGCAAAAGTTCATCCTTCATCTAATGCCTATTGTTAGTACATAACAGTAGCTGTTATCCAACCACAGGCGAGTGAAAACAGTAAGGAAACCTGGCTGTTGTGCATTTCCTGACCACTAATTACATGTTTTAGTCGAAAGCTTTTTGTATCACAGTGTGCAGTGCTGTTTATGATAAAGGAAGCTGGTCAATCTCACTGCTTCCCCACAACAAAAATACATTTTTTTCCCCCTTTCAATTTATATGGATGGTGCTTAATAAACAATATCAGGCCAAGTATGAGCTTTTAAACCACTGGATTTTTGAAAATTCACTTTCCCAATTTCCCAAATATGAATGTTGTTAATGTTTGTTAATTATGTATCATTACCTCGAGGTATAATCTCTGTATGCTCTGTTGCTCATGTTCTGTTTCAACAACTTTTTTTTTTCTGGTATAGAGGCCCTCAGACCGGCAAAAGGAATCTGCTAATTAAATTCCAACGGGGATATCTGGGATTTTTTGGCTCCTCTTCCTGACAATGAAACCCCATGTGAACGCAGCAGGAAAGAAGATGGATGGATTGTAGAAGTTTATTTCCCTAATCCCACGGCAGGTGTTTTGACCTCACCTCCATTGTTCCCAAGGGTTTGCAATGGTGTGGATGGGGCTGTAAAATGTGATGTATATGAAAAACTTTATTTATCCCCTGAGGGTAGATGGATGTTAATATTTGTTGACATTCCATTTCATTTTAAATCCTGAGAGAATCACAGGAATACTGACCAGCAGCTACTTTTTAACCCTCAACAAAAGAAAGAAACAACTTGAATAATATCAAAATAAACAAAGCTAGATATCTATGGCCTTACGTTGCCCTTAAACTGAAATTGATCACTTTTCAAATTATATTCTTCACATTTGCATGTGAATAACAACCCGTAATTTGTGTCTCAGTGTCAAAAATGTCAATAAAACAATTAACGCATTGAAGTCCAACATAAACATTGCAGAATAGGCCAGAGTGGCACTTTGCGCGCTATTTTAAGATGTGCTGGTCATGTTCACTTCAACCTCAGGCTGCAGGTAATCAAAGGTTCCTGCCTGTTTTTGCTTCGAACATGATTGCAATCCATGACGAAAGCCCAGAGTATAACAGCCCATAATTGCGTTAACACCATCTCTCGCCTTGTATTGTGAGCACCTGATTAGGGAAGGAGAAGTAAGAATTGTAATTAAAGTTATGACAGGGTAGCAGCAGCCTCCTACGCTTCCATATGCAGGAGCACTCCAGAAAGGCTGAGGAAGAAGCTAAGAATAAAATACACAATGACAGTGCAGAAAACCTCTGCTACTTAAAATGTATCTCATTACCGTGGTGCCATTTCCAAAGCTAATTATAGCTATCTGCTTTCTGAGCTTCAATGTTGTTTGTTTTTTTTTTTAGTTTGGTCATTTCAGCAAGGGCCACAGCCCTAAAACTATCATCACGGAAGAGGTTTTTGATGTATTTATACTTTTCATTGCACTCTGGTAACCTGGTCATCTTGAGATTTTAGATAATTTATTTGAAATATAATTGTGTTTCCAGAATATAAAAATAAATATATTTTTAGTGGTTTGTTTATTATAAACACCAAACATTTTCACAGTGTTGCCACAAAAAGGCAACTTTTAATTTTGAGAAGGCTTTTTACCAAATTTCCAGCGTTCTTCACTTGTTCACAACATCGAAGAAAACGTTTAACATAAATGTGAACTCCCTGAAGTCATAAAGGCCTGTCCTGAAATAAAGTAATCATATGAATAAGAGCAAGTCTGCCGTCACGCTGGCTGGCGGCTGCAGAGAGGCCGTTGTTACTCACAGCAGTGATGTGAACCCGATGCCAGCAAACCCTGCTCATCGAGGCCATGCTGACATGCTCAGGCCCAGCAGGTAATGTTTATCACGTTTACTAATATTTAGGTATTCCAAAGACTTTGCTCATAACCACATATGTCTATTTCCTGGTAGCACAGCATGGATCCCACATTTTTGAACGATACTTTGGATGGGAACAATTAAAGTCGTGTGGTTTCATTTTGGTTTTCATTCCAGAAAAGTTAATTCTGTACCAGTGACTGTAAAAGAGAGAATATTTTAGGAACAATACAACTTGTTGCGTAACCTTGAGAAACTGGTGTGAATATTTGTGTTTGGCTATAGATGTCCATTCCTTTTATATATATATATATATATATCAAAAGTTTCTGTCCAGACAAGGGAGGGCATATTTTGACTATATTTAAAGATTTATGACACATAATTAACTTTCAAGTAATACGATTTAAGTATGCCAAAGTTAGGCTAGTGTGTCTGACAGTGCAATGATGCCTTAGCACTCAGAAAAGGAGAATTATGCAAACTCAAAACAGAAAGATTTTCAATCTCGACTCAAGCATGGTTATATCTTTTGGTGCGAGGCAGCAGTGATAACTACATTTTAGCTGTTTACTGTTAAGTAATCTTGGGCTAAATTTGAACTTTTCATAATGAGTCCCAATGAGTCCAAGGTTAAGAACTAATTCTATTCATGTTCACTCCAGTAACCAATGCAACATCCAAAGTGCTTAACAAACCTTCGTCTTTCAGGGAGAAGGCCACTGAACTAAAAGAAAAACAATGTTGCTCAACTACCATATATTTCCACTAAGCATCCAATTATCTTGTCCTGGATTTTAAAAAATTTCTGTGTGTTCTATGTCTGCTCAGATGGCCAACTTTTTGTCCTCCACCGACAAGCCTTATTAAAAACTTCCATCGGTGAAGGTTGTGCAGTGCCATAAATACACTCCCAACGGCTGTTTCGCCTTCGCTCTGCAGGAGAGAAAACAGCCGGACGCACTTCTGATCTTATCAGATCATTTCATTACCAGAAGAAAAGATCATGGGCTGTTTGATAGAGTTGAGCAAAAGTTCCTTACGCTGAACCCGTACTTGCGTTACGCACGAACCCGAGCACAAGACGTTTATCTTATGAACTACACACTGTTTTCTTATTACATTTAAGTGTTTTCTCAGATCTTCCAAGAATTTTTGGTTCAGAATTCTAATTCTGGTCATCCTTTTATCCAACATTTCATTCCAACTTTACTTCCCTGCTTTCTGTGTCAGTCATTCTTTTGGCATGTGGATATCTCCCAGAAATAGTTCATCCCACCAGGGAACCAGTTTTTCAGCTCTTCAGGTGAAAGAAGAAAAAACTAAAATACAACTTGTGTTTTTCCACAGTACCACATAACATACACCGGTTGTGGAAACTAAGCATGATAAGTGTATTAGCAACAAAGTTAAGAATGTTTAACCCTCTGATAAATACATTGAGTTCAATATTATTAAAATAGTGACAATGACCGAAATGGACCATCTGTCATAGCTTGCAAAAGAACAAAACCAGGAAGCTCGCCAAGTTAAAGCGACAAGTGATTACAAAGCACTAAAAGTATGAACAAAAACAAAAAAAAAAAGATTTTTCCGTCTGCAGGGAGCAGAGGAAACTTGCCAGAAATGACAGATGGTGACAAAGTTAGAAAAACACAGATGGCCTCTCATGGAGAGGAAAAACGCAACCTCACAATGAAAGCTCTCCTGTTTAGAAAATTGATTAACGAACCTTGTTTGATCAAAGTCGCAATGTGTTTTGTGTGCACCAGTGTGAGCTGAACTGGACATTCAAAGAGTTTTATAAAAGGAAATATTGCAAAAGATGTATTGAAAAGTACAGTACGATGATATTCGTACCGTCAGAGTTCTGAGTGGAGACAGTTTTATGCTCTTGCTGAAGTAGCATTTTGCTAAATACATCTCAGACTTAATGCTAGAAAATCAAACATCCAGACCCCTGAGGTCTTCAGGAAGAGGTTTACTAAAGTGCTCCCACAGTCCGAAGCAAACAAGGTGAAGCAGCTTTCAATTAATTTGTTCCTCACCTGTGGAACAAACTTCCTGAACACCTGAGGACCTCCGACACACTGACCTCTTTTAAATCCGGCATTACATCAATGTTATTTGCTCAGGCAATAAATTACGATTATCATATTACCTTTATCTTTATAAAGTTTGTATTTTATTCATTCTAATTTTACTTTGTTTTCACATATTTCCCTATGAAGCACTGTGAATTGCCGGGTGTTTGAATGGTGCTATATAAATATATTCACCTTGCATTGTTGTCATAGATACATCTGTTAAATTGTAGCTTATTCGAATGCCATCAATTTTAGAAGTCTTAAGGTTTAAATGCTGTCACTAATTGTTTTTCTGTCCTGCTCTCTGACAGCTGGCTTCAGCGTTATCCATTTACACCAAACTCCTGTTTACTGAAATGGTAATGTATGATTAACAATGAACTAACTAGATTGTCCTCACAGCGATAATAAATATAACTCATTGTGAGCAACAACAACATTATCCACAGTGCTGTACAGATGCATTGCAGTTTATTTAATCTTTTTTCTACTGTTTCCTGTCATTTCCTGTTCATAAATTGAACAAACTAAATCTGGTAAAATCTAGACTGTTTAGCATTGCTTCCAAACTGACTGAAGTTGTGTGGATAACTGAAAAAAGTAACTTATACATGTAATCAGTGACTGAGAAACAATGAAAGTAGAAAAGAAACACATTTGTTTTAGTTTCATAGTGAGAATATCAAGTAATCAGATTCATTTAGAGTGTGTGGGTGTTTTCTTGTCTGAACAACTAACTACCAGACAGGGAACATACTTTGATCAGATTCTGATGAAGATCTTATAACATCCAGATGCATACTTTCCCAATTCGAGCCCATGTCAACTCATTCAGACAAGCACAAGGAAAAAATAAATGTGAAAAAGTCCATCTGTTACTTTGGAAGAGATATTGGCTCTGACAACAAGATACCCTCCTTCTTCTTATCAGAGGTTTTATTGAGATAATATTACATACTCTCAAGTTTTGGATTCTCACAAAATGAAAGATAGTTATGTAACTGTGACAGTATACATCTGGGTCAAGAGAAACCCCTGCCATAAATAACTGGGCAAATAAATTAGGAAAGCAAGACTTTTCAAGGTATTCATAAATTACCTTTATTCATTAGGCATGTGCTCCTCTGAGACACCGATATGATGATATAATGACGTGTGTGTGTTGGCTTGACCTGAGCATTGACATCATCATAAATGAACTGTCTATAAATGGAACCTCATTAGTGGGCCCTTATAATAGAGACGAGGTATCGCAAGGACCCGGGGGGCTTTCAAATCTGCTGGTGATGCAATACCTAAGAGCCGTACAAGTTCACGTCTGAGTCCTTATGCCATATCGAATAAAACATTTTTTTTTTAATGTTATGTTGTTGTGAGCATTTGGTTTAACTTCTGTTAAACACTTTAGACCGATGGAAGGACTCGGCTTTCATTTAATCCTCACTTTATGAAAATCTTTGTGTGTCGTTCCAAGCTCTGAGATGTATTTCTGGAACGCTCAATGTTTTTGTTGAACTGTACTGTGATCTTGAACTGTGACTATGAATTATGCCACAGAATTACAATCTATTAAAAAGTTGCATGGCAGGCAAATGAATGACAGAGATCGGAGGCGAATCAAACAGTTTAGTCAAAGTTGAGAAGCATGCGAGATTCGGTACGCAGGATATCGGTCCAACGGGCAAAAGTATAAGGGGATAAGCCAAAATTGAGATCCAGGGAAAAAAGGCATCAACAATCAACAACTAAAGAAAGAGCAGTAAGAATAAGATCAAGAAATAGCTCAAACAAATACTCAATGAGACAGAACAGGAGACAAGAGGCCACAGACACGACTACAATAAGATAAAGGAAGTGAGGCGTTAATGAGACACAGAGGTGGACATGAGGGAGGAGTGAGACAAGAGTCTGAAATGGGAGGAGGCTTAGACACGTTGCGCTCCTCTGGGCACCCCACGTGAAATATAATCAATTGTGACAATAATATTTGTGGCTTTATATCCATGGTCTTATGTTAGAGGGCGAAAAGCGTGCATGTGCATCTGTTGTCACATTTGTGTGACAAACAAACAGCCCAGGATTATTTTTAACTGCACATCGATGCTACCAGAACAACGGCTCCATTCTTTGTTTACTGTCATGTATTTCCTAAAGCCGCTGGTGGTGTCTGCAGATGACTTGTAGGATAATGCCGTTATTCTTGTGAGTACGTCACAGCATTCATCTGATTCAGTGAACAGCAAAATCGTGCAGTCAAACTTACCGACGCATTCCAAGCTTATAAACTTCCTGCCGTGCAACGTAACAATGTAACATCTATATGATGGAAACCAGATTTGGAAATCTACAACAATAACCAGAGAGTACAACAGTCGTTTTCTACACGTGCTGGGAAATCATCACATAATTGTCTTTTAGATATAGTTTATTTAAAAAAAAAACCCAAACAAACAATAGAACTATTTAAATCAATAAATGCTTTTTAAACACTTCTAAACCTTTGAAAGAGCATTTATAAAGCCTCCTTCAGTTTTCACATCGATTTTACACCTCCATAATAGCTCAAATGAGTCTTTCTGCCCTACTTTATAAACTATTTCCAGGAAAGCAGTTTGTTTTGTTCTTTTTTTTTTTTCTTTTCCACTACACCCCCCCAGCCTACTCGTGCTCCGCACAACCTTAAACAAACCCAGGCTTCGTATTGAAGCCGGCAGACAGACTGTACACACCTCGGGAGCCACTTCTGTTGCCAGGCTGTGAATCCAGAACCAGAAGACAGACATTTTGATAAAAATAGCAACCTCACATACTAAAAGAAAACAAAGTGGAAAGTGGAGGTGTTTATTGGGGTCAGTGTGTAGGCTTTTTTTGGGGGGGAGGTTCGATAAAGTCACTCTCTCAGAATGAATTTATAACACCACTGTTCATGTTTATGTGTGGTTTCACAACTGATGTGGCTCCAACAGTGGAAGTTCAGTCTAATGTGTTACCAGCTTCTAAAAATGTCGAAATAATATTTAAATTACAGATTTTACCACAAATATGGACACAGTCCAAACAATGTACATTTTTATTAATTAAACAATAATCGTTTCTAACTTCTAATCCCGAATCTAAAATACTTTGATGAAAGATGTCAGAATGATTAAGGACATTTTACTATAACAGGAACATTTTAAAATTCAGCTATCTAACTTTTTGAGGCTTTATCCAATTTTGTGTCACAGGTGCTGCAGTTCATAAAGGATGAAGGCAGACTACACCCTGCCCAAGGCACTAGTCCACCGAAGATCAAACCCAGAGTGTTTCTGGAACATGGAAGGAACACAAAGTATGCAAGCACACGGAGAATATGCAAACTCCACACAGAAATTACCTGGAGTCCAACAAACGACTTTGTCTCCATGAGGATATAGCGGTAACCACTACACCCCTCCTTGACTGTAATGAGACCTTCAGTATTACGTTGAACATTCTCTTATTGAGAATTCAAAGCCTTCCTTTTAAGATACATCTTGATATGCCTCTCAGAATTTATATTAATCTGAAACAGACACACAATAGACACTGACACAATCTTATACCTATAGATATATGAATAATTATATAATAATAATAATTTCCGTTTGAAAGCTATAATGTCACTTAGAAATGAACAAATTAGTTTTACATCACAGACATAGCAGACATAGATGTAATTCAGGCACTGACCTACAGTTGTGTGAATCTGTTAATTGAGATCACCTCATTTGGCACAGTGTAGTGGCTAATGAAAGAAAAATTAAAACAAACCTACATATCATATTTGACTACTGCAACTTTGGTCATACAAGTCTAAACAAATATGATCACATTTTATTGCCAATACTTTAAATTTACTTTCATTTATGAAGAACTTATTTAGTTTTTTTTGTTTGTATGCTTTTAAAATCGGATTTCATTCATATTATAGGAACTATTTTGTCGACATTAGTCCAAACTGTATAACAATCCTTATGTGACTGATCCATGCTTGTAGCTTCAGCTCTTTGAATATACTGTTCTCATATTAAAAGCCTGTTTCATTTCCCATATTCATCACCCTCAGTGATATCAGCAGTCATGCTTCTCTTGTGCAGCTTGGTTTTGTCTTGCCTTGCCTGTCACAAATGTAGACTGAAGAACAGAAAAATACGCCTCCAGGGAAACTTAAAGAAGTTGCTTCATTAATCTTAATTCATTAGTAGGAGGAGGACATTCTGCAGTTGATGTTTCACTTGTGGGGGGAAAAAAAGTTTTGTAGTTTTCTGTTTCTTTCTCATTAAAATCAATTGAATGGCTTGTTTGATTCTCTCGTCATAGACCCAACAGCTTCTATTTTTGAGCATGTTCCTTTTCTTTCTCCCTTTTGTGAGTATGACCTTAGCGACGTCCTCTGTCCCCCTTCAGTGTCTCTCTGATCTTCTTTTTATACTTTTCCACTTTAATCATTTCTGCCTCCCTCTCTCCGTCTGTCAAGTCTGCCTCTCTTGTGAATGAAGAGGCAGCGATCGAGGCTCAGAATGGGACTCTGCATCCTACACGCCAATGTTACAAAACACTGCAGCACTTGGTATTCATAGCGGTGCCCTATTTTCTTCCTTTACGACTACACGCACACACAGATACCTTCCCTAAAAAAAGATTAATTCAAAGGCTGTTACGTAATGATCACCCTAAATGAATGATTCATAAATGTAGGATTGTCGTGGGATAATGAACAATACATTTCTTTACGTCTGCTGATTTGGGGGAATTTGATCACATATTTAGTTTAGGATAATGGCAACCGAGTTGAGAAGAGTCTATTTTTCTTAAGTTTATCGTTAACGAATGAATATTCCCACGGATAACTCTGCTTACTCTAGATACTGATGAGATTGTGTTTATATGCAAGCACTGGGGATGAGTCTGCATTTGATACGGAACCGGCTTTGATCTTTTGCACTGAAGATACATTTATATTCATCATGTGTGCGTCATAAGATTATTTATGCCCACAAGGAGCGAGTGCTCCATTATCGACTCTGGTTCTAAGTACATATTGTGTTTGATGCCGGTTGGGTAGCCGAGGCCACTCCAAAGAAAGCTGCAAGGTCAGTGATGTGTGACATTCGAGTAGAGACCACATGTTACATAACATGACAAATGAGGCAGAGTTATCAAGTGAGAGGTGCAAAGCAGTCAGTCGAAGCATATTTACCTGTTCATGAGATACAGTGTCATATCCAAGCATATTATTTTTGCGTTCCGTTTGCTTATCTTATAATATTCGTAGCCATATGTTTATTGGTTGTACTTTAGTTTGAGTATAGTTACCAAAACTTTAAAGAAAGAATATCTTAGAATCTGTCTGCGTGTGTGTGTGTGTGTGTGTGTGTGTGTGTGTGTGTGTGTGTGTGTGTATACACATCAGGGTCAATTGAGGGTGGGGTAACCACCACACAATGGGTGAAAGCAAGTCACATCCTGAACGGGTCACAAGTCTATCAAGAACAAACACAGAGGCAGATAGCCACACTCAGATTCATACAATTTTAGAAACAGGAACAGGAAGTATTGGCACTCAACCATTAGTGATGTAACTAGATAACTCTTAATTACATCAGGTTCTGCAGCTTCGGCATCGATGATCGTTACCGGCAGCTACTTTCATCTGTTCTCTGCAACACTGAATCATCATCATCATCGAGGTTAAAACAAGTAATGAGTCAGTTTTAAGAATGCCAGGAGGATCAAGTAGATATCCGTGTTTGAATGTTGGGAGAAATGTTGATCAGAAAAATTTGAATTGAACATTTAAAAAAAAAAAAAAAAAAGCTTAATCACAGTAATCCAAAGAACAAAATGTTTTGCCACTTCTAAATAATATAACATTTTATGCCCAGACAGGGCTGGTAAATTTGTATTTTTCTCATCTCCTTTTGTTTTATTTTATTCTGGAAGAATGCATCATGCTGCAAATAACACAGCTGAACCACAAGCTGTGAAGAATAATGACGATGTCAAAGAGTTCAACACTCAGGAGTGTTGGTGTCTGCAGCTGTGTTTTCCACACAGGTGTCCCACAGGCACAGTTTTTGTTTTTGCCATTCATGAATCTGAATTTACTGAGACTTTTGTGGCGCTTTTCCTGCCTATATGTGCATCAGAAACGGAATCACTCAAGCACATGCTCAAATTGTGTCAAATGACATAATTGACCTTCGGGTATAACCGATTTGGATAGCGAGAGAATACAACATTCCTTTATCTTTATGTCATTATTGTTCAGCCAATAATTTCCATACACAGTGAAGCACAAGGGTGTTACATGTCCTCAAAGCTCCTTTTGCCCGACAAGAAATGACAGAAGTCTTCAGAGAAAATGCAAAAGTGCAGACAAATTCAAACCCAATTCACACTTTAATAAGGGGAAATAGAAATCTGTTTTTAGCTGTGAGAAAACGTGAACTGTATCAGTGCTTTGGGAACACTTTGCTTCAAAACATGGTTAATTTCCACATCAATAGCCAATGCAATCGCCTGCTGCACGACTTTCCCCCTGCATTTGTGTGTATTAACGTGATGTCATTTATTCTTTTGTTTTGGTTTGTAGTGTAGTGCTAAAAATAGACATCAAATAACCTTAATGGATGAGTCTTCCTCCTGTGACGTTAAGAGCTACAAATCCATCTGAATATAGACACACACGCACACACGCACACAGACACGGTTGTACGCTTTTGTTTATGCATAATTTCTAATCATAGTGCTTTGCTGATGATGCCAAAGTTGAGGATTGTGTTAAACCAAACGTGAGCTCTAATCTGGATGAGTTTCCGACAGTTTCTATCTGGGTTTTTAAGCTTGAGTGGGAATGTGGTGACCTACTTGCATTATACCATGCTTACCGTAAAAAATTTTTTTTTTTTTTTTTTTTTTTTTTTCATGAATGAGTTCCAGTTGGCTTTTTCTGTCATTTTTATGACATAAGTCTAGGAGATAAAATCAGAATAAAAACATATGAAAATACCTAAAGTATATTTTAAAAGATCCCTCCCTTAAAGGACATATATGTCCTTCTAGATGTTGCCATTTGTACTCTGAGGGCTGAACACTGGCTGGTCGGGTGGTCGACTGAACTCCTTGTCATTCAGGGGTGAGTCATGCAGCACAGTGTCAAAGCGCACTTACCATCAGCAATGGTGTTGCCATCCCACACGACGACCCTCCCATTGTACTAAAATGAGTCGCCTTCATAAATGAAATGCCTTGTAATAAAGATGCTGTGAAGCGGAAATAAATGGCACTGGATGGGAAATGTGGCAGCTTTACTGTTTTGAGCTAAAGACTGACAGGATGTGATCAAAAGAGCTAATATATTCTGAAAACGCAGAGGAACAGCTGTCGGCGAAGTGAATTTCCCTCCGTTGAATCACTGAAATCATCATTAGTAAAGAATACAAATTAGTTTCTTTTGTATTTTTTATCCTGCAGATTATAAAAGAAACATTGCTCATTCCATCATTTAACTATCTGCTATTTTGTAATTCAGAGAATTCTTATTTTTGTTCCAGCTCCTGACAACTTTGTCCAAGTTTGTATACTTAGAAATCACAGCAGCAAGTTCAACAAGTAGAGACACAGTGTATATTGTCAATGGAAACAAGAAGCAATAAACCTATTTAGGATAAAGAGAACAATCCAGCATTACTGCTCACAAGACACTTTGTCCCTCTCGAATTAGATCTGATTAGATCTTTTATCAATAACTCCACCACGGTGAAATGTCGCAGCATTTAAAAAAAAATATCATAACATTAATGGGGATACGGATGCAAAGTTTCCCAGCATGCATTGGATAGTGTGTTTCCTTTAAAAAGACTCAAGAAAAGAGATCATTACTGTTTGAATGCGTTATGTGCACTGCTGGCATTGTTGATGTTCAATTTTGTTACTTTTCAATGTTCTGCAGATTATAAACATTTTTGAACTACAACCAGTCCTAACTCAGTGTAGCTTGTGGCCTTCTCAGTGTGCATTCATTGTTGCCTGTGTGTTATTAAAAGGTATGATTCCAGGGACTGTGTGGTGTATTGGACACACAATGGGCTACTGATCTGAACTCAACTCTCTGACAGAGTCATTGCCACAGTGCTCCAATGGCCTGCTACACTGGTATTGGAAGTGGGTTGCCTACGACGACATGCATTTAAGACTTATCAATGAGCTTATTGAATGAATTCAAGCCATGGATTGAGTGCAGCTAAAGAAGAGAGCTGAATCGAGCAGCAGTAAGAAGTCAGCGAGGAAAAGATATCCCCAGTCTGCCTGATGGAATCAGATTTCTGTAAGGGTTTATCCTCAAAATAGCTTTGCTCGGCTCTTCAGGGCCACCAAAAGGGTGGAGACATGGAATGATGAAGCTATTACATTAAAATGGTGTGTCAGCAGTATCAGCTGCATGAAATGCTGTAGCCTTTCATTGACATTTTCTCAGCTCGAAACAACGACTGTACTTGTTCAAACCTGGTCTTGCATGGCATCCACACGGGTAATGCTGGTAATGTGGCTGACCTAAAACTGCTATCTCCATTGGCTAAGGGCTGAAGCAGTTTAAGGTGATGGCTTTTGGCCTCTGCAATGCCCCTTCTGCCCGATCGAGAGGGTCCTGGCTGATTTTCCCCCAGAGCCACTATATTGTCGACTTGGATTACCTCTTTTCACAATCGCCAGACTTCAAGAGTGCTTTGCTCAATGTGAGGGAAGCTTGCCAAGCCATCCAATAGGTCTACATCTTCACCCCAGGCACTCAAATATTCTGGGTAAAGATTCATTCTTTTTGGAGGGGAAACTGGCCTCTCCCTTGTACTGTTGGGGAATAGGGCTTGGCCACCGAATAACTATGTTGGTTTGCTCAGGACTTTAGGCTTTACTACTATCACCAGCCTGCTGCACCAGCTCACCCAGAAGGGCCAAGTATTTGGTGAGGATGTGCATCTGCTTTTGGCAACAACGTCCAGATCTGTTGTCACTAAAATTGTCACTTTTGCACCAATTCAGCATTAATCTGATCTCTGTACTAAACAATATAATTTGTACCTGCCTGTAAAATCTAACTATATAAAAACATTGAATGACACAGGACATAACGTTAACGTTTAGGAAAACTCTTTTCTGGCCTTATAATTTGAAATATTCTACATTGTAATTCATCTAAATATTCAGTGAGTTATTTACAGGAGACTGAGGTTTTGTTTAGAAGAAATACACACATTGCGAAGACCAAAATTAGATGTGGTACAATGTGTGTGTTCCCTGCTATCTTTTTTATATTCATCTGATGGTGTTTGACGTGCTCTGTGGCTAAAGTGAAAATGTTAGGTCTGACGTAGTCAGGCTGGCGGCCTGACCTTTACATAAAAGGGACTGGGAATCTCTAGTCCAGTCAAACATATTAAATTACCATAAGAATGATTTAAAATGATACACGTCCTCGCTTAACATATTATAATGGCCACCTCTGGTTCTTAATCACATCTGTAGGGTACACATCAGGACATGAGTTAATTTAAAATATCCCATGTTGTAGAAACTCTATAAAATGGCAGCAGTTACATGACCTGTCATAATTTACAATATATTTACCAATAAAAATAATAATCTGGTATATTAACAATATTCAGTAGCTCTCGTCAGCACTTTATCCTACCAGTCAAAGCCCCTCCACGTGTTCAGGATGTGGGCTCTTCACTGCACTCTTCCCCTCAATGTGACGCCTCTAAACACAAACATGAAGAAACACCAACTCATCGGATAACAAGCGTTAACACTGCATCTGAAAAAACAAAAACCCCAAAATAAAAATAGAGTTTTTACAGGAATATGTTTCCTCTTCTGTGGGTGGACACAATATAATGGCAAAAAAAAGTTGGAAAAACTATATACGTCGTCCTTCCCAGACTCTCACCCCCCCTCAGACCACCATGAGACAGGAGTGGCGTCACTCTGGTGGCCACGGCGTTTGGTCACGCTCTCTTGCAGCATTTCCAGTCGGGGCCAACAGATGCAATATACAGCATAGCATTTTGCCCCCCCCCCCCCCCCCTGCACCATGTATGCCATTCATTGTGAAAACCCTCTTTGAACAGCTGTTAAAGCCGGTTAGTCACAGTGTGACGTAAAGCAGGCGTCAGCACTGAACTGATGGACTTATGGGCATGAGTTCGAAACTAAACCAAAACACTTCCAGCATTACTTTGTTCATGACGAGGCCTCCTAAAACCCAGTTTGACTTAACTGTAATGAATGATGTGTTTATATATGCTATGCCCACTTTATACCCATATAGTCATCCATTGTTTGTGAGTGGGAGTTGATTTAAGTGGCAAACTCAGACAGACGTAGCAAAACCTCAGTTAAGCCAGGAAAAAGGAAAGAAGAAAAAAAACTCCACTGATCTCCTGATATTAAAAGCTTATGAGAGTAGAGTTGTAAAGAGTCAGTGATAAATTCCAGGACTGAAGGGAGATTCCTCTGTATATCCACCTGGAATACATTAGCTGTACTTCCCAGCATCTCTATTTGCTCCTGATCGTAATGTTAAAATAAAGCAAAGCTTGTTGCTCGGACAGTAATTCTCTTGTTTAGAACATTTGAAACTTAAAACCTTGGTTTGAAAAAGGAACACTGTAGAGAAACGATATGACAGTCATTTCCGATATTATTAATTTTGTGTGTATATATTGAATAGCTTTAAATTGGTTAATAAACATAGACCATTCTTCCAAAAAGCAGCTTCCTTTCTTCGTGAATAGTGGTAAATGTTGGTACAACCAGTCTGACCTGTATGCTTTAGCTTGGTAATTCTAGTTATACCAGCATGTGTTGATTATTGGTGCTGGTGGTAACTACCAATGAAGAAATACAAAGAAAATGCTGATTTATTTACTATTTATAAATTTATTCACTTGGTAGTATTGCTTGATTTCTTCCCAGTATCATGGTTCAAAAGGTTATTGTTATTATTAACATTTCCCGTGCAATGAAGGTGAGCGAGGAGTGAAAGTTGACGTATAGCCTTACTGGAAGAACTTTGGCTTTAATCTCGATTTGGTTGTTTAAACTCTCAGAAAGTTCAGCAAAATGTTTTAATATCCACTCCGTGATGAGGAGGAGCAGAAGAGTTGCCAGTTAAAATATTTTTGTAGGTTAGTGACGTTTTGAGAGGAGGAGGAATACTTTACAACATTGACCGGAAAAGCGTTTGTGATCTGAGTAACAGGATGTAGAAATGAACGAGTAAATTGCTTTTACAATGCGTGGGCATAAAACAATCTGTATCCTGCGTGTTTGTTTTTGTTTTTAGATTTTAGAATGGCAATATGCGATCTCCTTTCTTCACTTTTTTTCATTTAAAAGGAAAACATCATTTCCCAACAGCTGTGAATGTTTTTAATCTCATTTTTCACAAGATTCCCAAACCCCGTCAGCGAGAAAAAAGTAGCAGAATCAACCTGTTCACAAAATTGAAGGAAAAACACTGACCTATTTCCTGTATATGTTGCCATTTAGCACTTTTTTCCTTGTTGACTTAAGCTCCACACAGGCCAGTTGTGAAGTCAGTGGGGAGTACAATGAGGGATTATGTAGCCATTGCTTGGTTCCTGTTTTCTAATTTTAAATAAGAAAAAAACCTGGATGAGAAGAAGAAGTGTTTCTTGACAGCATCCTGAGGGATCAAGCCCTTGGTTGCTAAGAGACTAATGGAAAGTCAGGGGCTTAAGGAATGGCAAGAGTGAGTCACTTACCAAGGAAAACCAGAAACTGTGTGAATGAGGGAGAAAAGAAAAGAGGAAATGATACCAACATGGCTAGACCTGCATCATTGTGGAACAAGCAACCTGAAGTCATCACTTCCTTTGCGTTATTTCATGCAAAAATAGATTTTTTTTTCTCCCCCCCATTTTTAGGGTATTGCGATAAATCTAATTGGCAGTTTTAGGTATCACTACATAGATCAACTGAGTGGGAGTTTAACATTTATAAATGCTCACCCTCACAACTAAACAACTTTAAAATAAATTTACCAGACTTCTTTACCAGAGTGTATGCTGTTGTGTATTAATATCTGTATTTTGATTATGCGGTGCAGTGAAATGAGAAGTGTGAGCAAAGAGATCAGCATATATTGTTAAATGTTTTAATTTTCGATACTGATATTCAGGAACCAATTCATTTTTTTTGTCAAATCATTGTTCAATATTTTACTGTCTGGGATTTGCCAGAGAAATACAGTAAATCCATATAGTCTAATGAGTAAAAGTCGTGCAAACAAACTCTGACAAAACACTTCTATTTTGACTCGAAAGTGAAAAACATGTTGACTTTTTCATCGGTGTCCCAATGAAAATATAATATTTTTGAATGTTCTCTTAGATTCATAGGAAACAAACCTCTTTGTGTAATGCTGCTGTGATGACAGAATTTTTCCATGTGGGATGAATAAAGTCTTATATTCGCTTATGGGCTTCGTAGACACACTGCACAACATGAAATCCATTATATCTGTCTTTATGGCAAATTTTAACAAATGTATGTGTTGCACTCTGGTTCACTTCATTGTCATTTAACCCTTTGATGATTACAATCAAACACAGTTATCCAGGACACGATCATAGCTTGAATAATTTGAAAATAAAACTGCTGAGGAAGTGTGAATAAATCTTTGAATTTAAGAAACAAATTTGCACTTTTTACATATAGGATAAAAAATTAAAGGGAATGCTCGACTTTACAATGCTATGCAATGTGCGTAACAGTGCAGAGCTGCAGGACACAAGCAGCAACAATTGACAGATGGAACATCAAGGTGTTTGGTGAGTGTTTTGTGTATAGAGGCATGTTGTTGATGTTCAGTGTTTGTGTGGTGAAGCAGTTCAACAGAAGCCCGTTATTCAGCCTGGATGTTTTTGGCCTTCTGAGGGGGTAAACAGGGTGAACAGGGCACGTGCAGGGTGGAGTTGTGCCACGGAGTCTCCTTTAGCACACAATGAGGCAAGAGGTCAGGGTGCTCGCCACACTGTTATGGTGTATTAGCGTTAGATATAATAACAATTCCTTTCATTTTTAGCCAGAACGTTCTCTCATACATTCCAGTTTGGCAGTGTTGTGGTGATTAGCACTCATTTTAGGCTTGGGTTTCTTTCTGCAATTAGTTTGCATGTTCTCTGGATCCAGTTTAATTAAAAAAAAAAAAAAAGCAGGGGTCGGTTCCAGCGCCTTGTGCAATATATGTTTTATAAAGCAGTATAGAAGACGGATGGATGGAAATAACAATGGAGGAGGCACCCTTAGTGATACAGAGCAATTGCTCTTCCTGCCGAAATGTGTCCGCGCTGTTTACAACATGTCACTGTGTTGTACAGCAGAGATAAACACAAAATTCATAAATGTAAACATCTTCACTGGACTGTTTCTTGATCTTGTTACCAACACAGAAATGTGTACCCAGTCGAGGTTTTTCCTCTCGAGTAACAACAAACAAAATGATCAACACAAATGTTGTCGAGCTCGTTTACCAACTCATTTGAAACCCGACGAACCTTCGCCTTGATGATTATTTCAGCGGCTCCTGCTCAAGTGTGTTCAAATTTTGGGTCCCACATTCAACCCCACAGTGCATGATGACATTATTAGTCATGGTGTTAGGTAACATGAGAACAGAGGAGACATGTTTAGTTTTGGTATGATTAACTGAATTCACAAGGTCTTTCCTTGACATTTTCAGCGAGGGACTAATCGAGAGGGGAGAGAGGGAAAGAGGCCATGTGTTACTATCACAAAGGTAGTTTCTGAACGAGCTGCTTAATTTGTTGTTACACCAGTTCATCAGCACGGCAGCTGAACAAAACACTTTTCTCTCTTTCAATGTGTTTGGTGAAATAAGGAAGAGGCCGGATAGATTGATTTATGTATATAAATATACCAGCTTATGATGAAGCATTCTTTGTTTCATTGTGCGTTGGCAACAGAAGCCACAGGGCAGAAAGAAAAAACCAAAAGGCTTCAAGACAGGAATCAATGTCCCGGAGCTTATAATATATCAAATGGTGGGTGCTTTTGAATTTTAGTGGTTAAAGGAGACTTGAAGGGAAAAAAAACTAAACATTTGACAGCATTGAAAGCTTTGTTTAAAAAAAAAAAAAAAGTCCCCAGTGCGGGGGCATTATGTCGGAGACAAGAATAAACCCAAAGGAAGTGAAAGCAGTCACACGATGAAAAAAGGTAATTTGTCATCACACTGGTCCTTACCCAGCTTCTGTGGTCGACTACTGTTAATTTAAAACCAGTCATTCCTGCTGTCCTTCAACCGCCAGCCAAACAAACCCTATAAACTCCTCAGGACAAGGCGACCTCAGAGGATCCGAGCTGAATGAAAACCAAAAGCACATCACTGTACTTTCCAAAATTGTCCACAGTCTCACCCGCCACATGTGTTTTTGCTTCTGATGATGCAATCAAAGAAAGTGCACTGTATAGGTTTTGTCCCAAAGGGACAGTAATCAACCAAGAATACACAGAGGGTTCAAAAATAAACAATTTTGAAACATGTACCAAAGATGTGAGAGGAAAAAAAAATCCAGGGTTACAGTAAAACTAAAAGAAACATCTTCCCCCGCATGTAAGATAATGACTTCCAAACTGCATGCCATAGGCCACATGTGGCTTGCAGAACTCATATACGTTGGTAATTCAAACACAGTGATGAATCCAAAAGAATAAATCTCTGTTTCAGTATTTAAAGGGTAAAAGGAGTTGATTTAAATCAACACATTTTTGTGGTCGAGCTGTCTCGATGAAGTCATTCACGCTCACTGATGACAGTTTCGATGTGAGGCAGCTGCCCACCACTGGGGGCAACGTGCGGTTCGGTCATGGTTGTTCAAACCTCCCAACATTTGGATTGGAAGACGACCCACTCTACCCGCTAATCCACAGCATCCTCAAAGGGGTTCTTATTTGTGGTTGAAACATGTACAGTTTTAATTTGAAGCAACGTATTGCTGTACCCTGTAATAAGATAAAATCTTATTTTGAAAAATAATTAACACTACATTTAACGATTAAAATGCTGTGGATCCAAAGTGTCTAAAGAACACACAGAGCTACAGTACAAATTCTAAATTCTGTTGAAGTTTAATGGGCAAGATTTTTAGGGACTCGAAAGCTTGTCAAGTAACAAAAACAACAACAAAACTCTGATAGGAATTGTTTTCCTTCAGGTGTATTGTGGAACATCTGGTACTTGGAAAAGTTTCACCAGCTGCCTCCACAACTGACTTTTACTACGTTATGCCCAATAACACTGTGACTCATGCTTATGATGACGAGTCTCTCTCTCTGATTTACATGTGACTCAGTTGAAGTAAAAACGTCCATTTTGGAACAATTGCAAAAACCTATAGTGTTTCAAAAGTCCCGTGTGCCTCGTGTCCTCGAGGCTCACAGTCACTCACTTTGGCCTCACAGTTGTGGAGCTGCTACTGATTGAATTCTGGGATTTTCTTTTTCTTTCTTATTGGAAACTTTAGTGGAAACAGAAAATAACTCAAGGCTCCAACAGCACTGGGATACAAGTGGTGCACGTGATATCTGTCAACACTGTAGTCCAAGGACTTTTTCCCCCCCTCATTTTTCTATGAGGCAGCCACAATGGACACTCACTGGAAGAGTTTACATCCAGTTTTAGCAGTCATTAAATCATCTGGAGCAGAGTCAGCTTCACCTATTGGTCTCAGCGAGCACTTACTTTGTTGTGACAGCTTTAAAGTGACAGCATGTCAACTCCTTTTGCAATGTTTTTGATCGAGGACCAAAGTGTGATTTATGAAGAAATCTATGAAAGTGTGGATTCTACCATTAGATGAATTGGTTATCATCTCCCTTGTTATTCGAAGTAAATTACATTAACAAAATTTAATTTTGCAATCATTTTACATTTTCTTTAAAAATGTACTTTACTACACTGTACAAAACAGAGCATTTAGGTAAAAATTGGTGCAACATAAGAACTATTGCGATTTAAATTATTTAATAAGCTGTGGTTAGAAATAATGAGTGTGAAAGGTACACAGACCTGTATATAATATCAGTACTGGTGAAGTTATGGTCAATCCAATTTGGATTAATGATTTCATGATAATACAGAATTTTGTTGTTGTTTTTTTTAAGCGTGGGATGAGTCTTCCTTGCCAGAGCAATTTCTGCCTATTAATGGTTTATTATTAAATGTTTTGATTTGAAAAGTTTCCCTTTCACACAATATATTTTTTTAATGATATGGATAAAACTTTGACATCACAGTTCAGCACAATCTATTTTTATATGATTCTTCATTGACATTAAGGACAGCGTGGAAGGCCTCAAACTCCCATTATGACGATATATTTCATCATTTACACCGACCTTGCTTGATGGCATCCAGCTCCACCTCTTTCTTCTATTTTTATACCCAGTTTACGATCCGCATTCATTTGGCAGCCTATAAAAGCAAACTAATATTCTGGAACCACAGTATAAGGGCCCAATAGAGAGCAGCTGACACGTCACCTGCTATTGCTGCGTGACAGCAACGATCCTCCATGCCGCCTCCCCACACACACACGCGCACGCACAGACACACACAGTGATGAGATAGCAATGATTGGGGGGGGGGACTAGTCATTCATATGTCAGGCATTAACCTGTCTCACAAACGCAGTCCGTGTTATCAGAGGTAAAACTCTCCTTCACTTGGTTCTTACAGACACAGAGGAGCCAAATATTTGCGAACATGTAGTTAGTTAGTCGGCCGCAAACCTAAAAGGGCAATAAAGTATTTCAAGTATTGCTGTGTTTTTTGTTTTGGAGTAAGCACTCTACAATCTCTAACCCTAAATTACTTAATGCAGCCATAATTTGTGGCCAGACTTCTACTGTATGTTTTTCCATCCTGCTGCCATCCGTCTGAAGACGTGTGCACAGTGTGAGCCCAAAATGGCTTTTCAATAAATCTCTGAGATCCTTTGAGGAAAAGTGTGAATGTAATAAACTGTGAAGTCAAACTATTTTGACAGACCTAAAAAAAAAAAAAATTCAAAAAGATAGAGAGAGAGTTTGTATCTTGATTTAAAAACAACTTCACTTTCTCAATTTTCCACAGACGAATAGAGTCAAGCTTGAAAATAAAGGTTTTGTCACTTCTCCCGACAGTTTGCATATGGATCCAGGATTAGTGTAGATTTAATATTCATCTACATGGGACATGGACATCTGGATTCCCTAGATTCCTCTGATGCAACTACTAAGATCAAGTTCATCACCTTCTCAAGTGGCTTCGACCAGCCGCTGAGTAAGATGTTGATGGTGATGCAGGGGGAGTTCACTTCTGGTGTCCTGGACAATAGATTATTTAACCTGCAGGCCTCAATGTACATATTCTCTAATTGTATTAATTATTTTAAATATTACAATTTGTATTCATTGTTCATTAATGAGTGTGTCTGCAGAGATGTTTAACTGCTGCCGAAGCAACCCAATTTTCTGTATTTGTTAATAACAAATTAAATATATTTAATATTTCCAGACTGTGACATCAGTATAAAGATTTATTACATACCAGTCATGCAGTTGAATCTCACAAAAATGTCGTCATTACTAGTTCTCAAGGGGCTTTTTTTCCCCCAGTTTAAATCTGAAGTGTCAAAGAAACAACTTCGTTTGGCCAAAATTAGGCTGCCAGATGGTTCAATCCACCACAGGATGACTTAATAGTAAAATAAAGTTTCAATAGTAAAGTCAATTCAGTTTCTTATTCATCTACAAGAGTTTGTGGATTTTTTTTTTTTTGTAAAGGTAATGGATATAACAAAACACTGCGACCCGAGAGAAAAGATCAGTGATGCAGCAGTGAAAACTTATTGCTTGTGAAGTTTCATCAGCATCAAAAGCCTGCATAATGCCGCAAATAGAGGTTCTGTCATATTTCACTGCATTTTGCATCAGGAGGTATTGTTGAAAACGAAACACTTTTGGTTTATTTTAACTTCGTTTAGTCTATATTGTCACTTTGAAACAAAACTATGAGACGCACCAGCTGCTAAATATGGTCACTTGTCTATTAAAGGGTAAAAATGCAATAATTAGATTTTTCTTTTTTTTTTTAAGATTTCGAATCACATCACTCACGCTCTACCAGTTGTCCAAGTTATACCATTAGTGTAGCGGTATCACTCGTGGTTGTAATAAAAACATTTTACTTGTGCTCTGCTCTCTTTGTGTGCCTCGACTTGGCTGACATATCAATCCTCTGGGATCTCGTTTGCAGATGTACGACTCGCAGCCAAAATGGAAACTGCTGCAAGCCACCCCCCTCCCCCAAAACTCATCACTCTCTGTGATGGAAGACAAACTTTATTAAGTGTGCTTGGCTTCATGTGGGCTGCCAGAGTTTCTTCCATCTCTGCAAATGAGCTTTCTGTGTTAGGGGATGAGATCTTTTCCAAATGAATCTCAGATGCATCGTATTTAATTTTGCATCCTTATCTCTTGAGTAAACACAGTCTTACCTGTTTTGTTTTCCTTTCCACTATCTTGCAAAAAACCAGCTATTTTTGAATTTTTTTTTGAATTTTTTTGTGTCACTTCGGTGCAGTTAAGACTTTTCAGAATACCAACTCATTAAAAAGCCCCTGAAAAACCTTAACTTTAAGAGTCACGATATAATTGACTTAAATGAGTTGGCTGTCAGCTTAAGCATGCTGGAGGCACCTCCAGGACTGTTGTGAAATCTAAAATTAGTCTAAAAACAAAAGGTAAGGGCTTATAGGCGATTTTCATATGTTTTTCTAGTTGCAGGTTGTCCAATGGGCCATTATTAGTCCAAATGTTGTGAAAAGTACAAACTAAACAAAAAGTCTAGGTGAAACCAAAGAAATGAAAAATGTGTGCAAAGCATTACATAACCAAATGACTGCTCCAGAGAAATGGAAAATGGATAAATCATTGCTACAGTGGCAAACACCTGCAGCTTAGTACACTTAATCCATGTGCAAACCTTGTATTGATTAGTGCCTGCTGGCTCTGTGTGTGTGTGTGTGTGTGTGTGTGTGTGTGTGTGTGTGTGTGTGTGTGTGTGTGTGTGTGTGTGTGTGTGTGTGTGTGTGTGTGTATCGAGAGGTGTATCTGATTAGATTTGTCTTGTGATATTGACATTATTTCAGTATTATAACATACAAATATAGATTGATTTTTATCTAAAAAAAATTGCCTTTCACCTTTGATTATTTTATAATATCCCAAGGAATTTTTTCTTTGAACATCCACTTCTCCAGCTTTGCTGCTGAACGTTTCAGTGCTAAAATTCTCAGCTTGATCAAAGTGCTGTCCACACAGCAGTACTTTCAAAGCCATCCAGCGTTCTCTGGGTGTATGCCAGTTTAGTTGATGGTCCAAAGCCTCTTTAAACAAATAAACTAAATACTTTATTAATCCCCTTGGGGAAATTCCTTTTTTCCGCATTGACCAATCCTATGCGGTGGGCAGGCACATTAAGACACTCTACGGAGCAAAAAGTAATCCATCATTACTTCCATATTAATAATAATTGATCATTTGCGACAAAGGAATGGTAACTGATGTAATGAACCTGGATTACTTCCCTGGTATGCCCACTCACAGTTTTTTTTAAACATTTTTCGTCTTAGGTTTGGATTGTTTGGACTTCCTTTGTCAACATCATGATATTTATCTAAACTGGCATGATCCAATTCAGGGTTGCAGGGATCATGTGCCTCATCATAGCTGACAATGAGTGAATGGCAGAGCACACATTCAAAAGAATTGCACTCTGTGACAGTCTCACGACTACACAAAGATGCATTCACACCTACAAGCAGTGTAATTCATCAAATATGGTAGGGTACACATATCTTTGGGTTGTCGGGAGGAAAGCAGGTGTATAAAGACAAAGCCCACCCATGAACAGGCAGAACATAGGAACTCCACACAAGCTTCAGGGCTGGACTACGAGGGATCCTGTCCCCCGGTGTGAAGTCTCTGGGGATCCAACGGCTGTCTAGTTATGCAACAAGGCAGTGCTGTGAGCAACGTCTCATTGAGCTTAAAACTATTTTACACAAAATAAATTGAGGCATTTGCTTGTTGACAACCATTAAACTTCATATCGATGGTTGACATGTGTTGAAATTACAAGACAGGCTACAGTGGTCTCGAAGTCACATCTCTTCTTCTCCAATGTATTCTCCCTCATCCACGCCCACCCAGACCACTGTTGTTTTTGATGAATTTTCAACTTGCTTCTTTGATGTGGCCGTGTATATGCTGACCCACTTACATACATTATGATAAGGTTTGAATGCCAATTGAGGTGCGTCATCCAACAGCTGCCAATCAGATGTTGGCTGACCTTGCTCTACATACTGATTAAACACATTCACACAAACCCTGTACACATTCATTGTGACCTAAGATTAAAGGGTTGCCAAGCCCGTGTGAAAACGGGCTTTGTTCATGTTCGCCGAGAGATTGTCATTCGAATTGAACTTCTATAAAAAAAAGCATTAAATTTGTTAAACGTCATACTGCACAGGATGCTGGTTCATTCTCACAGGAACAGTCTTTGTTGGTGTCCATGGGTGCATTCAGTAATCAGTCCAACCCTGCCTTCACATCTTCTGTCTATGTTGCACAAAGGATCCCGAACAGAGATATAAACCAGGGTCTTGTCACTGTGGGCCACGTGGGTTGACCATGATCCCACCATGAAATCCAATCATGATACTTTTTTTTTTCATCCAGTGATTCTTTTTAATTTTTTTTAACCCATAAATTTCAAAAGCCTTCCCGAGAACTGACATCTTTCTCGGAGAAAAGATTAAAGATTATTCTGTTTGTTTCCAGCTGCTTCTCATTTTTGTCGGTTTGGCAACGGTTTTTCTCTGTCACAGTAACAGGAAGATGGTGATGTTAAAAGAATAACCTGTCATTACTGAAAAATTGTTGTGCGTGTGTAAACTGGAAAGAATGTCTTCTAAGACAACTTTGGAAAATGCTCTTTAATAGCCATTTCTCCTCTCAAGGTCTGTTAGAAAACTGTAGAATAATGTAAGCAGTGTTATTGTTACAAAAAAAAACATTACTCGAAGGTATAACTAAATAGTTACTGGGAAAAGTAACTCTAAGATTACTCTCAACTCTCTCTCTGAGAGAAAATGCCTAAATTAATTTAGAGTTTAACTTGTGAATGTTGTGAACCACGGCCAAACTCCCGGTTGATTTAAAATTGCTTTAATACATTTCGTATATTGGCAATGTATTATGTCAAAATTGACCTATCGAAGCTGTAGGTTTACCTTATATATATTAATGTTTGCACTTTATGGTAGGTTTTTAGGAAGAATTATTTTATCATCATCATTGTCTTTGCTTTACTATATTTTTATATGTTTTTCTACATTCATAACCTTGTATGGTTTTATGTAGGACAACAGATGAAAATTAGCCTAGTTCTAAGTCTGGCATATTTACAATAACCTCACAAAGAGAGGGATTGTACATCCATATGCATTGTCCATTGCAAATAAACAAATAAATGAAATGAAATACACATTTTACAAAGTACAAAATCAGCCTTCAAGTTTCCACAGCAACAATTTCTGCTCTTGTTGAAGATCGTAAATAATATCGGCGGTGGAGCAACACTGCACAGTTGGAAAACTCACTGACAGTCAAATCCAGTGTTTCTGTGTGTTGCATCAAATATGTGGACCACACAAATCCTTTTGCTTCAGCCTCTCTGTATATTCCAAGCCATGGCCTCAAGATAATCCAAAGCCACATGGCAACAGACGATGGATGAGTTGTCTGCGTTTATCTGACGAGGTAAAGAGCTGGTTGTATCGTGAAGCAATAAACCAAGCGGGGGTCATATAGTAAATCAATAAACAGGATCAGTTGTAGCTCTTCTCTTTCTTACATGACAGCTGAATGAGCTGGATATCGGTTGGGCTCTAGTCCTCTGACTGTTTTTGTTTTTTGGATTGTAGTCACAAAGGTGTCTGTGTTTACCCGGAGCGGCGTGAACTGCATCACCAAATCAGGAAACAGAAAAGGAGATAGATTAAACGTGTCAATTCTTACTGGCATTCATGTCTTTTAGTGCGGAAATCACCGGTCAGCTGTCCGTGATTACACATTTGTCTTAGCAAGACATCAGCATCACATCCACTCTCCTGCGTAAACCTTTATCTGCCTTCAAGCTTGACCACTGACCTTCATTTCGATTCTTGAAAAATCAGAGCTTCAAAAGGGTTTGGACACTGTTGATGGTGTTTAATTGTAAATGTAAAGAACATCTGTATCTACAATTGCTTCTCTTGACTGATTGAAATGATGATGAATTGGTTCATCACTGAATGCAATCAATCGATACAAGCTCTGGTGCAAGAAAAGACACTTGGCTGCACACAAGTTTATAGTAAATTGTGTATATGTGCAAATGTGTATGTGTGCATAACCATCATCTTCTCACAGTCACAGATCATCATTGCTCTTTCTATCCCTGTCATTTCTTCTAGTTTCTCATCCCTACCGGGCTCCCAGAGTGACATTTTCCTACATAAAAAGAATCTTTCTTTCCCGTTTATTTTACTTTAATGGATTTCGCGTGTCCAGAATAGCGTCAGCTTTGACGCCAGACACATTAGTGAAAAAATGTAGAACTGTGTAAAAAGTCCCACTTATAGACGGATACTAAATAATTAGCCTGCATGCGTCATACCGCTGATTGGTGGCTTCCTCCTGGGCCACAGCGAGTTGTTCCGCATGCCTTTGTATCGACTACATTAGAAAATCTGCAGGGAAACATGTGAACCAGCTCTGAGTCAAAAAGGATTTTTGAACTAGGTAAGGACGTGCCCTGGTGACATCATGAGCTTGATTCATTTCCTGTTTTACTTCCAGACTCTCGATGACACCCACGCTCACCGATGCCAGTCCAGCACCGAGTCAGACGACTCATTACAGATCAACGTGGTGAAGCACCGGAGCATGGAAACAAGTGCTTGGACCGCTTGTGTTTGTGTGGAGCCGCCACCAGCCACTTGGAAACTGTACAGAGAGGTCTGGAAAACATCAGACAAGTTAAAAAAAAAAAAAAAGATGTTCCATGAGATTATGTTATCACCGTGGAGACAAAAACACAAAAATTAGTTTAGGGATTGATGAGATCTTAGACATCAGCAGCAGTCAGTATCAGTGTTTTCTGCAGTGTTGCAACATGTGTTATGTTTATAAAGTTTCTCATCCAGTTCTGCTTGTAGTGTATGATCGTGTCCATCAATGTTTGCGCCAACGGTCCACAAGTAAACATGAAAGCTTCCAAAAAGCTCAACCTCTATTTCAATCACATTCACACACGCACCAAGGAGCTACACAAATCAGATACTAGTGGTCTATCTACTCCCGAACAGGTCTACTTTAAAATTCTGATGTATATTTGCATGATCGCATAACATCATTTTTGCAGAATCCCCACTAAATTGGTAAATCCTGTGTGCTACAATTTTGAGCCTTAAAAGTCAGACAAAAAGCGTATCCAGATGTTCCCACATAAAACATCAACTCCTATTCCAGTTCAATCAAACAATGTTATGCAAAACAAAAAAACAAATAAAATCTGGAACATAAAACTGATCAGAAATGAGAGTGAGCCCCTGCTTGGCTTTTGAAATACCACTGAGGGAACTATGTGACATGATAAAACAGTTGTTAAATGCAATGCATAATGAGTTGGTGGTACAAAGAACCCAAAAGCAATTGTAATCAGTTTCCAAAAATACATAAATAAATGGTAACAGTGTATTCGTGTGATTATGTCTGCACTGATCTACTGTATGCCTGCCTGATTTCACTCAATATCATGCTGCCCCATAATTAGCTGATTGAACCGTGGCAATAAGCAATTACTGATGTTCTTGAGTGGCAATGGACAGTGTCATTACTCTGTGCTCACAATGACATTTGTGCAGACAGAACAACAATATGTGAAGAGCACTCGTGCTGGACAGCTGCAGCGAAGCATGTTATGCAATATGACACTCATAGTTTACTTAGACATGCTGTGCGCTGGATAAATGTAATGCAATGCATGTGGGATTATTGTGAGAGCATTTTATATAGCTAGACATCACACCAGCAGCTTATAAAATGTATCGAAAAAAAGAAATGAAAAAGATTTGCCTTGCAGCAGACATGCCCACGGACACGCAGAAATAAACCGCCCATCTGACATTTGTCACATCCCATGTTTGGTGACTCTAAACCTGTTTTCTTCATACTGCGCTCACAAGGAAGTCAAATCAGATTGGATTTATTTTGGGGCAGGATAGATACCTGCTTTTTCCTCATTTGATGCCAATCAGATGATTTGCACTTTGAGAAATAACAATGCAAACCTACAGACCTCTTTGTGTGAAATGCAGTTTGTTGTCTTCTTTTAATCCTCCTACTTTATATATTAATACTTTCATGCATTTAATTTGTTTGATACATTTTCTATGTTTTCTATATTTATAGTGTGTCACTTGTACAGACCGCGCTTACAATTTCATTGTTTTCAACACTGACAATGGACTATTCAGATTTCTATTATGTATATAGGTTTTTCAATTATTATTTTGTTCAGCCAGCATCAACTCCATAATGGCATAATTTTTCAATATAAAATGAAACTTAGTCAAAAAGCAAGTTTCTGTCACAGCAAAGTCTTTTGGGGGTTTTCTTTTGTCGGTAATCTGCTGAAGTCCGCTGCTTTTTTTTTTGTTGCTCACAATCCTCTTAGTGAGGTGCATTATTTAAGCTTAGTGTTTCTTTACTTACAGAACTCATCATTTAAAGTGTTTTGTTGTGAAATGCCTTCCTTTTCACCCCTTCATTGCCTCCACAACTTCATTTAATTCTTTGTTGTCCTCCTGAGTCACCCCTGATTTCTATCCTATTAAACTTTAATCAACGTTAAGTCAACTTTGTTCAAAAGCACACGATGGAAAGCGACAACTTCCTGATATTTGCAACCTGGCAAAGACTAATCTTGACGGTTTTTAGTTAACACCAGTAACATTCATCCATTTTCTTCACCCGCTTCGTTGAGGTCGCAGGAGCTGTGCGACATTGGGCTAAAGGGTGGAGTTCATCCTGGGCAGGAAACCCACTTAATCACAGGGCTGACAGAGAGACACATGATGCATTCACATCTACAACCATTTTGAATCACTTGGTTAAAGGCGAAGGAAGAACGTGCAAACCCCACATGTCACAGGGGATTGGAGCCTGATTTATGGGTGACGGCAGGACACACACACAGGTTGCCAGTCACACACACTCATAATGACCGTTGAGAACAATTTGGAGTGACCAAAAACCAAATCCTAGTTCCTAAAGAAAACCAATGCATGCACAGGGAGAATGTGCCAACTTCACACTGAAAATCCCCCAACCGGACTGGTCTGCTCTCAACATACAGTGTAAGACAGTTAAAAAAACATGTTGGACAGAAAAACACCCCTCACCTTGATGCTTCTCTCTGGTTTCCCCTCCATCTGTTTTACCACGTACAAGGTTGTTTAGATTTGACAGCTCAGTCTCAATGGAATAAATAGTGTCTCATTATGAAGAAGCATCTGGAGTAGTTTCACCTGGGACTCTACTCCCGAGAGGAAGATAGTGTCCTTGGCCTCCAAATGCGACAATTAGCATTTCGAAATGATCTGAGAGGACACAACAGGGCAACACGATGGTGTAAGGTCCCACGAAAAAACATCTGTTACGTAATCTAATAGATGGTGAGATGAAATTGGCCGAGGAGTCTGACAGAACCAGTAGTTAGGCGGAGGAAGTTTGCCTGAGAAGGAGGTAATCTCCTCTTCATTGACATCAAAATTGCACTGCACTGCACAGCCAAGTACTTCTCCAGTTCTGGCTGGTTCACGCACAAGCAGTGAGCAGCAAAATGCTTTGAGTTTTGAAATGTTGCCGGAGGTCGAACACAAAAACTCTTTGTGCCTGGTGGCGTAACCTTTTGGCTTCACATTACAGACAGAAAACCCCCATCTCCTGTGACTTGAGGCATAAAAACAAATAAACATCTTTCCTGAAATGTCATATTACTTTGCTATTTTGCAAAAAAAACGCCAGCAATACTTGTTCTCGTTCATCTATTTTTATAAAAGGCCATCTATAAATACAAGCCTGACCTATTCTGAATAGGCCACAGGGACAAGACAGGCTATCAGCATCAAGCTTCCTTCCACTCCCTTCCTCTGTCTGTTACGGTTTTCAAAGTCCCCGTCGACTGGCGGCCACGATGACATCCGTTCAAACCACCGAGCTCCATGCTAAGGATGGAAAACTGCGCCAAGGCTCCGCATGAGGACGGCCGTGTGCCACGTGAAAAATGTTCCACGGTAAAAGTGAGCTCAGCACAGTTTAGGGCCCCCAAGACTCCTTCACTTCACAAGATATTTTCTTACAATTGTGCCAGATGGAGGAGAAACCTGGAAAAGTGTAGCCGGGACCTGACAGATGGGATTCATACAAGGCTGTAAAAATACACATGATGAGATCGCCTCATGTAGCAAGTCAAAGAATTAAATGAGGATAGCACAATAAACAAAGACGTTCCCAACCTGGAGAAGTGACATTCTGTGGTGGGGGTAGGAGTGGAGGAGCAATAACCCCTCTTTAACTATGACAAGTACACACACATTCATCTGGACAAACAACAAAGCTGAATTGATTTTCTGGGTGACTGTCAACGATAAAACTACCAAGTCCCAGGAGAATAAGGACTGGAAATCATCACATTCTGGAGGCTGCCATTGGTTTTGTTCATCTACTCCTACACATGTAGAAGAGCTGTTTACTAAGGCCACAGAGTGCATGTTCAATAGCAGTATTTCAATTCCCTCCATCTACACGGAGTCAGAGTGTTTTTGAAAGGTTCTCCATCTTGGGGTCCATTTTCAGTGGCTCATAGCACCGTTGTCATGTAAACATACACCCAAAAGATTTTTCCAACACCATCTTATAACGGGTGGGTGCGTGTGGAGTCAGTCAAGCACTGCTGGGGTTCATGTGAGTGGTTGTGTCCACCAGCATTTGGCTTCACCGGAATGTTTTGGCAAGTCAGAGGGGGGTCCTCAGTCTGTCCTAGAGACAGTGTGTCTGGAGGATCTGGGGATGAAATAGGCAGGAAACCCCTGCTCTACTTCAAAAACCTGGAAAATGACAACACTTGCTGAATGAAATACACGTGACAAATAAATAGAGTCTGTCCACAGCATCCAGTATTGAGGGTGCACACTGACTCATCAAGGGCAGCTGGAGAGATGTGATGTTTCTTTTGTAAACCTGCCAAGAGTTGAACAGATAGGCTGATCTGAGCATTAAGGATTAATCAAGACTTAAGCCCCTCGACTGCGGCGCAGATAGAAGGGGGCGTGCTGGTGGAAGCTCCACAGCATTCAGCATGACAGCTTCCTACATAAAACAGGGCTCCCCAGTTTATATTCTCCTTTCACTGATAAAAAAAATAAATAAAAAATATGAGGATTTAACTATTAAACAACTGCTGAGAAATGTAGGCTTATTTGCTTAACTATTCACAAGTTCCCATCAAAAACATGAATCCATCTTGGAAATGCTGCTTGATAATAATGAGTAAGCTGGATCCAACTTCAATAACCCGTTGCATGTTTATGTGAGGTTTGTAATTGAGAACTCCCGAAAGTTCAAACTCCAGTTTTTTGTGATAAAGATAGTTAACATTCACAACCTGAAGAAAAAAAAAAATTAGAGTATTTGTGGGTCAAACTATATTGTGAGGCCAGCTTAGGTACTTTTTATGGAATAGTACATCTAATTAGTTTGGAACTATTTATTCATCTTGAGAATTCAAGTGAAAACACCTAGCCCACAAGGAAAATCATGTTTCATAATGTTTTAGCATTCGCTGGTGTGTAAATGGACAGGGCTACTTGGCTGGAACCAGCATATTTAAATCCCAAGACGTTCCTCTTAACCTCTTGTGAGCCAAAAAAAAGGCTTATCCTGTCTTTATATGTCATCTGTAAGTTGAGGCTGCACAGTGAGTTATGGGCCGGAGCTGCTTCTTGGCTGGACACTGTGTTTTTTCGCCTGCTTCCAGTCTTTATGGTTACCTAATCTAATTCACACTGAATGGGTACATACAAGATTGGTATCGATTATCTCACCCAACTCGGAGCAATAATGCTGAAAATTATATGTCTCAAAATGGACATAGATTCCTAGGAGTAGGTTCCATAAGATGCATCGAAATTCCAGAGACTTTTTTGATCAACTAACAAAACATAAAATCTATCAGTAAAAACAACTTGCCATGCAATATCCTGGTGACCATTTCTCACTTGACAAGGATGTAAGATAAGAAAGAGCCACAGCGGAGGAAACCCTGACAGCTCCGTTGGAGAAGGCAGGACTTGAGCGATCTGGGCAGGAAATTTGAGACGATGTGTTTTGGTGCTCATGAGACAGCTGAATTTGAAAACAATGACAGACGCTGAGATGTGGTTTACATAAAATGACAAGGAGGAAGGAAATATGAACAAAGACGATTTGGCAAAGTAACCCAAGCTCAGGAACGAGGCCATTGTGGGGCATAAGCGATGAGACGCTTGGAATTTTTTTTGGGAAAAAATAAAGACACATGTGCGGAATCTAGAGACAAAGAGAGCGTCAGCGGGATAGTGAGATGAGAGGAAACGCTTTTTAGAAGAAGAAAAAAAGAAACCGTGTCTGTCAAAACAGATGGCAGCTGGTAAAGAAGATTAGGTGCTGTTACTACTGCCTCCAGCAACCTCTTCAGACTGATCACCCCCCCCCCCCCCCCCACACACACACACACACACACACACACACACACACACACACACACACACACACACACACACACACACACACACACACACACACACACACACACACACACACACACACAGAGCCCTCACAAACCTCCAACTGTTTCCTCTCATCACAGCCCCGCTAACACTCGACCCCGATGTCACATTCACATGCTCCTCTTTTCAGAAAACCAGACAGCTGGGATCAGGACAAGTGTTGATGTTCTGTGTCACCGCCGTCTCTGAAACTACACTGCTCCTTCCTCAATGTTGACAAAGTACCATAACAAACCATTTTTATTTTATTTTTTTAGCTATGGGCATTTCTGCCCATATTTACCAGTCAAAACTGATGAACAGGTCATGATCAAACCTTGTATGTCACATAAATATTACAAATACCAAATTTACTGATGGTTGAGGTCATGAAAATGAAAGTGAATTAAAGGTTAGTTTGATATATGGTGGTCATGTGAATGCACTGATCAGGATGTTTTGACCACCCACGAGTCAGAACAATATACATATACATATAATATACATGCATACTGCATTTTCTAGAATAACTTCTCACAGAGTGCAGAGTTTTGACAATAGATACGAACAGGGATGTTTTAAAAAAAAAATGGTGTCTTCATGGACAAAAATACAACACTGGCAATGGAAAATCACATTAAGTGCAGAAGTTGGCATTACATTAGGTTTTGCTCAAGGGAAGGGTATAAAAAATATATCCCATCTTACATTGTTTCTTAAAATTTTTCCATGCCACAAGAACATAAAAATACTGCTTGACAGTACGTGTATATTTAGCACTGGGTTTAGCTCAGAAAGTAATAGATTAAACATGTTGCAAAAAAACCCAACATAAAACTGCAGGAAAACCAACGTGACGAGCAGAAAAAAAAAAACCCACATCTGCAAAAAGATCTGAAGAGCTTCCATGAGCATACGACACATAAAGTGCAGTTTTATTGTCCGTGAGTTTCCTCTCCACCTCAAACTCCTCGAGTGACTGTTTGAACAGTAAATTGCCAAGATAGATGTAACAGAAGCACATGTTTTGGAGTTTAATCATGACAGCATTTCGAAGATAAACACTGAAACATCCATCCTCTAAAGTTTGGGAATATATGTGCAAAAACACAAACGGGGTCCAATCCAGGCCTCAGAGGCCCGATAAGTTGGCTTTAGAAGTCGTCATTGTCCTTAACATGTGACTCGAGGATGCATTCATTAGATGTCCAAAACACGCCGACCAATGTCCCTTGCTCATCAGGAGTGGATGTCCTTAATATTACCAATTAACACATTGTGTCCTAAGTTGTATCCAAGACATACTATGTAAAATGTCTCTTTAACTGCAAGGTTAAAAACACTTGGGTCACCTCAGTGTTTCCAGGCTTCATGCTGAGACAATCTAATGGTGTTCTGGCTGTAGTTATCCTTGTGGAGTTTAGAAAACAGAAGTGCGGTGCAAAGGAATCCTCCTAGAAGCATGTGTGAGGATGTAAACAAGTGTTGGGAATAAAGCTGAGTAAAGTAGCATGTCACTACTCTTAATAGCATTCATGAGACAGTTTCAGTTACTGGAGTTTCTGTGATTTTGTTCTTTTTGTTACGGATGAAAGGATTGGTGGGCTACACAGTGGATCGGGTTGCATGTACTCCTTGTGCATGGGATTTCCTCTACTCACTCAGGTTTCCTCCCTCAGTCCAAAAACATGCATTAGCGGTAAGGTCACTGTCTTCCTCGTCCCGCTCCCCGAGGCAGCTATTAGCTTTAGTGTTAGCTGACATCAGCTCATGCCGTCATTTTTAAGGTCTATCCCTGCTACAACACACCTGGTGGCAATGAGGGCGTTCCTTATTGGGCACAAATTGATTGGATTCAGGTGTGGTGAAGCAGACATCGACAACATGCAGGCCAATGGCCCTCAAGGGCCGGTGTTGAACGCCACTGCTCTATATAAATATTGTCTTACCTCTTCAATGGCTGTCTGCAACTGTCTGCATGCTGCTTGTTTATCTCTGGTTACTGTCATTCACGGATTAATCAGGGTTTTAAACATCCAGTGACATGTTCTGTATGACTGCGTAAAAAACGGACTGACCATGTCCTGACAGCAATACATCAACTAAGAATACATCAACTTACTTTTTTTTTAACTGTAATCGAGGCCTGTGAAACACACAAGATGACGTCACAAGAAGAAATCCAGACACCACACACGTTACTTCATCAGTTGGTTGGTTTATTTATCATTAGCAATGACACCAAATGTACTCTACTGTTTTCACTTGCTATCATAGGAGATGCATTTTGAATTGTAAACAGTGAAAATGATAAAATGCATTTCAAGAAACTCCTTACAAGCAGTGTATGACCAGCGTACAGAACAGATTGGACACTGCTCTTGTTCATCTATTCTGGATCTTTTTATATTTTTTTTCCAACAATACATGTCATCTTATAGTTTTGAGTCTCTCATATTTACATAGATACAGCTGGGTACAACATTCGTCACCAGCAGAGACCTATTGGCTTTTTTTTCTTTTTGTTTGTTTTTAAATGTGTCATCACATAGTTTTCTTAAAGAATTATATTTACAACATTATCAGCCCTGGCTGCCTGCTGCCAGGGATTAACATACAGTTAGAATCACTTGCTTAAAAGTCATTAAACTACTTATGCTTCTTGAAAGTTTATGCTGTAAGTCAACCTTATAGCTCTAGGTTTTTTTTTTCTTAACAAATAAAGTTAATACAGAGCTCAAGCTGTTCCGTCTTCCCCGTTAAAAATTATTCAAATAAATGAACAAACCAAACATTATAATAATAAAATAAAATAAGAAATAAAAAAATATTGCACTTAAAAGTTCAGGACAGCATTGGACCTGTTTGGTGGTTAAGAGGAAAGTGAGAGCTTCTAGCTGAGTGCTTTAGAGGACGTGAGGGTGTCTGTAGAAGCATCCAGCGAGTTATTCTAAATAAATAGGCAAACCTTTTGTACACATGAAGCATTTTTTTTTTCTCTTTTTCAGACTGTGAGAAGAGCAACCTGTCGTGTACTGCTCAGTAAAACAAGGGAGTGCAGGTTTGAACCCTAGCGCATATTAGAAAAAACAAAAACAAACAATGAGTGTGTAGAAAAACAGAAACAGTGGAGATTAACCGAGCTGTAATCTGTCCTGAGAACGCTTCCTTGATTAGTCCACAATGAGCTACAACGTTAAAGGAAATGTCAGTTTGGCCGCACAAGTTTTCTTCTTCTTCTTCTTGGATTTTCCTTGTTGTAAACAGTCTTTGGAGACAGGACGCAAGTCTTCTTCTTTTTTTTTCCCACCTCCGGCTTTGAATGCGACTTTTAACGTCTTTTTATGCGAGAGGGACACAAACCTGTGTTCCATCACAACTCCAGTCTGTTATTTATCCATTTCCCAACTCCCGTCTTTGTCCCCGGTTGAGCACTCACAGTATCTTTTTCTCTGTGAAATGAAGAAGCCATTTATGGGCGCTTTGAGGAGATGCAGGGTCAGACAGATGTGTTTTCACTCAAGACATCTTCTTGAGTTGAAGTCTGGTGAAAAAGTCTTGAAGAAAAAGGACTTTATGTCGTACCAACAGCTTCATGGAAAACATGGTGGAGCAAAGGAGGGGATCTAGAGAGGGAGTCTCAAAGGACATAAAGGAAAAAAAGGTGACAAAACAGTACCGGACTGTCTTCATGTCTGCAGGGTTTTTTTTTTTTTTTTTGGTGCACCCCTCCTTTTCTCCAGTACAACTGGACAAAAATACACTTAACCCCCACCAAAAAAAAAAAAAAGCAAGGAAAAAACCAGTGATCAGACAAGCATCCAGCTCCTGCTCTTTGCTCATGGGCGCCTGTATTTTTAGAAACAGTCATCCATTCATCCATGCATTCACCAGTCCATCCATTCATGCATCCACCTGGTAACTGTGTAAACTACATTCCTTTGCAGTGCCATAGCTTTGCCGCGTCGTCTCACACCAACACAACAACAAAACATGAACAGGATGACATACACACTTTGAAAACAAACAAAAAAAAAAGCAAACAAAAAGCTCACATCCCACCCATTCTACTTTTTGTTTTCCAAGTCTGCCCCCTATTTTCTCTCCTCATCTCTTACGACGAAGACGAAGTTGAAGTGGAGCTGGGTTTTTTTTGGTTGATTAAGTCCAAGTAGAGTTCTGAGCGCAGGAAGCGAGGGTATGAGTCCTTCTCCATCAGCCCGTATATCCGCCTCTGCGCGAGGTCAAAGCAGGAGCGTGTCACATTCTGCAGGTTGTCCTTTGTGTGATCTCTGGTGTACGAATCCAGATTAACCTGCAGATGAAGAAGAATGAGAAGTGAGTAAAAAAAGAAGAACAGATTGGGAAACACACGTTTTGCTTTCACGTTTCATTTTTAAGCATTTTTTCCAAGCTCACGCTCGCTCACCTCTTTACAAGACTGGATGGCGATGTACTCTGCAAAGACTTTCTTGGCTTTTGAGGCCATCTTGGATTGCGACTTGATCTTCTTGTATTCCTCACATGCGAGCCAGAATTCCAGATTCTCCTCACTGAACTCTGTGCGCAGGAAAGCTCTGAAGGCTGCCAGACCATCTGAGGGAGAGCAGAGAGGAGGAGGAGGATAAACAAAAGGAGAGTTGACTAAAGTGCCATGGCAACCTCACAGCTGAAGCTCTCCTTGGAGTTTCAGTGCCTGAAATAGCTCTGTGATGGCCTTTGAGTCATGTGGTTGGAATAAAGTGAGAGAAGAAAAACCTCAACATTGCTGCACATATTCGAGTTCCCCACATCCTTTAGGTGACATCACCCCAGTGACTCTAGAATTCCTTTTTATTAATCATGAAAACTGTGCTGCCTGTATATACACGCTGTGAATGCACAAAAGGCCGCTTGTTTTGGTGTGACGAGGGCAAGAAAGAAAAAAAAAAGACGGACTCTCTTGGCATATTTTCTCTAAAGTTTCGGGTGAGTTAATGATTTGAGGAAGAAGGCATCCAGAAGAGAGAATGGCAGGAAGCCGTGTCCACCCACAGCTCCTGTCTGCACCTTTCCGTTCCCATGAATCACCCACGCTGATAAGCAGAGCCAGTGCACGCAGTCATCTCTTACCTCATTCTGGTGAGCACACGTGCGGTAAGAGGTAAGAGAGAGGAAATTAGAAGAGGGAGAATAAAGAGGCCAGCGGAGCCGAATGGGGAACAGATGTAGCTCTGGCTTCGCATCAGCCTTCTTGCTTTGAAACAGAAACCCGGAGCAAACCGTGAAAAGATGAATTGTAGAAGCCAAAAATAGAAATGCACATGCAGGCTGCCTCTTTTAGTCTCACTTCATCTCTGTATGTAAATCATGGACTTTGTCTGTAAGGGATTAGGGAAGCTTGCAGTAAGCTGCACGCACACAAGCAGTGTGTGGATGCGTTTGTGCAATGCATACGAGGAATGCATGCACAGTTTCTGGGCTCACCACCTTCCCCCCACCACCTCAAGCAAACCCTGCATGTCTTCTTCTCCAACTAACTTTGCCGTACTTTTCATTTTGAAGTGTTATCCATATGTGAAAAGGATGTGCAGCGGAAAGATAGACATTTCTTGCATATACAGAAGCACGTGATGGGGGAAAAAAGCACGAAGGTGGACGATAAATTCAAGTCAACTTACATTTGTGTGCCAGCAGCTTGTCGAGCGAGTCCCCCCACTTCAGCGCTTCCTCTGGGGTGGGCCTGCAGATGAAAGCGGAGCGATTCTTTAACAAGCCCATTTCAGCCAGGTTTCTCATTGTGTGACCCATCCGCAGAACTTTGACTATGCAAGGTAGACGAGTGGAAACGTGGATGTAGATGATCCCTCTATGCTGCTTCCGTTTTCCCTCCACTCTACTCTCTCACATTAGCTCCTGCTGTATGAGTGATAACAGCACTGAGAGCCATGAGTCTGTCTGTCTGCCTCACTGTGGTGGGGGCGAGGGCTTTTATATCCCACACTCAATGGCTCTTAGACTGTGGGAGGGGGAGGGGCTTCAGCCAGCCAATCAGAGCATGTTGTTGGGTTGCGAAGCCTCCTACCCCACCAACGGTTTGTGTCTGCCCCCTGCTGCTTCTCATCCTTTCTTTACCTTGTGATGAAGCATGCGTCTTTACAGTGACCATGTCGCCCTCACTGCAATACACATCTGACCAGCCACTTTTAACATGATTTGAACTCTTTTAATATGGACATATTTCTTGATGTTTAGAGAACGGACATGCCAATATATATATCACAACATATTCTAATATAGGTCGAATAAACTATATAGTGTAATAATTCACATTGGCTAATAAATTTAATTGAAAAAAAGTATCTACTCATCAGGTGAATACATTTCAGACGTAATTAAATCCACTGTTTATACACACACATACATGCTAATGTTATGCACGCACTCTTTCTTTAATTTGACTGACGCAACCCTACGGCCACGAGCTCATCGCTCCTCCTGCCCACATGTCTGTCGAGCCAGACCAGGTCGTCACCAGTTGTGGCAAAATCCAGAAAACATTTTAACACACGCCTACATGCACATGCAGTCAGGAAGTGGCCACTTACTTGACTGACTTCATGGCTTTGTCTAACTTGCCGGCTGGGTTGCTTCCTGGGGATTCATTCCTCCTCCGCAGGAAAGCCAGCCGATTCTTCATGTCTTTGGCCCTGAGTGAAAGAAAGAAGGAGAGAGAAAGACAGGAAAAGACAGATTTATGATGAGGCGAAGGAGAGTAGCGATAAGAAGAGGAATGGGATAGGAATGGTGGGAGATAATATAGATATAGAAGGAAGACAAAAAAAAAAGAGACAAGAAAAGAAAGTGTGTTGAGTCTTCAAATCCAAAGTCCACAACTGAAATCAATCCAAGGTCACGATCTTCAATGTTGTAAATCCAATCCATGTAAAAGCAAACCAATAAATGCCAGAAAAGAGGAACAAGAAATTATTGTTGTGTACATTCTAGTCTTCAGCCAGGTGTGTCAGTATGATGGGACAGGATTTTCCAAAAGTCAGGTCTCCTTCCGCCTTTCTCTTCTTGTCAGTGCTTCTCCTGTCAATCTAATAACTCTGACAGTCTTTCCTGTAGAAGTGTCCCTGGCAGGTTCCTCGGCAGGGACTAAACGAATGTGGCAGAGAAGGAGGAGAGAGATTCAGTCCTCACTCCTCTGTTTCATCACACCATTCTCCATGTGCCTAGAGGGGCTGCTGAGAGGGAGCTGACCCAGGGCAGAGGCAACAGGGCACAGTGACACCCTCACTCCAGGAGCCGCAGCCAAAAAACCCTCACCTGTTTCACCTTTCTCCAACCATCTCTGATGCAGAGACGCACAAGCGCCACCCTAAATCTCAGATAAGAGTCCTCGGTACCCATGGGCTCCTGACAGGATTCTGCGCATTCCCACAATCCCCTGGTAGGTGTCCTGGCTTTTCCCGACCTGGAGCACGTGCTGCCTCATTGGGATTTGACCTCACTCAACACCCATTTCCTGAGTCCCTGCTTTTGATTTCCACTGTGGATTGACTGGCCCGCTAATAATGCAGCGCAGCGTTGTGCGCCGGTTGGCCCTAATCACTGCAAGCTGTCCCACTGCCAACCCACGGCCCCCCCGGAGACCGTGCACACCCCGAATTAAGAAACAGGACTTCCAATTATAGACGACTGTCATTCGAGTACGCACACACAGAAGAGCAAAGGCGCACACAACGGCAGACCAGCACAAATACTGTACATGAATATGCATGCGGCGATGAAAAGAAACCCAGCATGACAATTTCAAAGCGCCCCCTCAGCACCTGTGCCAGCTCATGCCCACTTCAGTGGTGCTTTCATGCCAGTCACAGGTGGTGGAAAACTCCAAGCCTCCCCCACTGTGTGTGTCTGTGTGTCTGTGTGTGTCAGACAGAACAGAGAACACAGTCAACTGCAGACGTGAGTTTTTCCAAGATGCAGTGGGGAAGAAAAAGGGCGAGAACTGCCGTAGCTAAATAGCCTTTAAAACTAGAATGAGCGAGTAGTTTGGGTGGGTTTGGGTTAGGACCACTGAGCTCGTGCCGAATACTTAGTTCAGCCAGGAGAAAAAATACACACACACACACACACACACACACACACACACACACACACACACACACACACACACACACACACACACACACACACACACACACACACACTTCCTGAATACGGTAAACAAATTCATGCAGCAGCCACAAGGGAGCTATTTCCTCTCTCAGGCCAGGTAAGGCAAAAATTGGAGATCTCTCTGAGGAATATCCAAACATCTCACACACCGTTAGCAGTGGAGAGATGACTCATCCTCTGATTGAAATAACACGAGCACGCTGCATGAAGCAGACGTGGATCCAGATGCTTTACTGATGAACAGAATGGAGGCCTCTGGCACATGGAAACAACAGGGTGCTCTTGTGCACTGAATAGCTCATACTTGCAAGGCCTGAAGGACATCATTACCGAAATAAAAGCTCCCTTGCTGTTAAATAAACTCGTAACATCAGAGCTGAATTTATTAGATTGCTCTATTTTTAGGTTGGACTCAAGGCAATTAAAACTTGAGCTGTGCGCGTGTTAACTAAAAGAGAGACTCTGTCATGCGGAGCATGAAAGTAAGGGAAAATATATATTTTTATATTTGATAAAAGCCAAACTAAGACGCTCTCCGTCTGACAAAGGAAACTTTAGTATTTGTTTTGCTTTTGTACAAGCTGAGGCCATGGTAATGATGTGACGATGATGTCATAACAACACAAGCATAAAGTGAAATGTATGTTTCTCTCCTGCCACCACGTGGGAATCCATGGATACTGCAAACGCAAGCAGCTCGCATCATCCCATCATCCCATCAATGTATCAATCCATTTTCACTGCCTCCGACATGAAGCCGACGTCATACGTTCAAACAAGTGACACAAATGTGGATTCCTCATTTCAATCAACACAATTCAGAGAGACTTGGCTGCAGTACCGGCTTCCGTAGCTGCTGTTTCAGTAAATCAGCATTCATTGTAACACCACGGGTGTGAAGTTTCTCGAGTTCAGATGAGAGTTTCACCTTGAAATTACACCCAAGCAGCTGCAAAAACAAACAAAATTGCCAGCGTGATTATTTTCTCAATGGAAGCAAATATCTAATTCACCTGTCTTGCACCTCTGGTAGGCGCTAAACCACAAGCATCATTCTTAGTACGCTTGGGATTTCCAGTTCTGCCCATGTTCTTTTAGATGCATCGATTTATATGCTGAAAAAGATGTGAAAACTCAGCTAAAGAAAGTGCTTGAAGGAAAAAAAACCTCTCAGAAGGAGAAGAAACTGCGGCATGCAGTCTAAGAAAACCCATGGAAACACAAAGAAAAGAAAGCACAGATACATCACTTTGTTCAGCGAAAACTAAATCTTGTGCTTGACTAACACATCACTTGACCATGATACAGTACTTGAAATACTGATGGCTCCTCTCACAGTCTCTCATTTTGAGTGTCTCTCTGTTGAATGTTGCGACTTTTTTTCATTTTTCTCTGCAACTCTTGAGCTGCTAATAGCCCTCAATAATAATACTATTACATATCATCCTCAATTACATATGATTCACTCGATATGCTAAGAGACCGACCTCTGCATTAGGATGATCTTTATTCCAAAGCACTAGATATGTTTGCCCAATGCATACAGGTGTCTGCAGTGATGTGTACACACACAGGAGTGTCTACTTCTGTCCATGCGACAGAGAACACTTAATGTGCTCGAGTGAAGGAGCAATAGGTCTTTAGTTCTGCAATTATCTGCAGGTTTCCATGCTCTTTATTCCCTCTTTGCTTGGCTCACATTAGTCGCACTAATAGCACCCCGCTGGCTATTCCTGGTGTTCTGAAAAGTAGGCCGCACTCTCAGGGAAAGGCTCTGATAGCACATGGGGAGAGCTGCAGACAGCCACACTGTAGATTATAATGTCCCGCACAGTCGCAAGACCAAAAATCCACTGTCCCACTTCATCCCACTTTCCTCTTCCCAGCAAGGGTGATTTCATTTGCCCCTCACAATGAAAAAGCGTTCAGCTTTGATTGAGCCTGACCTGCGAAGTCCTGCAATAATGCAAAGCGGGCCCAAGGTGAGCAATGTTCAAGCATGTTGTCGTTCCCTTTAACAGTCTATTGACAGAAGGCTGTGTGCCTGTGAAGTGAAAATAGAACATGACACACAAGTAACACTTTGTCTGAGGCTGTCTGTGCCTGTAAATACTGTATAATGGGTCAAGGGTTTGGTTGCCGTCTCAATTACCTTAATAAAAGACATTACCACTTTGGGATCTGTCTATAAATGTATACATAGTTATTTTAAGCACTTGTATTGTCAATTTTGTCACATGCAAATTGTTTCAAAAATGCTCTGTGAAAGAAAATTAAGCATATAAATACATATGATATGGAGCAGGGATCAAAAAGTGCATCTTCACCAAAAGGAATGAACTTTTTAACTAACTATTTCACTGGACAAACAATGAATATAAACAAACTGTTGTGTATTTTGTCCTTGAATATAATATGAACAGTCTTGAAAGAGCTCTATTTCTGAGCATTATCACCTTTTTAGCCACAAAGACCACATGAGCGATCCTATTCCTGAAATCCAGGCTGCATATATTAAGAAAAAGGGACAGCCTCAAGTTAGAAGTTAAAGCAGCTCCCTCCAAAATACTTTCAGAGCTTCAACCTCACAGGGGACCCTTCTCCCTCACTGCGACTGTCAAATGAGATCCACTTAAAGGTCAGAGAGCTTCCTATACCAGCCCGAGAGACACACAAAATAGCCTGCACCCAGGCTTTTCTCACTGTCCCTTCTTATGCCTCCAACCTCTTGATAAGAACAGAAGAATGAGCAGCACACAAATCTGTCTACTGCCTTGCTCTTACCTTTCGAGGTACTTCTCAGAGAAATCAACCATAGTGTGGAACATAGGTGCCAGCATGAATGTAGCATGAACTGCATGTAAGCAGTTTGTTTTTGTTTTTTTTGTTTTTTAATTTTTTTTAGAGTGCTGCTGGTCAGGGCCCAGGGGTTTGTTTGGCAATCACATTCCTCTAACCCCTCAGAGGCTCTGGTGGAGCTTTATATAGTCCAAGGGGGTCTGGGGAAGGCGGACCCTGGGCTCATCCAATCGACAAACAGCATTTAGAGGCCAGATTCTCTCTACTGGGGTCTGGAAAAGTTTGAGTTGGGGTCAAATTTATTTTAGATGACAGCATAAAATAAATAACATGACTATTGTAATGGTCTGTGTTCAAAGTGACAAGAAGCAGCAAAACACAGTTTTAAGCGTTTGGCTGCAGTTACCTGGAGTCAGATTCAACAAGTAGATTAAGGTTCTCTAGCTTAACTCCCATTAATCCAACTGGACATTTAAATTAAATTCAATTTGAGGTTGTTTTCAAAGTTGATCAGCAAAAGTTGTAAAAGCATTAACCTCCGATGTCAGATTCCAAGATTAAACGTTAACAACTTTCAGGACTGACAACTCATATTTTTACATGGCCAGGAATTTTTTTTTGTTTTGTTTTTTTTGATAAATATGTTGATGACTCACCTTAGTCAACAGCGTATCCTCACACATCCAAATCGTTTACCAACTTGCAATACATTTTTAGGAGTTTGTAGAGAACTGGAATGCCATTATAACAATAGTTAGGAAGGATTGTGCAATGTAGCAGAAAATGGGCATAAGAATTATGAAAAGAGTCCACATTTGGACGATGATGGGTTTTTTTAGGTGGATCATTCTTCTATATAACCAGAGCTTTTGTCCAGTGATAAAAATCAATGTGTGTTTGCAAGTTTGAAAGTACAAATATAGTTGATTTAATTGAACAAAGATCTCTGCCTACGCCCACACCAATTATTTTAGACTTGGAAGCCATCACATGATTCATTTTTTCTACAATGACTTCTGTATGAGCATCACTGGTCTCCATTCATATTGTTCAGGTGTAAAAAAAAAAAAAATGCTTTGAATACCTGTAAATAGTTGCATTATATTGTTTGAAGGGAACTCCATAATGAAAGAATAATTGATTTAGTCAAAATAACGCTCAAGTGTCAAGAATTTTAGGTGTCGTGATTTTGTTTTTCTACATTTCCTTGGCAGCGTTTCACAGAAGACATAGTTATCTGTGACGGTCAACAGCACAATCAAAACTCACCTTGGCCAAGTTTCACACCACAATAAACACGGTTACATATACTGTTGCTACAAAATAGACTACACTAATTAGAGCAACTGCTACCGTACACAGCGTCAGAATGACCTGTTAAATATTCCACTTTCAACCTACCATTACGGCAGTATGTTTACAGTGTATTCAAAGTATGTAAACCATACATATGCCAGACAGAGATGCAGAAGCACACAGATGGTCACTTGTGCTTGTGTTTCACAGGCACTGAGTGTTGTGTTTCTCTGCCCTCTCCATCTGTCTGTTTTTTTCTTATGAATTGAAGTTGGATTCACTACATTGAAGTACTGGCCCTGAATGTATGTTTATATACTGAAACAAACAAAAATATGGAATAAAGTAGATACAAGTTTCTAATTCCTAAAATATAATTACAGTGGTGCGTTAACTGATATGCTGTACTCGCTACCTGATGTGGAAAAACATAGCATAACGACATATCCATGCAATACTTCACCGCAATGAGGAAGCACAACACCTGAACAAACTAAGAACAAAAGAAGAGATGAGAGATGAAGGCTGAGGCAGAGATCATGTGAGCAAGTCCAGGAAAACAGCTGCGCTGGAGCCAGAGAACTAAACAAAGTAAGTTAAATCCGGATAAAGTCGTAAGTAAGTAGGAACGGAGACAAAGAGCTGAGAGAAAATATAAGACAGTGCTCTGAGTTTGTAAAAATAACGTCGCGGACGTGAGAAAGAATGTTTGAAAAATAAAGGACCTGCTTTATATCTTTCCTGATTGAAAAAAAAATGCAGGAATGAAGAGGACACAAGGAAGCCACTGTGCTGCAGCAAAGTGCTTTGTGCCATTCAACTGATGTTTCAAAGGAGATAAAGTACCAACACGGACATTCACAGATGAAGCAAAACATTGTGACCACCTTTGCCCGACATGCTGCTGCTGAGCATTCAGATGCCTTGAAAGCAACTCTGGCTGATATAGGCATGTACTCCACAAGACCTCTGAAGGTGCACTGCGGTATCTATCACCAAGATGTGAGACGCAGATTCTTAAAGTGCCAAGAGCGACAAGATACAGCGGACGTGGAGCAGACGACTTCCGGCACATTCCCCAAGACCTTCCTCTCAACCGGACCCTCGTCACCAGGCCCTCGCCGCTTGTTGAATGGAGACTCGTGTCAGTCAGAGGTGACACAGCCAACACAACTTACCCCCAGTCTCCTCAGCGAATGACTGTAGTTAGTTAATTTATCTTCCAGATCTTTTGCAAAAACAAACCCTTGAAATCTTTTTTGAAGTTTTTTTTTTCCAATTCTCACAAAGTATACATTTATTTACGTAGGTGAATCAAATTAATCAAAAAAGTTAATTGTGTCAGTTTTTCCAGCAATAATAGTGATAACATAAACTGAAAACATTTAAAGAAACACTTTTAAAATTTGGATTGTGAAAATTAAGGCCTTGTGTTATTAAAAAATTGTTAAATTATTTGATATTGGGAAATGTTGCAAATATTTTTAGTTCCTGCATTTATTAAAAAAATTTTTTTATGACATAACATAAATTAATCATTTCATGTTTCATAAATAAATATGAAATGGACAATTCCATTTGAATTAAATTGGTGGAAACTACATATTCCATAATATTCACATTGTTTAGATGAACCTGCACAAAAGTAAGAGTCTAGGTTAAACACACATAACAAGTGTACAGTGTATTGTATTGTATTTTACTTTATCACTACTCGTTAACTAGTTACAGCAGAATAGTCTGTAATCACTTGACCAATGGTCAGAAGGTTTCAAACCACCGCTCTACATATCAGTGACCTACATCTGGAAGAAAATAATTTAATTTCCTTTATGCATGATTGTATGAGAAGATTTCATGTGTGTGCTGTCAATCAGTAGCACAGACATTATAATTATACCCCGATACAAACAAAGATATTGAGAGCAGCTAGTTTTCAAAGGTGGTGGAAAAATAAACTGGATGAAACAAGTGACAATGGACTTGTGACATTGAGAATTAGTGGAAACAAGGACTGTAAATGCAGGGGCTCAATGTGGAAACAACATGTTCAGAAAGCTGTGTGACTCATCCTCGTTTTATTGACTAATGATGACAGAGGAGAGTTGCATCAATGATACAAGGACTATTTTCTTCTATGTAACCTTCATCAATGTCACAACTGATGGATATATGCTTCACACTTGACACAGTAAGACCTATTTAAGATAAAGGTCACATCAATTCAATGTCATATTTATAGTGCCACTTTCACAGAGAAAAAAAAAATGCAACTCACCTGATGACACAATCAGACATTGACAATAGGAATTAATGCGTATAAATTAATTCAGGCTAGGACCGGAATGACGCACAAAGTGGGCAAAGTCTCGTAAATCCTTCAATCAATAGCTTTACTTCTTCATTGGTTGCTACAGCAGATGTTGTGATCTGCATATCTGATTTGGCAGATATTTTGCACCAGATGACCATCATGGAACATAACTTTTGTAGCATTTAAAAAAATTTTTTTTAAATGATCGACCACTATGACACTCAATCTTAGAGAAGGATCCCATGCAAGGTGCTCTTCGACCAATGCTAATAGCTTTGGGATCATTTTCTTCATCAAGGACACCACCGGTGGAGAAGCAGATCATTCTCCTAACCTTCGTGATGGAAGACAACCCGCTTCGTCACCTGAGCCACGGCTGCCCTCTATACCTAACAGCACTCCATCTTTAGATTCGCCTCAAGATAAAAGCCTTCTCTTATCTAAAAGACTGTTTTAAAACCAGATGTGTAAATTTGGTAATATCAAATTCATTCAGCACAGTCAGATGTACACCTGGTCAGGAAGCGGCATGATAAGGCATGACAGTAATTTCACATTTTAGTTAAACCACAGTTTGGCTTGTTTTGACTAAAAAGGGATTCTGCACAGGAACAGAGCGATGTGTAAGAACTGATGAGCCACCAAGATCAATGGCGAGCAAGTCAATGTTAGCTTACTGTGAACTATGACAACAAGTTCTGTCAGAGCTGCTACATGAGGCCATGACTGATCCTGTCAGGCTCACATTAAACTGAGTCATTACTGCATCAGTGTTTATGCTGTTTATCCTACCAGGTCAGTGCAAAGTCTTAAACTTTACGAAACACATTCAGAAAACAACTACATATTTGTTTTGCTTATAGTGCAATACTTGGTAATCCTGGAAATAATTTTGATGCTTTTTATTAATTTACTACTAACTGTGTAAGAAACTCACTACACTCCAAATGATTACTTGCTAATATACCTAAGCTTTCACAGATTTATGAAAAGCTGCCTTGTCATCAAATCATTTGCATACATTTCTTAGGCTGGAAAAGCTTATGTAATTCTTTTTTCAAATCAAGGTTTTACTTCATCTTTTGATGCTGGGCATGCACAGACATTTACCACATTGCTGGGTCAATTTTGCAAGACGCCTTAATGTCTTCTTCTGAAGATTAATGTCAAATAAATGGATATTAAAATAGAGATGCAATTTGTTGAGGAAATCCTGTACTAAAATTATGTACAGAGTGTTTACATATGTATTTACAAACAAGTGTTTCTCAAATCAATCACTAAGATCAGATCCCTAGATCCATTTCAGAGCTGCGGGGGACTGGAGCCAATCCCAGCAGACTGCGTGAAAGCAGGAAACACTCCCAGTCAAATTGAAACTTACAGACAATTTAGAGTCAAGATTTACGTGTTTTTGTGCTGTGGGAGGAAACACATGCACGGGAGAAACATGCAAACTCCACACAACGGGGAGGCTCCAAGTTCGACTGGAACAAGGATAACCTTGCTGTGAGGCCACCGTGCAGCCTTGATAACATCGATAAAGTAATAAACTGTGTCTCAGAGTCGGAACAAAGGCTCCAAAAACAACTGAACGTAAAATGAGACATTCCTATTCCCCCAAATTCTTCCTGTTTTCACAGAATTCCTGTTTTATTGAAGCAATTAAAGTGAAACTATGCTGACAAAGAACAAGCAACCAAAAAATAAAAAATAAATAAATGGAATTTTAATCCCTTAATCTTCTGTTTTACCAAACAGAACTTTTTAACTGTGCGAGCAAGACAACGGGTGACAACCAGGACTAAAAGGACAGCGGCTGTTTTATTGTCCGTGATGCAGAAGAAGTGCTTTCATGTTGATGAGGAGCAGACTGAACAGCTGATGAATCACCGAAGTGTCGACACCCGCAAATACAGTCAAACAAAGACCCTTGCGTCCTTCTTATCGCCCCGCTGACAACACAAGGCACACATCTGGTGCCACACACGTCAGCAGCAGCAGCAGCAGCACACATACATCTTTTATCACTTAATTAGGGAGTCGATGAGCAGCATTACACAGGTCTCACTGTCACCTCCGTCCTCAAACATGCTCCTGCAGTCGCAGGTCTGCGTGGGCACACGTGGCACTACACAGATCATAATAAGTGGCGAAACACTTGTGAACTGAATTAGCTGCAAATACACTTACATTCAATTGTAAGAGAAGAAAATCAGGAGGATTTTGTTTCGATTAATTATTCACCATTAAATCTGTAACGGCAATGGACATTACGGTGTTGATTAACTGTCACTTTCTCAGCTCTTCGGGGTCGCACCCCTGCTCACACGCTCAAACTAAAGCCAGATGTCTCAGATCTACGCCACTTGGCTGTGATACAGGCCATCGTTGTCATTCACAATGTGCTTGGATGCCAGACAACCATTGAAAACAAGAAATGTTTGGACGAGGCTTTGAAACTGATGCCAAATGAAATAGTGTTGATTAAATTAGCATGAAACCTGAAGGCTGTTGAATGAACAGTGGATATAGTTGTCAGTAACTATCAAAGCCTTGCCACTGTCACATCCAGTCAACAAAGCGAGGGAATTATGGATGAAGTCTCTATTAAGTATCTCAATACTTTTTTTGGTTTTGTGGTGGAGGTTTGAAGGTGTTTTATATTAAATCCACATGGAGAGAAATAAGAAAATGCTATTTTCTGAGTCACAACTCATGAGCCTGCCAGGCAGGGAACTTGAAAACAACCGCACAGAACGAAACACAGGAGGATAATGTGTGATTTGAGGACTTACAGGTTCTTGGATTTCTTCTTCTTTGTTCCGTCGGGGCTGACCTCGCAGCTACAGGGGGATCCGGAGCTCAGCTGAGGGGAGAGGAAGGAGAGGACAAAATGCATCATCCACCCTCCACACAGAAAGAGGGCCCTGTGGTCTCATGCAGACGGGGCAGTTGACTTCGACTCTGCAGCAGGTAACAGAAAGCGACTTGTAAGTAAGTCTGCAGTGTGTCCAGCTAAGCTCAACTCAGACCAGTCGGGTCTGTAACAAACACAGCCAGCCACCAAAGGGGTTAATCCATAGCAGTAGTCCCCGGTGTAAATCCCGCAAAGCTGTCTGAGGTATGTGATGGTGCTCGGACACAGTGAACGTCTGGGACGGGACGAAGTAATGGGAAACTGCGAGAGTGAGAGAGTGTGAAAGGCTACAGCTGTTGTTTCTGATGGCCTCCAACTGTGCCCGAGGTTTAAAGTGTTGAGCCAAGACCCATGGTTTCACATTACACTTTCTGCCAACCCACCATTTTCATTGGTTCGGAGTAAAAAGGGAAGTTGTTTCAGGGTGGGGAAGGGGTCAATCTCCACTAATCTGATGGCCTGAAGCAGCCCCATTGTGTGTGTGTGTGTGTGTGTGTGTGTGTGTGTGTGTGTGTGTGTGTGTGTGTGTGTGTGTGTGTGTGTGTGTGTGTGTGTGTGTGTGAGAGAGGCTCTACATAATGAGCCATTGTATTAGTGCAATACACACAGTTGGGCCAGATACTGACCACAGCTGGCAACACATGGTGTGTGTTTGTATCTGTGTGGGACACAAATTTGAGTTTCAGCCTTGGCAGTTTTTTTTTTTTCCAAAGAGTGAGAAGATTTGAGAGAAACCTGATTTCTTCAAGGTGTTGTCACGTTGTGGGAATAAAATGACAGTTTTGAAAGTTTCTCTCGGGATCGAAAACAGCAGTTGGTGACAAGGTTTCACGAGTGTTTTATAAAATATTTTTTTTGCCTCTGGAATCTACAATAAGCACAATGTTGTGCACACCGGAGCTGCTGTTTTCCATCAGTCGAGGACATTAGACACTTTTACATGCACTGTTAAAGATTTCATCTGAACTCTTGTCTGATGAGTTCCCACATGCCGCACCGAGTGTTCTCATTAATATAATAATAAGTTATGAATATGAGGGTCCAAATGATTTCATGAGTCCAAATGTGCGTGCATTCAGTAAGAACAGCCTCTTTGTGTTTGTGTGGCTGTTATTGTATTTAAACAATAATGCAGAGCCTGGGGAGCAAAAAAAAAAAAAAAAAAGATTTCCTGCATCATGCATCCATTTATGTGGAGCCACTCTACATGTACCAGCTGTCCAAACTCATATCCTGTTGTGCTTCTGCATTGTTGGTGAGCCTGGGCAGTGAATTACACCGACAACGACAAAGGAGGACCAAAAAAGAAGGTGGAATATGAGACAAGGTTGCTCCATGAGACATGCACTCATTTTATGAGTTTTTCTTGTGTGTTATTGCTTATTTGTTGACATTCAGAATTAAATCATCAAGTGGGCTGTTGGCTTGTTCATGTTGGAAAGGCAGCGTGGACATTTTTAACCTTCAGGGCTATTTAAGGTTCTTGCTATTAGTTTCATGACATCGGATCTTTGATTTCCTGCACCACCGAGATCGAGCCCATTTTTGTTTTTTCCTCCAAAAGCAATATCTCTCTTCAAGCTGAGCTGTTGCCTTATCTTCCTTTCAAATCTTCAAGCAATCTCCTTGTATCTTGAATATTTTACAGACAAAAGCCATTTGGGTTCCTCAAAGTGTTTGATGTGCTTTTGTTCTTTTCATTCCTCCCAAGGTTTCTGTCAGCGAGACAGATGGAGGAGGTCTAGCCAGGGTTGTAAATTTCACCATGCTGGATGCTAATGTAGGTGTGTACAAAGCATTAATGACTTTCGACCTCAGGGCAGCTTTAAACCCCACACTATAGCGAGTTCATTCTTATTGAATGTGCTCAATTTCGTTTTTGTTCTCATGTTTCAGGTCTGTTCGTGGATTTGTCCTGTAAGCCTGTAAGTACAGAAAGCACCACTACCATTTTTGTAACTCATCTCTCCCACTGAGATTGGGGGTTGTCATTGAAGGAAGTGTACACTGATGCACTCCAAGCTCTCTGGCTGAAGTCACAGTTAAGTGTGAAAGGTGAATGAGTGTGTGTTATGTAGGAGCCATCTATAAATAAGTGGAGGCTGAGAGCAGAAGCAAAATAGAGCTGCAAAACGATGGAAAAAAAAAACAAAAAACACCAGTTCCAGATTACACTGGCTGTATGGGTTAACAAATGCATCTGTCTTTATTTGCACAAATACAAAAAGTGTTAAGTTTGCACGGCAATATAACAAAATATACCAGAAGGACTTAATATATTCAGATCAATGAGGCATTTTATGCAAAACGTGTTATTGTCGGGAACAAACATTATGAAGAATTGCTGGAGACATTATTGGAAATAAACTTCACGTATGTAGCACATTTCAAGTGATTGAAGAGACTCAAAGCACTTTCTACTGCATTAACCGAGCAGCCATGCAATGTGCTTCTCCTGCATTGACAGCAACTTAGGATTCAGAGTCTTGCCCAAGGACACTTTAACACCAGACACGGAAAGAACTGGAGATTAAACTGCCAGTGTCTGGACTTGCTGTACACTTGAGCCAGAGCTGCCCCTAATCTTATAAAATAGTATGTAAATCAGGCTGGACCAGTTAATTGATGATAAAAATAACCAGAGATGTACACAACTCTGGGCTTTCTGCCAGTTTTAAAGTAAAAAAAAAAAAAAAAAAAAGATAAAAAGAAAGAGGTTCTGCAAATGTTAACATTTATTTTTTTGTTTTTACAGTTTGCAAGTTCATCATGTGGGACGAACTGAAAACTGTCACAGGCCAGTTTTCGCTCATGTTTGATATAATGGATCAAAAATGTCTAACAGAGCAATTTTGCGCTGAAGTTGCAGTTTTTTGCCACTAAGGGCCAATTTGCACAAGGTTTTCAAGTGAAAACGATAAAGTTACAATCAGTTTTGGGGGTCTGTTTATGAGACAATGGTGCTCAGACTCACTGAAAATAAAACTTTTGGAAAACCCTCCTCCACATAAATGGGGAAACCTGACCTTTCCTGAAATTCTGATACTGCACATGTGCAATACGGTCAAAGTAAATCATTCTGCATTACAGTGAAATTCTTATGAAACTACAATACAAAAACGATGCATTTTTAGTCCAAACATCCGTGTATTAAAGGGCGCCCAACTCTAGTTAGCGAAAGTAATCTTTTAACAACTGGCTTTTAATACAGTGCAGATGGATCTGCATGAATGGAGATTGAGTCACGGCAGTTCACAAGGGACATAAAAAAAACCTAATGATTAATCTCAGAGGGAGCAGCACAACAGGGGAGTCCCAGTCTCCGTGGGGCCATGAGCCAGACGTTTCCCTGAAACTGCAGACCACAACTGGAAAAAGACGCAGACTTTGCCCTCTTTAGAGACGTTTGTCCTCGAATGTCAGGTCGGCGCGAATGTACAGGCTGGACGCTGCCTTCACACCAGACTGCTACGTGCCAACTGAATGAGATCCACATGGATGCACACAGTGGGAAATATGATTGTTTTCTTGCAATAACAGGCCATTCTCATAGAAATATGTGCAAACTCTTACTCTTACTTTAGAGCACAACTGTGCTATTAAAGGTACTTGAGCTAAAACAGGAAAAAAAAACATATAGTGAAATTAAAGAAATCGACATGCAGATTTATGAAATCAACTTTCATATGCCCCACCATGCTAAACCTCTTGTCTGAACACGATTACAATGAACAAAATTAAGGAACATGGCTCCATCATGTCAGTGGAAAGTCCAATATGTGTTCAAAGAACTTGTTTAATTTACAACAGTACAGTTTCATAAAGAGTATAAATGGCTTCCCAGCTTCCTTTTAATTTGTATTTATAAGGGTGAGAGTGCAAGAGGACATTGACTAAATTCCACCTGAGAAGAGACATAACTGGCTTTAACAAATCTCCACCACCCTTCCTGAATAACAACCTTGAATAGAAAAAAAAACGTTTCCTATTACTGGATAGACGACACTTTAAATGTATTCTTCTCCAATGCTTTCACAAGGGCATGAGCCAGAAATGAGAATTAATAGTGTAACAAGGTGGAGAGTCTTTCTTTTTTGGAATCTGTGCTTCATTTAACAATCCCAAAAAACTCAGTGTTGACCTTGTTATTGCAAAATACTAATCATTTTACAGTAATGACTTTTCTTATTATTGTTTGTCTTTTTTAATATAAAGACTGATTTTAGTCTAAACAAACGTCCCCATAAAATTGGTATTCCAGATGTACAGTGGCTTGCAAAAGTAGTCATACCCTCTGAACGTTATCACATGTTGCCACATTACAACAACAAAAGTAAATGTATTTTATTGGGATTTTATGTGACAAGCTGCCACATAACTTTGAAGTAGGAGGAAAGTGACACATAATAACAACAACATTTGTTCGTATTATCAATATGAACCCAAAGATTTGTGATTGTCTAGCAAGAGTCACATTAAACTCTACTACATGCTTTGTTTTAAGGACAGCATTATAACCTCACACCCGAGCGTTGGTATTGATTTAAATCACCGGGGGCCGAATGTGAGCTGCAGACCGGTCACCCTGTAATATAACAATACACCGAAGTACAGCAGCTGCTGTGGCTTTAGTGTGCAGATGAACTTAAACGCACCGCAAGGAAGGCAACAGCCATCCATCCTCATACACAATCAGACTGAGTTATAATTTCTTTTTTTTTAATAGATTTTACAGCTGCTTATTGGATCAAACTGTCTAGTATTACGAGTACAGCAAAAATCTATATCACAACATTTTAAGTTTATTGTTGTTATGTTATATTGTTAAGTTTTTAGTTCTTGTCAAGTTGTTTTCAGGGGATAGAAACAACTTAGCATCCTGCACAGGAGACTAAGACAGAGACATGCACGCACGCACAGCAATGGGCAGTGGAGCATTAAACAGTCGATCCTAAAAATAACCTCGATGTGTGTTTGTGTCTCAATGTGCAAGATACACTCCTCCCATGCCACACCGAAGTCAGCCAAAGAACACAGAATTTGCTGAAGACCACATGACGGTACGGCCGCCCGAGGCGGGGGATGTAGATGTTGAACCAATGTCAAGGGTTGCAGCATGGCTGTGCAGATGCACAGATACGGGATTAACAGGCAACATGTGTGCAACACACGTGCACTCGGAGTGCAACTACGTACATATATGCACGCACCAGTGGAAGAAATCGTATGGCCAAACACGTTTTCGGACAACACTAAAGCGGGACTTAAACATTCATGAAAACAATTGCATGTGCACGTGGCCAGGGTGGGCGACACCGGGCTGTGACTCCCTGACGGGAAAGGGCAGAACCCTCGGTGTCGTCTCACTAAACATGCTGGACTAACAAACACATTGAAGAGAAAATATTTTGAACGAAGCCCAGAAACATTCTTGACCCAGTCAGCTCAAACAGCCTGAACCCCAGGGATGAACGAATTAATCTTGATCTTTGCGTATTTAATCTTCTCACCATTTCAATCCTTGTTGCTCTGTTTTTCCAATAGACCTCCTCTGAGCCTTTCTTTTCACTCACCAGTCATGTTGTTGATGACAAGCTGACGTCTGTACAATGTTAGAGGGACCCAGATAATCTCCATTACCATGAAGTGAAGCTAGATATGTCATTTGGGTTTGAGCCCAGTTTCCTGGCATTGTGTCATACCCAGCCGTGATCCGAGATCTGATCAGCTTTGCTGCCATTATATTGCTGTGTTCCTTTAACTTTCTGTGAGGGTAATATCTGCAAGAAGTCCAAAAATAGTGCTTGTTAAGCTTTTCTCCTTTGTAACTACCTTCTCTAGCATTAAAAAAAGCTGCACTGCAGATTAAAGGTTGACGCTTTCTAGCATCATACATTGAAAAGAAATAAAACTAGAAGAGATAATAATGCACATGATTTTCTCCATGTGGCCAAACATATTTTCATTGTAGAGTCATATGGAGTGACAAGAATAATTATGTTTGCAAAATCTAATAAGGCAAAATCTGAATAACTTGTTCTTTTCATGTTTTTTTTTCACCCTAGAATTAGTGTGAGTTAATTATAAACTCCTCCTGTTTTCACTCTTGTAATGAGAAACTGAGCCTGCAGCAGACAGACAGCAGCACACACAGGATGGGACATGACATGAGTCACAGTCACAGTCTGCTGCGATACACTCTCCATCAGGAGTGTGAGGCACGTGTTAACAACTTATTAGGCTGCAGCACGCTGCTTTATACTGAACATTTAAATATATCAAATCAGTCTTCGCCAGAGTTAAAATACTAAACTGCAGGACTATTGCAGGAGAATTGCAGTTGTCTCCAGGTTTGTGCAACTTATTTATGGTTTAATTTCAAAACTACACAAACACTTCAGCTAGCTCTTAGTTGAACTCTAATACAGTGGCTTCCCGCAGTGATACCCCGCAGGATTGCTGTGATTTACTGCAATTTGTAGCTCCACTGAGAGTAAAGTGCAATTATTGCCAAAGAGTCTCATTATTATAAGAGATGCATGCTTCTAGACTCTTTTCCTTCAGTAGAAAAGCAATATTTAAAAAAAATAGATATTGTTACATTAAAATTTTATTTACTTTTGTATAATGTATTTTACTGACATCTTGCTTCGTTAGCATCCATAAAACTTTCAGTTTGATCCGGTCAGTCAGATTCAAGGACTGATTATTGTCAAAATGTCTTCCATTCTGCTAATACAATGCTTATTTGTTTGTATATAAAGTTAGAAAACTGGTAACTTATTAAAATCCAATAAGTATCCACTTGCATTGGGACAGTATGAGGCCCCAGACACCATAGATTTTAATCTTTGCTATTTCTTGCCTTTGAATGTGTCAACGCTTTCGCCTATATTCATGCCAAGAGTTGAAGGAAAGTACGTGAAGGGAGATAAAAAACAGAAGTCTCTGTTCTCTCTCATATCAGCAAAGGAGAAACAATGGAGACTTGATAGGAGCCAGAAAACACGTGGTTATGGGAAACAGTTGAATAAAGGCTTTCAAATCTATTCGAGAAACAAGGAAGAAATGCTTCGTTCAGTTTGGGTGCGTTAATAATAATAATCAAGAATTCTTGTCCACATATGAAACGGGCCTCAAATCAACTTTTCCAAAGGCTTCTAATTATATGTCCATGAACTCTTTAAACATTTTCTTTAAGGTCTGATACGTTGTTCTCAGTACTTCATGTGTTGTTTTATATCAAAATCCTTGTCTAAACATTCCTGACATGTTTTGTCGCTACAATTGTCTTTTATGTGCATTTACATAACTGCCAAAATGCCATGGGCTTATTTTCACACAATTTCAAGTTATGTCACAGGAAATATTTTTCCAACTTCCTTTACAAAATATTAGGATATTTGGGATTACGTAAACTTTCGGTTAAAGACGTGGCAGTGCGATTGTGTGTGTGTGTACCTTGTAGATTTGAATACCCGATGGCGGGCTAACACACACGGTCCCACACACAAACACATCTGTAGAGCACACAATGGGACAAGAAATACAATATTCAGTAATATCTGAAAATAAACTCAGTGACCTACGAACAGGATACTGACTCAGTCGAACTCAAACTGCATAATGAAAGCAGGTACAATAGAGACATTGTGTGTGCGTGTGTGTGTGTGTGTGTGTGTGTGTGTGTGTGTGTGTGTGTGTGTGTGTGTGTGTGTGTGTGTGTGTGTGTGTGTGTGTGTGTGTGTTTGTGTGCATGTGCCTGTGATTTTCTTCCAGAGAAAGAGAGGCAGCACAGAAAAGGATATGTGTGTGTGAGGTTGTGTATTTTGTGATCCGACTCTCCTCTGCCTCCTGTTATTCAACACTTTTAAGGAGATGGCTGCTTCCTCCATGAGGGCTTCCCATGCCACAGGATGTTAATGAACAATGCCGGGGCCGACGTCACTTCTCCGATCCTTTGCCTCTGGCCGTTGGGTTACCCAGCTTCGGGAACTGGTGCTATCCTTCAAAATGCTATTGAGATTTTCTCACCAGCGCTCGACCTTTCTGCTCGGAATTTTGAATGGCTGCAGCCACTTAAGATTTCCCCAAGAAAGTACCAATGCTCAGGCCAACCATCGAGAGAAACTGAGCTCCGGTGATTCCCAACTGGCTGTCGGCAGACTGGGGCAGACCATGAAAATAGGTTTTGTTATAAAGCTGTTCTGTTTATTTAGGTTACTTCTGCAGCATTGTGTGAATTTCAAACAGTTGCGGCAACTCTAGCACTTCTTTACAATATTACATCTAACTTTTCTCAAGAACTAATATAGTATCTACAACTCAATTTGATTTAATTTATATGAATATCTTTCTAGAAAACCTGAACAACTGGAAATGAGAAAAATTATTTTAATTTAATTAATTTCTATTTTATTATTGGCAGTACAGTGACTGATACTAGTGCAAAACACGATGAAATGAAACATGTCGATAAAAGACTTTTTCTCAGAGAATTTTGTTGCCACCAAAAAGTACTAATACTTATATCTAATCATTATTTCTGAAAATATTTCTCCCACGGTTTTTTCTTTCTGTCTATCTGTGCTGTATCACTCATGTCCCAGCTTGGGTCTCAGTGTTGCGATATGTCCACTACACTAATATTACTAAAATACTCAACAAATTGGAAGCAGAAAGGTATTTGGTGGCTCAGTGTTAGCCAGAGGGCTGTGCGTTTGACACGCCTACTCAAAAGGAAGGAATTTACTTCAAATGAATGTTACAAGAAAATTGGGTATTTCCACCTGTGAATAACCTACTTTGAATATCAATCTATTAATTCATCAAGCCTTGTTTCTCACTATATTCAAGTTAGGGTTGCAATGAGCTGGAGCCTGCACATGTGTAAGAGAGACAGAAACATTTGGACACACATAAGGGGAATTGAGATTTAAAAAAATAACCACAAGCATATGTTTTGGAATGCAGCCAATGTATGTAGTTTAGATATTAAGAGCACAACTTCGACTTTTTAAACATTTTCTTCTTAAAAACACCCGTCACCTCCAAAAATTAACCTCTTCCCCAAAAAATTCTGACATATAAGTATAATTCAAACTGTTACTCAATTAAAAAGAAACTCATAGTTGAAAAAAATGAATTAATGAATAAATAAATCTGAGCTGTTTTCTGTTTTTTTAAACTATCATGGTATATGAGAGACATTGTTTTGTAATTGATTGTGGATGCAGTACACTTCCATAAAGTGACACTGCTTCAGTTTAAACTAATTTCTCAAAACACACTGCGACGCAGTATCTCAACATTTATATAAGAAGCATCCATCACTGTCACGCTGGCCCGACGTCGCAGTCACATGTTGCAACATGGCACTTGCAATAAATCTCTTTATTACCTGCAGACCGATCTGCAGATTTGACAAAATACCACCTTCAGCATGTATTTTCGATACCGACTTCAGCAGGTCTGTACTCGGAGGTTCTTCCCTCTGCGTCCAAAGCAAACGACTGTGCTCCATAAAACCGTTTCTAGGAAAGAAAGGCTACCGAGTCATGGCATTTGTGGAGGGAGGGGAAGAATTGTGTGAGAGAGATTCCAGCCGAGGCAGCGAGGGAATGAAGAGGGTCACACACCTGCTCTGGTTAAGGTCAGACTTCACCTCCCCTGGGTGGGGCGAGCGACACACAACAACAAACGCTCGGGGGGGATATCTGGCTGCACTGTTGGCCTCAAGATGTCGACTGACGGAAAACATTAAAGCATCTGATCTTGTGACTCTCAGCTCCAAGCCGCAAAGGACTTTTGATTGAAAGAGAAGCAACAGCTTGAACAGGAATGCTCATGTTTGTTCGCAAATAGGTCCAAGCCCAATGTGTAAAATAACACCCAACACGCAGAAATCCCTATGATGTATGGACTGCTGCAGTACTGAAGAAAAACATCAAGTTCAAACCGACACGTGTCGAAACGGCAAGAACAACAACAAAATCAGTGTGATTTTTTTTTTTGCAAATGGAATTTGTGACAAAAGGTTTGTTTTAGAGATTCCTCGTGAATACAACTCATAAACTATTCAGGTTATGCAATTGTTCCATAACAGTCATTGATTAAAATATAGATAGTCTGTCTCCAGAGAAAACTAACTGGATTTTAAATTTTTTACTTTTTGCGCTCGTCACCTTAGGAGCTCTACTCCGAGATTAAATGTTGAACATACTGGACATTTGTTTTGATCATAATAGGAAGCTGCTAGCAGCAAAAAAACCCAAAAAAAAACCTCCAGTCATCCAGAAAAATGGTTATTCAACCTAATCCAATGTTTTATTTCATAACACATGCTTTATTCTAATATCAAAGCATGAACTCTGATTTCCGTGGGTCTACCTCCGGGGCTGATCGTTCCCTTGACCCTGTTCTCATCCTGTGAGGACGGCATGTGTGCTCCCATCGTCCCACCAGCATTGTTCATCCTGACACTCGCCTCCTGGGAAGTGTGAGTGAGAGTGTGTGGCCGTGTCCTGTTTATTGTATGTGCATCTACACAGTTGTGAGTCCAAGATGCTGGTCTGGACCACATACTTCATATACAGATACGGTACAATGTTTTTTTGTTGTTGTTTTTGGGGTGTCTGGTGGGATGTACACATAAAAAAAAAAGATATAGGCCTTCAAAGTGTCTCCTGCTGTGTGGTTCTGCTGAACAACATACCAGCAGATTCCTCAAATTGTAACATTTCAGCATCAGGTGCTGAAGCCATTTGTCAAATAGCACTAAAAATATTTTCTCTTTACAATTAAGTTTTATTTTATATCTTTCTTTTTGCACATTTTTGCACATTTTAGCACATACATACTGTGTATTCTTTCCTGATTGTGTGCATTTCCCTCCAAAGTGTTTCATGAAGAAGATGACGTCAATTTTCTGGAGGACAAACTGTGAACATGATGTTCTCAGTCCTAATGGATCGATTAATACACAAATTATCCTAGAAACTTAATTAAGTTGCAAACAATTAAACTGAACATTACTCTAACAATCTTGTGCTGATTTTGAACAGAGTGACCTCAGAAGAAAAACCTTTCAAAAGTGTTCAAAAATTGACATTTTTAAGCTATTTCAAGTAGAATTTTAGAAAAGTAAATCATTTACCATGGATTATTCACATCTGAAAAAGTCGCCATTATCTAACCTGATCACTTTATTGAATAATTCTAATATTATTGTAACAGATGACTGCAGTATATCTCTATTTGTGTCGTCCTTATAAAACTATGTTGTTGTGGAACACGTACAGTACGTTTGGATGTTTTTATACAACCAAATGTGTTGTATGGATGTTATGTTCTCTCAATGAAATGATTTGAGGCAGATTGTACATTAAGTTCATTCCTCGAATCAAAACTTTTGCAATCCAAACGCAACGCTTATGAAGTTTGTGTGCGTTGGTGCTCCGACATGCGTGTTAGTATACAAGAAACCATTCATCAACATTTATGTAAGCCTTCCCTGACTCAGGCAAAACACTGCTATGGCAACAAGCACTGTAAACACCTCTATACGAACACACACACACAGGACACAACTATGAAACCAGAGGCCTTCTGGATCCTCTCTTGGATTAGTAGAATGTCAGGAGGGGGCTTTCTTGTGCCAGTGACGCCAATCCGAGTACCCAACCCGCAATGACCCATTGGGACACACCGCAGGCCACTGAGGTGGGCGCTGAGTGTCGGTCAACCGGGAACGAGTCCCGCGATTAAGTGCCGTGGCATGGGCGTCACGTCTGACGACCCAGAGACATCAACAAAACACATAACAGAGTGTTTAACTATAAAGGTCACTCAGGAAAATCGCAGGGTTGTTTGTAATTGCTGTGTATTGCACAAAGCTCACACAGAAAGTGTGTGATGTGCTTTAGCGTTATTGCATTAGTCATGTTTACCATCAACTCCGGTTGTTGATAAAACATTGCACACGGCACGTGGCGGTTTCCCGGCTCTGACCATCTCGGCTGCATTCATAAGAGTTATGTTTTCTATTGTTTTCTTCAATTTATTTCACCCAAAGGAAACAACACCAATGCTGTAGCATTATTGGTGATTTTATTGCATCAATGCTCTCAGCACATGTCAAACAACTAGTGCTTGACTGTTTTCAATTTCCACTCAATCAGGGCAGAGCCTTCCCAGTATTTTTTGGGGGGATGTTCGATTTAATGTATGTAAACAGTGTGTTCTCACAGATTCACACACAGCAGCAAACATCCAAGAAGCTCATGAATCCCCCCTGAATGATCACATTAAGCCAAACAATTTATCATCACTCAACAATAGGCTAGCTTCATTAGTCTGGGATTAGTGCACGTTTAGGTGCAGATTTGTGAAAGGATGGAAATCCACATGGATCCGTCTTTGTGCCGTGAGGGTGAAAACAAATAAAGGAGTATAAAAAAAAATTTTTTTTTTGAGCGGCCATGTGGGAGCTTCCCTGGCAAGAAGGATTAACGTGGGAAGCTTTGAACTCTCATGAGGTCGCGAGGCGTTATGAAGTTCAACGAGATAAATGGCTTTCATTTCGGGTGGAAAATAGCAGCAGTGCATCAGTTTGTTCTTGGAAATGATCTGAAATAGTTCTGCAGGTGGTGGTGTAACTCACATGGATTCAAAACATGACGTGTCAGAACCTCTCTTTGTAAATACTTAAATACTTTCTGCAGATATGAAATAAAAAGCTGAATTAGTTCTTTTTTTCATGGTTTCTTTAAATAGCCTAAACTGTCTCCAATTGCATTACATTTCTCAAATTGACTGAAATATGGCCTTATTGCATCATGCATGTATTTTAACCACAGCAGTAGATTTTGGAGAGCAATGAAAGGTGTTTGGAAGATAATCCCCAAAATTCATAATGGATTAGTCCTCGTAGTCTAAAAGAGAAACAGTATAAAACTTACAAAAGTTTTTCACGCTCCTTTGAGGGTCGTAAAGCATTTAATGATTTAAGAGGGTTATTCAGGGAATTACAAAGAAATAATCTTCTATTCCGGGATTATAATACTCTGCTAAAAGGTTTGGCTATGTAGTATGAAAATGTACATCATCACCAGGCTTGGATCCATTTCTTAAGAGTTGTAAGTTTTATTGTTTGTTAGATTTATTAAAGGGTCACATTCAGGGTCACAAAACATTTAAACATTCTCATTCACAGGCATAAAAGGCAGAAAATCTCTCAGACACGCACGCACGCACGCACGCACGCACGCACACACTCTCACACACACATGGTGGCACTTCTGTCAAACAGAACACAGGAAGAAAGACTGAATAACGCAAATTACCAAAGTCCTAAATGTAACACGTTCTGAAGGTTTTTACATTAAACTCAGCCTTTCAAGAGTAGTCTTGTCACTGGTGTGTTTGTTTATAGTGCAACACGTGTGTGTGCTTATTGTTGTTGTTGGGACTTCGATTCATCACATTCACAAACTGTTGGGACTTTTCAACTTGGATAAGGTATCCACGTAAAGAAAAATAAAATACCAATACATTTATTCCCTAATGACAATTTTCAAGGCTAAGAAAACACAATATGTGTTAATGTGTTTATCTTGTGTTTTTCCAAAACACCCTTTAAATTTAGGATACTTAAAATTAGACGTGTTAATTTGCTACTCACAGCTGAGTTTAACATTTTGTAAAATAGGAGAGCATTTTCAGGAAATCATTGCAAGCTATATCAAAATATATCATACCCTGCAGGTTGACACACTTAAGGTATTTTGTTTTTCCCACAGATCTTTACCTCTTATAATGTACCATAACCTTTCAAGCCGAAGTTGGAAATAGCATGAATGAAAGCAGTTGTGTGGAATTATAGAAAGAGAATGTGAGGGTCATCTCTGAAGAGTTTTCCGTCTGACTAACGTGGACATGTTTGCTTGGTAAACAGAGAAAAGCTTGTTATGCCATAGCTCCATCCATGTGTTATGTTTGTCTACTGGTCTACTTTTACACTGTCCTGCACTCTGCATTTCTTGCTCATTTTTCAATGTCTTCATAAAAAATAAAAAAAATAGAAAAAAAAAATAAAGAAACAAAGCAAGAGGGCAGAGTAACATACAATCTGTCTGGAAGCTTCCAGAAAACACAGAAGCACTTCAGCCACAAATAAATGGAGACGTCTCTGATTTCAAGAGTGACAAGAATTCCTCTCTAAATTGGAATACGAAGATCTGTCTCTCTCTGTCTGGCTTACATAACTGTTTTTCCATTTGTGTGGCAGTTTTACAGACGGACGTCTCGCCTTCCTCAATACAGTTGGACTGTCACAAGTAAGCTGTGAAGCACTACAACCTGGAAAACATCCGTTAAATTCAGTTCATTCACATTTTTGTGAATAAATACTCCAGTGGGTGGATGCTGTGTTCTGACAGTTTGTTCAGCCTCCTCAGTAAATATTTACTCGTCACTCATTTGGCATTTCGTTGGACATATCCAGCCTGGCTATGTCCTGCAAGAGTTCAAACTCTGGAGACCTTTTGTCCCATGTCGGCCAAAATCTATGCAGCCAAGCAGAAGAAGATTACATATTTACCTTCAATGCAATCGATTCAATGTGTCACAGTGTTGCCAAACAACACGTGCCAGGTCTGACATACAACCTTGGCCTACAAAAAAAAAAAAAAAGAAAGAAAAAAGAAAAGTCTTGTTTTGACTCGTATCATGACAGAACAATTGTCATCCATACTCTGTATTTAGAAGCCTTTTCCATGAATCTCTTTCGCGGTTCATTCTGTAAAAAACAGACTATTTTTAGAGGCGCTCACGTGGACTGATCCACGTGAGTGAAATACTGTATCACAATCTTGGCATCAACAAGTACTGTGCCGAAGTTTTAATATAACCTTTGAGCTAAAATTAGGTAAACATGCACATCAGGGCCAGGGGAATGGTAAGAGGTCAGTGTTAATAGTTGTGGAAGACGACTGAGTGTTTGGTGTGGATGACGCACTGAACACGACATCAAGTGTCTATTTTTTTTTTTTCTTTTAAGGGGAAAAGTACATTTTAGTTCCTGATGTTGTTTATTCTCATAAGAGCAGTACACTAGATGTCTATGAATGCTTGTGAAGGGACACTCGCGAAAACATGTCGTAAGTTCTTCGAGACCACCAATGTGTATTTGTAAGCAAAGCTGTACTTTTATGAACAAACGCTAAGACTGCTTGGACACGTAACCAAAATGCAAGTTTGGTGGAAACAATACAAATGAATCAGGTGCGGATTCATATATTCTTTTGGATCAGATTATCCATTACTGTTTAACCCAAGAAATAACGTGCAACTTTCATGCTACCAAATCTTCCATTCGAACATTTATTTTTACTTTAGTTGAGCTACGTAGGACCCTGAAGGTTTGTTTCAGACAGATATAATAGATGAGCTGAGTGTGTGCAAAGTGCACCTACATTAAGAGGAAATTGTTTGCTTTTAAGTGCTGAGTTGTGAGTGTTCTTGCAATCCAAACACGACAGTTCATCTCGGTCTCATTTTCAGTGTTAGATAATGGTGCACCGCTATTATCAAGGCTACACATTATAATGCTAATAAAGGGGAAGATGACATGAATTATGGTGGAGATAAAGGAGAGACTTGGCTGCAGCTTCATCTGACTAACATGTAAAGTACAACCAAACCTTTTTAACAGCCACTTTTTACTTATGAATTTTGTCAGACTGAATACACGTGCATGCTCGCGAGCGTGTTGGCGTCGTCAGCACCACTGTCCTCAACATGTTAACGGTCTCTCGACATACTTGACAAATTTGAGCATGACACAACTACCGGTAAACACATTCAAATTGTTTCCCCTCAATGTCTGGAAAGAGAGGCAGATATTTATCCGGATTTCAAACAAACATTCAGAGCCCATAAACAAGATGCTTGGCCTGTTGGAGTTGAAAGCGCTGTGTTAGATCCAGTCATGTCAGCTCCGACAAAGCTCGCAATCTCAAGCTGAAACGTGATGAATGATCACGTGAGGTCTGGAAAAAGGGAGGGGATTTTATGCGTTTGAACACGAAGTGATTTGGTCATATATGGTCATCAAAACCGATCAAAACCACCAGATGGAAATCTATTAGTAAATGTGTGGAGTCGTATGTTTTTTCTTTTATGATGTTTCTTTCTTGCACGGCCATGTTGCCATCGCCTATAAAAGTGGAAGTCTTATTCTGAATGAGTAATTGTCACATATATGGTGAAGACCTGCATGTTGCAGAGACAGTAAAGAGCCAATTTAGATTAAAATGAAGATAAAGTGACAAAATCAAGAGATAAACATTCTGAGAAGTTTGGTTCCAGACTAAAATGGCCACACTGAATATCAAATGTATTTATTTCAAGCTTATTTGGTGAATTTTATTTACTCTCAATATAATGATGGGATTGTTTAATTAAAGGGGATTAGATCATCAGTCACTGCTTGCACTTCATTCAACTTGCACACTATCCGTATAGCTTTGCAGTTGTGAAACTCAGTCAAAGAAACAAAGTATACTTTCACTGTCAATATCCAGCTATACTTTTGAAATTGTTGGGTTGGTTGAGCTCGACTGTTGGCTAAAGATTGATGTTAATAGAGGTCTGATTTATAGGGCCGGAATTTTAATGTAGTCTCGCACAAGTATCAAGGTTTCACAACCAGGAAATAGGACAGTTTTCAAATCTGCACCTGTGGTAAAAGTATTGTTCAATAATCTGACAATTTCAACAACCAATATGTTAAAGGAAGGTTTGATTCGTTAGGTTGTGACAGTTTTCATCAGTCAGTGGCTGCGGTTAAAACAGTCTCTTTTAAATAGGCCAGAAAGAAAATCTCTTAGTCAAACAAACTGACACTATTTTTCTTGAACTGCTCTATGTCTGTTGCTGGCTCTCCTCGGACGCCACTAAAACCATCAAGAGAGGGGGGGGGGAGGTTCAGAGCGGAAAGAAAGGCAGGATCAGAGTTGGCGCTTGTTAAAAGCCAAGTAAACACTGCCTGGCAAGAGAAAGAAGAGACGAAAAGAGGAGGTGACAGACAGAATGAGGCAGGGGCTTCGCATATTAAAATGGTGAGAGACTTCTCTGTCACAGTCTTCAGTCTGTCAGGCACATACACCAACAAGACAATCCGTGTCATCCAGAGTGGTGTGCGACTTTTTTTTTCTTTTTTTAATTATTAGTTGAATGCTTAACGCAAACGCAAGAGTCAGGATTGAATAACACTTATATGACATAATATTGCATCACGCACAAGCAAAAACAACGTAAGGATTTATTACTAAGTCATTTGTAGTGAGTAGTAATGGTAGTAGCTACAGAGAATATTGAAAAAGGAAACTAAGGCTTGGATGGATTATAAATCATTTAAATGAGTACAAATACTTTATGAAATAAAGAATAAATGCATCTAGTTGCAGAACTGTGAAAACTCCAAAAGGCTCGCAGGAGCAAACATGGAACTTTTTAACTGTGAAGGTGCAGTCCTTGCCACTGCAATTCCACGTCACCCAATCAAAAAAAGACCTAAGTGCTTTTTGTGCATATCTTTCAATAATATATGTGGCTATATCAATTACTGTGTAGTTTGTGAATTACAGGAGAATATCTTAAAATTAAAACAGGATGAAAAGGGAATCAAAATCTCCAGGATTATTTGAAACCCTCTCAACAACCCTTTAACAATATGTACTGAAGATTTCTGGTTTCTACTGTTCGTGTTTTCACGTGTATTCAGTCTGTGTCACAGACGCATGAATCAATGTGGCCAGTTTTAGGTCGTCATGTGAAGTTTTCTCGGTCAGGGTTTGGACTCAAACGTACACATGAGGGATTTGATGGATCATTTTGAATAATGGAAAAACAAAGAGCCTCGACGGATCCAAGTCAGTGACGCCAATAGGTAGTAAAATTATTCCTCGAATCTGCCAAGACCAATAGGCTGCAGCCTTGTCTGCTGCATTCCTCCTCAGCATAGCGAACACACACACTGCCATTTAAGGCTGTCGAGTGTGCTGACAGACTTGTGGAAAGAGAGGCAGATAAAGAGGAGCAGCACTTCTGATACTCTCTGGTGATAGAGTGAGCACTTGATCATTTCGGTTACTGGCCCATTATTAAAGCTGCAGGACCACTTACATCACCACTCTGTTGATTATTAATGTCTGTGTGGTTTTATATATATTTATATATGTGTGTGTGTGTGTGTGTGTGTGTGTGTGTGTGTGTGTGTGTGTGTGTGTGTGTGTGTGTGTGTGTGTGTGTGTGTGTGTGTGTGTGTGTGTGTGTGTGTGTGTGTGTGTGGGTGTGCATTGTTTTTGCAAAAGCATACTGATTAATTTAGATAGTAGATGTGTAGTGAACAGTGACGAAGGAAATCATTGCTCGTGCGATTATTTATCCTCTATCTGAGGGAAAAGCACAGGTTTCTGAGAACTTTACAGTGACACAGCAAAGCTGTATATTTATTGTGAAACATTCAACACTGACAAAGAAAAAAAGATGCACATTCACTTGAAGGTTGACCTGCGTCACTGTGTTGTCTGCTTCCCTCTGCTGGAGAACGACTGCAGAACAACAATGTCGTCTGCGTCGGAGCTCGCTTAGTCTTTTTTTTTTTTTTTGCTCTATTTTTTGAAATATCAACGCATTGTGAATATTTTTCTCATCTCAACTAACCTGATTTTGTGACTAATTAATAATTTATCTATCTTTTAAACATTTCAAAATCTTTAGTTTGACTTCTTTAGTTTGTCAATCAAAGTCCTTTTCCAGTTTCCTCTCTGGATGTAGATTTCAGGACAAACTGCATTGCGAAAACATGTTACATTTTCCTTCATATGTCTGAAAACTGTTTCAAACACTTAAAATGCTCAATAAATCACTTTAAGCTAAAATTCACTCTGATGCAAATGTGCCAAAATGTGTGAAAAAAAATAAAACCCCACCATCTGTGTGTGACTGAAACGGCATTCAACTATCATGTGTAGGCACCCTGTGTATGATTATATAAAGAAAACTGGTGTTTTATAAGAGGTTCAACAAATGTGCAGTCTGTAAAAAGCAGGCAAGAAAACACATTAGTGGATTTTTTTTTTTTTTTTTAATGATCTTAAATGTCTTTGTTTTCAAGTTTGTTTGTTTGGGCTCTTTTCGACCATCAAAATGTGTGTGGGAGCATTAAAAATGTAAATTTGGAGCAGAAGTCGTTTCTAAAGTTAAAGTTCCCCATTTCATTCCCCTGATATTGCTCAGACAAACTGTGGGAAATTGCTTTGCTTTATATGCATTAACATTTTCTATAACTATGTTTGCAGTGCAGTGGGAACGGGCTGAGGAAATTGTTGTGTTTGACTTGAACTGGCAGTTTATATAAATGCAAATGAGGTGAAGTGCATTTTTATGTGCTGTTAATATTTTAACATCATTATTCTGCTTGCAATCCATTGAGATTTAGATGCATATACGCTGTATGTATATATACTGTGTGTCTTAATTTAGAAAACCATTATAAAACGATTGTGTTGTTTCCAATTAGGTTCACAGTTTAAACAACAGAGTGGTGGCTATTCAGGCACGGATCTGTGCTTGTGCTACAACTGAAGCTGCAACTGTGCGGTCAGTATGTGTTTGTGTTTGTCTAATGTTGTGGAAATGACAATGGGTGTTTGCGCGAGATTAACTGGCATTAATCAATCATGAAGAACACTGTTGTTTGATTGGCACAGTGCAGCCTGCAGCATTCGTTTGCACTTGCTCCATTTCGCCACTTGACGTCACCCTTCCTGCAGAAACCGGTGAACCGAGGCTGAGGGCTGAGCTCTGAGATCGCTTGAGCGTTGCTGATGCAATGGTTTGAGAGATGTAAACAAAAGGTGTGCGCAACAAATTTACCTTAACACGTGAAACCAAATGGAAAAACTGAGATGCCCGAAAAGGCCATAATCACTGAGTGTGCTTGCGTGTTTGAGGTGACTTTGAGAGTGGAATTGCTCACCTTCCTCCCGGAGAACAGCATACACAGCTGGTGCATGGAGCCTCCATTCTTGGTCAGCTCCTTCTTCAAGGTTTTGGGGGACGGGAGCGTCCATCCGCCTTTGTGGTGGCCTCCCCCGACCTCCAGGCAGTTGATGGCGTTGTCAGAGGTGAAACAAGGCTGGCGAGGGTCCTGCAGGAGGCTGCCTTCACTGTGTGTGCGCCTGCGGAGGGAGTTCTGCACGCTGAGGCCCCCTCCTCCATGTTTCTCACAGGTGGCGCCCTCCACCATGCTCCGGCGCTTGCTGTCGCTCCGCTGCAGGTAAGCGTCATCGCTGTCGTCTTCGTCGTCGTCGTCCTCCTCCTCCTCAGACTCCTCGTCTTCGTCTTCATCGTACTCTTCTTCGTCGGTATTGGGCGAGGAGAGCGCGTCGGCACTAAAAGAGCGATCGAGGCGCAACTCGGGGATGACGAAAGAGGACGAGGAGGAGGAAGGTGGAGCGTTGTCGGGCGGCTCTGAGACATTGTCCTCATCGGTGTTTGACGCCACCAGGTTCAAATTCATCTCCTCGTCATTCCTGTCTCCCTCTTCCTCCTCTCCAACTTCTTCTTTATAGCCACCTTCACTCCCCGCACTCTTTTTGCTGAACCCATCCTCTTCCTCCTCGTCCTCTTCCTCCTCCCTCTTGCTCTCCTCATCCTTCCCCTCTCTCCAGATCTCCATCTCCTGCCCCTCTATGCTCTTCCAGTCCTCACCCTCAGTGGAAGGGGGCGGTGTGGGAGGCACCTTATGTCGCTCTTCGGATCCCATCAGGCCACCGAGCGGCATGTAGATGTCATCCAGAGGGGTGAGCGGCTCTGAGGGGTGAGGACTGCCCAGTGTCCGGGGCTCTGAGGGGCTGGAGGGATACAGACTGCTCTCCTCACCTTCTGAGCTACGTGGGGGAAGGTGGAGGCACACACCTCCTCTGTCTCCTACTCCGCCCAGCTCACATGAAGGGGCATCCACCTTCGGCTCCAACATCTAGGAAAGCAGAGAACGAGAGAGAGAGAGAGAGAGAGAGAGAGAGAGAGAGAGAGAGAGAGAGAGAGAGAGAGAGAGAGAGAGAGAGAGAGAGAGAGAGAGAGAGAGAGAGAGAGAGATGGGGGTGGTTAGTGAAATGTGATCAGACACTTCCTGCAGTAGCTTTTAGCAGAAGGTAAATCAAACTGCTTTAACTCGGCATGACTGCAATTCATTTCACCGCTATGAGCAAATCCGCTTATAGCAACGTCTCCATTCGCTGGCATGGCGTTTGGAAAAAATAAAAAATAAATCCCTGTAATGCTACATATTGACTTCATTGAGCCGTAATGTCAGCGTTGCACAAAACAAGATTAACGTCTTCTGAGAAGGTCAGGGCGTCAGTTTAAGTGATGATAGTCTTGCCATGATTTGCTCGGAGACAGAAGTTACAGAGCAGGAATACCTTAAAGACCACATGAAATGCCAAAGGCTTTCTATTTGGATATGCCAAGAAATATCACATTTCTCAAATGTTTACATAAACATCCTCACTTCACTTGTGAATAAGTGTCCAATTGTGTTTGACTCATAATTTACTCACAAGCATTTGCTTCATCTACATCTAATGGAGAAGGTAAAGCAGTTCAACATGTGTCGCTGAGGCACCAGCAGCAGATTCAGATAACAACATCAACTGGCATGGGTGTATAACTCACATTCAGCGCCATAGAATTCCGCGAAATCAAAAAGCACTCTGAGAGTGTTTTATGGGGGCATTTAATGGTGAAAGTCTAACGACACATACAAAATGTTTTCACTTTCAAGGTGTAAGTCTCTGCTTATCAGACAGAATTCACACATCATAGGAGCTGTCAGGAAAGGTGCTGAGCCTTCATTTGAAACAACTTGGGGTTAACGGGTCTCACTAAAGTACACTCAGGTATGTCGGCAGAAGGGGGTGGGGATTGAACAACACCCCCCCCCCCCCTCACCCCCACAAAAAAAGTAAAAAGGGACTGACTTAAATGACCAGCATGAGCTGCTGTCTCAGCAACATGAAATAGGTAAAATCTAAGTGAATGGCCTATATACAGAACCTGGTATCAGCCTTTTTCAAACGTTAGTTAATTATCAGGCCTGTTTGCTACAAGTTTGCATGGTGTCGGTTTTGTTGCTTCTTTTTCAAAATGTATTTATAAATGTGTCTCTTTGAAGAACTACTAACATGCAGGCAATAGATCATCTTCTTCCATCGAAATTGAACTTGACAAGTAAATATTCACCGTACTGACCCACCCGACTCAAATCAACTTGACAGGAATACAGCTGCAATATGTGTAAACAGTGACTTCCTTAGGGAATGAGACATTTATATACTAGGAAAAAAAATATTTTCATTACTTTCCAAAGCAATGACCAACACCCATGAGTAATCCCTACATTTGTACATGTATACAACAAGCAACACATCCACTGTTAGGGTTCGGACTGCCCAAGATGTGATTTGTTCTATTGAAATGTGTTCAAGTTTGACTATATATATCAGAGCGAATCACCAATGTGCACAAATCTTTTAACTGTCAGAAATTTATTTTGCAATTAAATGACTCGCAACCATTTCACAGAGCCAAACATTATCTTCCTCTCACCCATTACTCTGAATATGTCTGTAAAACAAACACACTTTGAACATAATGCCTGTCCTTTAACTCTGTCCTGTTTACTCTATAGATACTTCTCAAAAATTGGATGCTTTTATAGTGTTTTCTTCAGTGGCCCTCGATGGGTGGATGGTTATAAATGCATTTTCAGTGGGACACCATTGAAACCTCGATGTAAACAGTTTGCAAAGTTTTAAATAGCACAAAACATGTTGGGGATACATTTAGAAAAGTGTGAGTTCATGATCACTGCTGTCAATAAATTCTTTTTTTCAGATTAATTGCTGCAGTTTTCTGATTTTTTTTTTTTTTTTTTGGCTGAAACCATCTAACGCACGTGGTCTGTGCTCCAGTGAGACAGCACATCTAGAAACCAGAGGGCATATATTGAGGTGGGGCACTGGGTTTACATTTGAAATGTAAAATTACATCAAACTTTGATTAAAGAATCTAAAAAAACTAAACAAAAAAACAAGGGAAAGCCACACACTGGATTTCTTATTTGAAGGACTGCCTGGTACCGCTCTGAGATCACAAGTTCTCAACTTAGTTTACAAAATCAATTCCACTTTCCTTTAAAGCTGAAACAGGTTTCATGAAAGGGCCCCATTGTGCTGGATGAGTTAACCTATGATGACAAGCCGCAGTCACAAGATGCTCTGCTATAATTGGAGATAATGTTGCCTCCTCTTGGGCAGCTCTCATGATACTTCCCAAGCTGTTTGTGTACTTTTACAGCTCAAATTAGTTTTCTCCAGATACGATTGCCCCGCTTATTTTTACTTTAAACTTTTGACCTGCATTCATGAGCTCTGCAGTGGGGTATTTGGATTTTTACTCAGCATCAACAAAAACAGCTGTTTTCATTATCTATTACATCTAAAAGTACAATATATATATACACAAATTTGCTTGTTTTGCCTTTGTTTTATAGTTGAAACCCTGAAGTGGATACAAATGTGAACCAAGGTAGTGTTTGTATGTTACACAGAGCATGATTTGCATCATTAGCACAGCAACGAAACACAGTCTGGTTTTGTTTGAAAACAAAACACGTGGAATTGAAACTCATGTGACTGCGTACTCCACCGTATGATGAACGTAATGGTTGTACATTAAATATGTGGATTGTGGAGTGCCTCAAAGTTTTGTTCCGATCCAACTCACTTTTCTTTGATTTCTCACATTAACATTCACCAAAACTATCAACAGATCTATAATTTGAAGACAACCTACCACCAAAGGAGAGGAGAGTATTGACAATGGCTGACAACCCATGTTACAATGTGTAAATCATACATGATAATTACAGGATAAAATACGGTTGTTAAAAACATTTACTGTAGTTCCTTTTGGATCCATTTTATTTGGGAAGTAATTTGAGCGATGTGATTAACTGATTCAGCTTTCTTGTGACAAATATTTAGGTTCAAAACATGCATCTCAGACAGAATATAGTACTTATATAGACACTGTGGTAATTACAGGTTTAGCAACGCTAAAAACTTTTGAACAACAGAAGTATTGGCAAATTTGCACATAAAGTATTAGATAAAAGTGGGTCCTCTTAGTAGTAACCTATGGCTTTAAAAGTAGCCACTACGTAGTGAAAATTGTACTTCAATAAAAAAAAATAAAAAAAACACCAACAATACTAATAACAGTGAGTGTTTTGTTATTACTTCCACAGTTGTCAACCATTGTACACAATATAGGTCTCGACTACTAAAATATTTCAGTATTCTCACGCTGGCTCGTTGAGTTTCACTCAGGTTGTATTTATTGCTCTTTCTACCAATTCCCTTGTTGGACACAGGGTGACAACAAACACATTTTTGTGTTATATAGTGTTATATAGTGATGTAACGATACTGACGTTACTTTGTTTAATAAATACATATAGCCAGAAGACAAACACATCTTCAAATACAAGAGGAAATAAATGTGCCAATTTCTATTTGTGTGTAATCGTTTCTGAGTTTCATCGTCATTGCAAAAGAAGAAACAAAAAATATCATTGGTGTGTTTTCACAGCAGTCCTCATTTTTTTTTTTTTTTTAACAGTGAAACCGTTTTGAATGTCTGATGACTCATTACGTATTCGCAAATGCATGTGCAACTCGGCAGGAATCTCCTCTCCTCCGTCAAAAGAAACACATATTCAGTGCAATGGGCTGGAAGTGCTAAACGATTCCTGAACAGAACCTCTGTACAATTAAGTATTTTATTTTTCTAGAAATTTTAAAATATACAGAAATCAAATATCATTCTAAAAATGTTTCATGTATTCCTTAAAAATGTCACCATTGTTATTTCTACAGTTCAGGTCGTTATTAAATTCCATATAATATGTAAATTGCACTTTTGGGGTGGGGGGTTACTAATCACAGACTATTGGGAAAATAAATTTAGTTTTTGATTCAGTGTTTTGCCCAAGAATACTGACAGATGGCCAGGGTGAGATGGACAACCACCAAACTCTGAATTGAAAGATGATCTTTCCTACAAAATGAGCCACAGCTGATTTGAAAGCTGCTCTCTAATAGATTGTAATAGCTTGAGTAGTTTGCCAGCATTTCTGTTTGTTCACCCCAATTAGAAATGGACTTGTCCATACCGCTTCAGCTTGCAGCACTTTATGTGGCATAAAAAAAACAAGTCTTTCTGCAGTCTTGGTATCCAAAGTAAAATTTAAAAAAAATTAAAGAAAGCATGGATGTGGTGGTCTACATATTTACTTCGGGAAGCTTATAATTGTGTGTTTACCTTTTGTAGTTGTTCCAGTTTACTTGTTTGATAAGACTTTCAGTATAAACACGAGCAATGTGCAGTCAAGTATGAAGCACAGAAAAAGAGCAAGAGTGTAGCCTTCGCTTCATTTTGTTACAGGTTGAACTTTTCATTCTGGGAAGCACCAAGACACACACATCAAGACTTGACAGACCGCGTCCTCCTCTGTTTGGGTGCCGTTGGTTTTATTTACAGTTTCTCACTCTGGTCCCTGAAAAGCCCTTTGAAGCTGGAGCAGTGATTCGGTTACAAAATTGATGTTCATGGATGTATACAACTGCCTCAAGGTGATCCAGACCTCTCTTTTCTCTCTCTTGCTCCTCCTTAACCTCCCTGTGATCCCGTCTAAATGGTTCACAGTTGTGTTCCAACCCAAGATTTCAAGGCTTCTTGGCGCTGCGAAGGTAGCTGCACAATGAAATACACTTTCATTACAGCAAAAACAGAAGGAAGTAGAAGTCGAGCCTCTCTTTTTATATGCCTTTGCCTCTACTTCATTTTCCCCGGGTCTTTCATTGTTCGTGGAGGTTTACGTCAGAGGACTGTCAGCTTCTGATTGTTTTACGAGGATTGTTATAGCATGAATATCTTCATCTGCCATCTGAAACATGGGGCACTTCACACCGTACGTCATAAATTTAAAGAGTTTTTCTCTTTTTCTCTCTGCACCTCGGTGACCTTCATCTCCCGCTCCATTAGTCTTACACCCTCACAAATCCCTGACTGCTGAAGATATGGCTTGAGACACAATGGAGCCACCTGTCCTGTCAGATACACTTGTTCCTCCTCACACCCTCCACAGTGAACACAAACATGCACGCATGTGGCACGCACGCATGCACTGTCCTCAGAAGATAGAGAAGACCATAAACTCCAAGCCATTTTTCTAAATAGGACATACACTACTCTCAAACAGCACACCGGCCTTACGAGATAAACAGACACAAACTAATTGGCAATGAGAAGTTTGTCAGTGTGCACACACTTTGCTTCTGTGCCTGTATTTGCATGCGTGCATAGGTGCACGTGCAATACACGTGGTCCTCAAACGCGTCTCGATGTCATTAATGATTCAGCACAATGTAATCACTGCCATTGCCTCAATTAAGCAAGAAAACAAAACCAGAGCGAAGAGGAAGGGCCAGAGACAAGTGGTAAGATGGAGGAGAGAAAGCACAGGGGAGGAGGGGAGTCAATGAATGACAATGACACAGAAATGAGATGAGACGGTATATAGGCGGCTAACAGATGGGAGGGGAGGAGAAGAGGAGGAATAGGAGGAGATTTAGTGCTTTAGTAACTTTTTCCAAAAGATAATATCGACAGAATAACTGGCCTCACAAGCAAATGTAATTATAATCAGAATAACATACACTGAAAGAAGCTACGGTTGCTAATAAAAGAGTGCTACTGATGTGGATTTCCGAACAGAAATTTATGTCTTTGTGGTTAGAGATCACACAGTGAAAAGCTGTATTCATCCCACTGAGAAGATGTGATTAACTAACTTGCTTGGCAGCTGAGCGTTCAACTTGCTCGATGTCAGCGATAGTGCTTCTTATCTGTGTGTGGGGTTGGGAGAGAGCCACATTGGGCAGTGACATTTGTCCCCCTCCAGATGGAAAACACTGAATTTCATTCTTCTATTTCATACATTGGAGGTTTTATTGTGTGTCAAAACAATATCGAATAGAAGCAAAAATCACAATGTGTTGTTGTTGTCAGTTTCTATCGAGAGGAAAGTATTCAAACCATATAATCTGGAAATAATTAGCAATTCAAGGTTTTTAGTCACAGTAAGGTCATGCATTTACAGATGATAATCAATTTACCACTATAGTCCAAAGTGAAAAAAACACAACTACAATACGCAGGACAAACATCGGTGGTGGTCTGACCTTTCACCGAGCACCATCATTTACCTTCATCACAACAGGTAAATCCACTTAAATTCATATTTATAGAGGTAATCATGCTGGTAAATGTTCTATTTCTAACACAGGCAATATTATCACTTGTCAGCCAAATACCTTCAAAATCAATGCTATTTACTTGGCTCCGATTTCTTGTGGATAGGGCCTTTATATCTTGCCATAAAAGATGTTTGCAAATCCCAAGTGTTGATATGCATATCAACTAATTAACTAACCAATCAACCAACAAACCAAGCACAGCTCAGACTCACTAAAAAAAGAACGTTTTGAAAACATTCTGTCTCTGTCTTTATGTAAACAGTGAAAACGGAACTTTTCCCTTATGTTGTTACTGCACATTCACACTCCAGGCACAGTAAATAGTGTGCGAGAAGGATTCATTCATAACGATGAATGGTTCCGTTTCTGCTGTTCACTGCTGAATTAAACTATTAATAAAATCTATCAATAAAGTGTACATTTTCTTCACCATCTTCTGGATCACGTTTCCCATTTTGGCAAACCTTATAAAACCTTGATCATTTAGATCAACAACATATCACATACTTAACCGTTTCATATGAAGATTATCTAAAAACTAAAGGGGATCAAAAAGGTCAAAAATTGGGTTTACTGGTAAATTGATGAAAGGGTAATATCAAATACATTTGAAATAGAATGGTGAAATAACTCCAAGACTGTAAACATATCAACATCATAATATGATCAAACTTGGTAAATAATCTAAAGAAGACTCTGATCACATGGGACAAGTCCTGAGGTCAATATTTGATGCTTGTCTTCTTTGTGCCCTCAGGCAGCAAAGCATTGAGAACAGACATGAATCTGTACTAGAAACCACCACACAGGCTTAGAAACCATTTCAAAAATAATTTTCTGCAAACACAAAATGCAATGTAATACTCTAATGCAATTTAAAGCTGTATAATGCTAAGAGGAAACCATGTGTGTACACAATCCAAAAAATCTTTGTCTTCTCTGACTAAAGGAAAAAAAAAAAATTGGAAAGCTGCCTCTGCAGTAGGATAATCAAATCTGAAATCCCTTTAGGAAACTATAGATGCCCCGTTATCCATGTTCTGCTATGAATAATTCAACTATAAGTTCCTACGAATCATTGCATCCTGCATTTACTTACATTTGAAACATTGTTCCAACCTTTTTGCAAATTACATGGTGAAATCTATCGATTGCATCAATGTTTCTCAACCTTCATCCACTACATTTATCAACAAACCAGACCGGAGCAGTGAGCAATTAATATAAAATACTCCTGAGAAAAAAAGCAAGATTCACAAATATGACGTCCGTTCAAAACATATTCCTGCTGTGACGGTCTAAATATCAGAAGGTCAATTTTTTTCTTCTTCATAAAGACAGTCAGAATCCATATACACTCGTGGACGGGCACCCAGGGACAATCTTGTGACCTCTGTCCTCCGGTTACCGAGGCAACAGGAGACCCATCTCCTCGGGAGCAGCTGTGCAAGGCGTTCTCCAAAAGTCAAAGATGTACCTGTGAACTCTATCATCATAGTCCCCCAAACCCTACCCTCCTCTATTACGACATGCCATCTTTCATTTCCATCTCCCCTTCCTTCCCTTTCTTTTTTTCCTTTAATTTCCTGTGTCCTGCTTGTTTTTAAGTGAGACATTACACGAAAGAGCATTAAAGTCTTCCCATGCTTCACTCCACTTAATCTGATACTGTTGGTAATGGTTTAATGTATCCCACATCGCACCTGCCAAATCTACTTCAAGCCTCGATGAATCAGCTCATTTCAATTAGCTGTGCCGCTAAAAATACCAGACAAAAAAAAAAAAAACTTTTTTTTCTGTGTCGCTCTCTGCTTTTTATCATCTCACTGGTTGATCGCAATCACAGCAAGATGTGCAGATGGGTACATGACGAAACTCCATCTGGTCAGCCTGTACGGCTGTTTTATTTACACTATTCAGCAAGTCTTTTCTTTTTCTTTTTTTTTTTTTAACAAACTGGCTGGTTTCTTTAAAAGGATGCATGAGGTCAGAGGAGTTTAGTGCAAACATCCTGTTTATACTGTCCAGAGGGAAAACAAAAAAAGAAAGAAAACAGAATGAAGATAGCGAAGATTAGAAGGAAAGTAAGCTTTAATTCTTTCCCTCAACAAATAGTGTTTTCCTTGAGAACCGCAGTTGGACTGCTGATCATTTTTCGTATACATTCATTTGGATTTGGATTCATATCATTTGATCATATATCAACCTAAATATATCAACATATGTTTTCAAAAAACAATATTTTTGTGCAGATTTTTCTCCCAGGGATTTTATTCTGGAGGGTTTTCTTAGCAGTTATGACAATAAAACAAACACACCCCTGAAAATAAAATGGTAGGTTGCATAGTGCCAGTATATTGAATGTTTTTTTTTCTTCATTTTCTTAGCTATTTACATTGTTGATTCTCACTGAAGGTATTAAAACTATTAAATAACCAATATGAAATGATGTAGTAAACAAAAAAGTGTGGAATAACTCAAAACAGGTTATGTATTAAAAAAAAAAAAATTCCAAAACGGCCACCACTTGCTTTGATTACTGCTTTGTACACTCTTCATGAGGTTGTACACTGAAATGGTTTTTCAACAGTCTTGAAGGATCCCAGAGATTCGGAGCACTTGTTGGTCCTTCTGCCTTCACTCCGCGGTTCATCTCATCCCAAGCCAGTTCCCCTGGTGCAGCACGCCATCACTCTACTTCTTGGTCAAATAGCCCTCACGCCGCCTGTAGGTGAGTTTGGGCTCATTGTCCCGTTTAAATATAAATGATGGTCAAACTAAATGCAAGCCGTATGGGATGGCATGTCGCTGCAGGATGCTGTGGCAGCCATGCAGGTTCTGAGTGTTTTTAATAAATCCTCAATGCCACCAGCAAACCCACATCACACTTCCTCCTCCATGTTTCCAATTGACACAGTGGGTGGAACCAAAGATCTCAAAAAGAGATAGACCAAAGCACAGATTTGCACTGGTCTAATGTCCATTCCATGTGTGTTTTGACCCAAACAAATCTCTTCTGCTTGTTGCTTTTCCTTCGCAGTGGTTTCCTCGCAGCTATTTGTGCATAAAGGCCTGATTCTCACAGTCTCTGAACAGTTGATGTAGAGATGTGTCTGGTACTTGAACTCTGAGTGGCATTTGTCTGTGTTCTAATCTGACATGCTGCTAACTTGCGATTTCTGATGCTGGTGATTGGGATGAACTGATCCTCAGACACAGAGGTGACTTTTGGTCGTCCTTTCCTGGGGCGGTCCTCATGTGAGGCAGTTTCATCGTCGCGCTTGATGGTTTTTCGCGATTGCACAGGGACACGTTCAAAGATTTAGCAATTTTCCGGACTGGTTGACCTTCAGTTCTTAGAGTAATGATGGACTGTCATTTTTATTCTTTATTTCACTGATTGGTTCTTGCCATATTATGAATTCTAATAGTTGTCAAATAGGGTTTTCAGCACTGTACCAACCAGACTTCGGCACAATACAACTGTTGAATCCAAGCCCACTGAGAAGGCAAGAAATTCCAAAAATTAACATTGACAAGGCACATTTGTGAAGTAAAAACCATTTCAGGTGACAACCTCATGAAGCTCACTGAGAGAAGGCCAAGAGTTTGCACACTGTCAGTAAAGCATATATATATATGAAATGCAAATGTTGACTTAATGCAATCTCATTTTTACCGTTCCTTGTCTTTTTGTTTAGTTTTTTAATTGATTGTTAAAATTGTGACTCATGGTACTTTGAATACCATATAGAGGAATGATGTATGCATGTTTAAAGCTGCAGTAATGTGGAAATGAGGTAGACAAAGTATATGTAATTAAATAGAAGAAAAAAAACAAAAATAAATGGATGAATCTATAAATTTAAGCTGCTTGGTGTGAAAGCACACACTCTTTCTGCAAAGGGCCACTGGAGAGCATGATACTGTGTACAAATGACATTTGGAGACTGTGAGCCTCCTTGGAGATGCTATGCTGCTTATTATCTCTCTCAAGAGTGAAAGCAAACTTGTTTTCCGTGGTGATTGTGAGCCACAGTATTTTCCGCTAAACGTTGTTATACACACTTGGCCGCAAGTTGTTTATCTGTCTTAAGTGAAATCATTCGTTCCGGCCCACGTCACAGGCTGTTACATAAACTGGCACCTCCTACAATCACAGGTCACATGCTAAAAGACTCACAGGTGTTTTGTTTAATGTGGAAGCGGAGCGTCTGCAATGCAGTAACAAATATGGTCAGCTACTTGATGTTTGCCACTGAAAGGAGAAGGCTAAACACCAGCGACGTGGCTTGAGCAACAAGGTCGGGTAGGCAGGGCGTTGCATAAACAGACCATCAATTCAACTCCAGAGTATTCACAAATGAGAATACGTTTTTTCCTCAATACCAATTCCAATCAGCAGAGACTTTTATTTTGACTCACCAAACATGAACACCAATGGGAGGACATAACACACAAAACCCTTGTCACTCCTGGTTGCTAACTTCCCAATATCTAAACTAGATCAACTAACCAACTATACAAACTAAACAACAAAAACACAACACAAAGATTACCAACACTAACAAGACTATTATAACCCCAAACAAAGACATTTGAAACACCACAAACCCACTCACATAATGCATTGCAGCAATCGGCTCTGTGGTCGCTACAATATGTTTTAACACCATTAAAGAAACTTTAAAAAAAAATTCAATAGCAGTCTCCACACTCTCCCAACAAGATATATCTCATGTTTATGTTGGAAACACGGAAGCACAAAGAAAGTGAAAACAACTCTGACGGCGGAGCTGTCAGCAGTGCTGAAACCATTCCGTCGGCGCGTCCGCACTCCAAATTGACATTAAAGTACGAACAATTTTCTGACCCTTCCTTTGCTGAAGGTCTGGTAGCTCAGGTGTCACTTTCCCATCTTTTAAAAGCTGGTGTTTTTCCTCAAAAGAAGGTGGTGAAAATGACCTTATCGTCTCTAGCGCTGTCATCCTGCCTGTTAAGCCGCCAACTAGCTGCAGCTCTGTATCAATTCACTAATGCACTGTGAACGTACATATAGCATTTAGCATAGCACAGTTATGTCCAAAGGCAGCGTAGTGATCTTTCTTTTTACATAAATGATTTTCATATTGGGGAACTGACTGCGCATGTGCAAACACATCCATACACTGGATATGACCGGCAAAGGCAGATCAGCAGTGTGCCTTAAGGTGGGGGTGTGGCTTTCAGGAGAGGGTGCGGCCTTCAGGAGGGGGTGTGGCTTTCAGGAGAGGGTGTGGCCTTCACAGTAAGACAACGCAGGGGTGACCTGTGCAGCCTCTCTGCCATACCAGGAAAGAGCAGTGTTGAGTCATTTCGGCCATAAAAAGCACAAAATGCTGACACTTTCAACTGTAAACTACCGAAAATTGAAAAGTAAATTATAATTATAATATACTTAAAACAAATAATAAAAATTTATATTTCATTAATTTCAATTCAGCCTTGGTTAGGCACTGCCTACCCTGACTGCACGTCACTGCTAAACGTGCATGTGTGTGTGTGTCGGCGTGCTTGTCAGATACACATTAACCGTGTTTTGAGAGTTCCGTTCAGAACAATCTGCAGTCTGGGGAAGATTTAAGAGCCATTATTGCTTTGTGTAATACCAATACCTCATTAAAGGGACCGACCATATAGATGATCAATCTCTGAATGGCCTCATTATATGCACCTCAACGCACTGGCCCCTTTTGCCCTCGATTTCAGTGAGAGAAGACCGATGTGATGGTAATAGTCATTTATCTGTCAGACTGGTCCGCTGTATTCAGGCCAAAATAGGGCAAGTGAATATAGAAAAGGGAGCAAGGACAAAGGAAGCAAGTGTGAAAGGGACTGAGGATGAGAGAAGGCAACAAAAAAAGTATTTCTTTCTTCTGGTTTTATGGGTAGTAATAAATGGACAGTGAGTGAGTGTTTCAGGCTTTTTTCTCTCGAGGTAAGTTCAAGGCGATATTGTGACACACTGTGACTGGAGGGCTATACAACAGAAATCCTTCAGCTCACCATAATGACTCGGATATGTGCAAAGATCTATTTCTCTACTGTCTGGTAGTTTTGTGATTTTTCTTCATATCAATGTGGATTAAGTTTTACATAAAGTACAAAAGCCAAGTCTTTTCTGTCGCCACATAATAGGAATATAATGGTTGACAAAGGAAAACTGTGGGAAACAGCTAGTACAACATTTGATCAACATTTCACTGTTTAACTATTGCTAGTGTTCACCATAGAAAGCATAAACAAGTTAGACAAGAAAGCTTTTTTTATCACAATATTTTTAGCACACAATTTAAGCGCTCCAGATCACTATTGATCAAAGGCACCAAATTTAGGACTGCGGGAATATTGCAGCATAATAAAAACAGAGGTTCGATATCTCACTGGAATACCTGGCAATGAGTTAAACCTTGGAGATGTGAACTGCAATTTATTACCATAAAATCTATTCTCATTAATATTTCAGCTTGAACGGGAAGCTTGAGAATTAGTCTAATGGGTAGCCTGTATGGGTCCATACGTGTTTGTGTTTTCATTATTTCATCTAGTCATTTGTAGAGATGCAGTGTATTGGCATTTGATTGACAATAGAGCCACACCATGTTACAAGGTAAGCTTGTCTCAAAAATCCCCAGTTCGATTCTGCAATTGAGGACCTTTGTGGAGTTTACATGCTCTCCTCACACAATGATTGGGGTTTGTCCAACCTCCTTTCAATTTAAAACTATGTGCATTAGGTTTAATTAATGCATTTAAAGAGATGGCCCTGTTATGGACTGGTAATCTGTTCATGGAAAATCCTGCCTTCAAGTTTGACAAATCACACATAAATGAATATATTCATGATAAATGAATGAACTCTGAAGGCAAGTATTTAATCTGATTTTGAATATCATAAATAGAATATAGATGCCAATTAAAATGCAAGGCAATCTGTCCTTTAAGCTGTGCTTATGGAGTGCATATAATTTTTTTTTGAACTTGTGTTCTAATGCTTGAAGTGTTAGAAGAAAGGAGGCTGAAGAAACCAAAGCGAGACCATGAATGAAATATGGGCCCTGGGAATGTTTTTGGCTGCAGCACAACGAATTCAGGTATTTCACCAACTTGGAACAAGATACAAAAGTTGGACAAAACCAATCTCTAATCATTAACTTGCAATCAAATTCCTGTGGGGGAAGCATGGCACACTGCCACTCCTCCAGAAACCTTTAGAAGACTCACAGAAAACAGGAGTCCATGCCAAAGAGGAGAGAGCAGAAAGAAGGGGTGGCCTTTCTTCTTCTTTTTTTTTTGGTGCAAAGGCATTATTGATAGAAGCCGAGGGTTCAGAGAGAAAATGTCATTGACGTAACTTGTCCCATGACGCTGCAGCTGAAGACAATGTGACCACTGAGAAAGACTGTAAAAGACCTTCACAGAAAGAAGGGAGAGATCTTTGTTTAACTCTGCGTGCGTGCGTGCGTGCGTGCGTGCGTGCGTGCGTGCGTGCGTGCGCGTGTGTGTGACTATAAGTCTGTTTAAACAGCTACATTGTGAGGGCCTGCCTCCCATCTACACACTAAAAGCCCAAAGCATCAGATATCAATTTTTAATCAGAAGCATTGCTTTAATATGGACGTAAGGTTCAGGTTTAGTTCAGGTTAATATATTGAATGTAAGTGCAATGTCCTCTTGGGAGATGGAGACATGTGTCTGTGTGGTTTGTGGTGAGAGGTTCATGTATGACTGCGCACACATATTTAATTTCTGCCTCATCTTCTTTGTGTGTCGGCGCACGTCTGTGTGACAAACAAGGGACTGTTATGTGCGTGACAGTGTTTTCCTGGTTATGACAAACGCCTAATTTGTCGTAGGCCTATGACAGCAACTGGATGAATCATATTCACCTTGTGTGTGTTTCAATGTGAACACAGCAGAGGGATGGGCCATTGGTGGGCCACTGTCTGCTATTGATCAAGGACAAGGGAAAGTTTGAGGGAAGGAAAAGGAAACAATTTATTTCCCCACTTATTTTCTATTCCTTGCCTGTAAACATCCAGCTGTAATATCTTCATACCACTGTGGCTTCCCTTTCACATAATCACAGACTATAATTTAGCCAGACTACTGCATTATTGCTGCGGATATCAACAGGCAGTGTTACAAACCACGCACTTTGCATATAATTCTCTCTCACTCTCCTTTTACTTCCGAGAGTGGGCTAACCCTACAATTCTCCTAATGAGGAAAGGAGAAAAGCAATTCTCCCTAGTGTGCTTGCTCTGTTTTTTTTTTTTTTCCCTCTCCGGTGTCTTGGTTTGTTCTCCCTCTTGTTACTATCACCTTCTGCTGGGCTCTAACATGCTTTACAGTATGTGTTCTTAATGGCTATCTCACTACCATCCGTGGTCTCCCTGTGTCTCACCCCATAACTCTCCAACTATGTAGATGTCCAAATGATGTCCAATGGCACACAGCCAAAGCAGAAACTACTAACACAAGAGCACCAAATAGGGGATGTAAACAGACTCTGGTTCATGTAACATTGCTCACAAGTCTTGTTTATCCACAGGGAGGTGATATTGCAGGGACAATATCATTAATGAGAGCTATTAAAGCTATGAGGGGAAGGAGGGATAAGTGGCTGCAGAGATAATCGAGACAAATAAGGCACAAATAATTAAAGCCAGAGAGTAAGGTATAGTGCAAAGAAACAAATCATCTGAAGGGACAAATGGAAGTCAAACAAATCAAAATGGCACACAACACTGACACACAGTCCTTCATATGAGCCTGTCATAAAGATTCCTGTGATAAATAGGCCTTTATTGCTTTCCCCCTATCTTTCCTCTCATCTCCTTGGCTTTTTTCTATCCTCTCTCCATATGACCTAACCACTCCTTCCCTCCCAGAAGCAGAATGAGCGCAGCAACTGAAAATAACTGCATAAATGCCCTAAAGAATATGTTTCCTCTCGAGCCAAAGGAAGGCACCACAAAACTCATTTGCATAAAACCACAACCACTCTGCTGACAACAACAACAAAAAAAACCTAACAAACCAAAGAAAACAACACGAAAGCACAAATGAGAAATAAAGTGATGGTACATAAACCGTACCTGGTAAGGGGAAGCAGTTCCAGGTTATAATCCACTAAAGGCAGATACAGGCACTCCACACATTCCTATTAAAGTGGCCTACTTCCTCTGTCAAACTGGTGTGTGTGTATGTCAGTGTGTGTGTGTCTGCCTAGCTGGGTTGGTGTGTGTATGTGTGTGATTCTGTCAGTGTGGGCTAAGGCCAGCTGAACTGTGCAGAGATATGGAGAGAGAGAGAGAGAGAGAGAGAGAGAGAGAGAGAGAGAGAGAGAGAGAGAGAGAGAGAGAGAGAGAGAGAGCGAGAGAGAGAGAGCAAGCGAATGCCCAGGAGGCTAAGAAGGTAGACTCCCAAGCTGCACAAACAAGTGAGAAGGAAAAGGGAAGAGAGGGCGAGAGAGAGAGAGAGAGGGAGGAGACAGTGATAATGAGAAGAGACAAATGAGCAATGAGAGCTGAGAGAGAAACATGTGGTGTGTGTTTGTGATTGTCCAACAAACATATATTAACTGCTCTATACCATCTCCCCATGGATGCAGATGTGTGCATTAAGTATATGTGTGTGTATGGTTGAGGTTATGTGTGTGTATGAAAATATTGCTTGACATCTGTGTTCATATAGTGTGTTAAGTCCATTTCAGCCTCCACAACACCCCCGCCCTACATTTCTTAGTGAAGACATTAAGGCACTAGAGCCAGGTCCCACAGGATGCACAAAGAACACAATGAACACATATCCACTGTTGACACACACAAATAAATGTCTCGGGAAAAAAAACATGTGGCACATACATCGCAGTTGAACATGAAAGACATTTTGAAAATGTCCTACAATATCTTCCCTCCAATCTTCAGAATATTATACTTATAAGTATAACACTGAAAAACAAATCACCATCAGACATAATGCACCAATCCTGAAAGTGTATATTCAGAGATTTAAAGTATCTTTTGCTCAGCATTAATGCAAAGATAATACCAGAGCTGCTCTTCAATATAGATTGGCTGCTAATGCCAGTCTGCATCTTTCTGATATAAGACAGTTGCCATATTTCGTCCAAAATTCGACGATACAAAAGTTATGGTTCCTTTAAATCTTATACAGTATGGCGATTTCTTCAAGCATTATACAAAAAAGATATTGAATGCAAAAAACGCAACAATATATAGCATAAATGTCACACTCTTACATATCCAAAGCCCACAGACGACTTAACTCAGTGCCTTTTATTTACATAGTACAATAACATATAATGTGTACATTTGCAAAGCCTTAGTGTATTCCATATGGCTCAGTTATGATTGATTGGCAGATGGGGCTCCATTATTTTTTTATAGTTGTTGTCTTGGTAGATATGCAATTAGTGAAAGTGAATGATATATAGACATGGTTGCCATCTATAATTGCACTGAGCCATAGCCGACCACTATAACCTTGTCTAGAATAATATAAACGTGCCTTTTTAATTCAGTGAAAAGCCTCGATTAGACAGAAGCGGGAAAAAAATACCTTAGAAATGTGCATGTTTTTTCATCTAAGTAAGTCATATTAATACAGGCAATTTCTGCTTCCCTCAAACTGACTTTACAATTTTTTCCCCCGATTCAGACAAACATTCATCTAAAAGTTGCAAACAACCAGTTATATGTCCGACATTGTATAAACACAAGATACTCTGTCAAATCTGCCGCACTGCAGGCAGAATCAGTGCTTGACATAACACAGCTGACCACAATGGGGACTTTTATCAGACTGAATTTATCATGATTACATAATTACCCAAACATACCAAGACATTTTTCTTCTTAAGTTTATCAAACATGCATTTATAAAATATCTTCTTTGATTCGCATGTACTAAATCTCCAAAACAATATTGATAAGAAGTTGCAAAACAACAAAAAAACAATGATAAGAAGAATATCGTATGGATAAATCACTTTGTTGAACCAATCCAACACAAATTCCAGAAGTAGTCATGAAAGAACAAAACCTCAGCCAACCAAACTACAGAAGATTACCTCAACGTTGAGCAATTTCAGGTACTCAGTACGTTGTAAAATATGTGGCTTGGACACAAAATAGACACACAAATAAAACAAGTGACACAATAACCTCAGCGCAATATAATTAGAAGATTTAATATGCATGAGAAGCTGAAGTACATATATTTCAGAGTTGGAAACATACACAATACAATTAATATTCAAGAAGAGAAAACATCTGATTCAACCAGTCAACAACAGCTGTGTTTGTCAAGTGCACCAAAGAACCGCTATTTCAGTGAGTGTCAAATCGAACCATATATCTTTTTTACTTTGTCAAGTCTGTCATCTTTCTGTCACCATTATCTCAAAAGCCTCTCAATACTACCGAGGAGGAGAAAGGTTTTTTTTTTTTTTTAATAATCTCCTCAGTGACAAGGAACATTTGACAATGAAAGGTGAAAGACACACACCTGCTGGGTTGCCACACAGTCAGTGACTATCAACCACTGGCAAAACCCTTTAGGAGGAAAAGGTGCAGCTCAAAACAAGACTGGGCTCATACAGTGTAGGTAACAGTTCAAAGCTAGTTACTCATCTCCTCTTCTCAAGTCCAAGCACTCACTGCCTCACACAGATATCTGAAGAAAAACAAAACCCCAAACAAAACCCTTTACTTCCGTGATTGCTACATACCTATCTGTTATAAACCGTCAAAATACAGCAAACCTCATATACACTTAGACATTGAGATCTCCACTAACCATACACAATGACCCTAACCCCTTCCTGCAGAGAGCAATACAAGCCTCAGGAAGCGCTTTCTGTAATGACCTTCATAGCAATATTATAAAAAGAGCGCACACATTACCTTAGACATCGGCATCTGGACCCGCACTGTGCTCGCTCGGTCCTGTGAGTGTGTTGTGTCTGTGGCGTGTCCCAGTGCAGCGTACAATGGTACAGTTCACCCACACACACACAGACACACACACACAATGACGGAGCACGTGTGCAACACAAATAGATACAGACTGCTAATCCAGTGTGAACAGAAGTGTTTTTTTAATCTTTTTTGAGGGGGGTTTCAGCTCCTTTTTCTGAATGTGTCAGTGCTTCTTTTCTCTTTCTCCTTCTGTTTCTTGTCTGTGTTGTTGCTGCAGTCGCACACACACACACACACACACACACACACACACACACACACACACACACACACACACACACACACACACACACACACACACACACACACACACACACACACACACATAAACACACACACGCACGCACACACTCCCCTCTCGCCCGCCTAGCTCGGTGATAACATGCATGCCAACATGTGCAAAAGACAGAGAGAGAGTGAGAGGGGAGTAAAAAAAAAAGAAAAAGGAATAAATCAAGGATTTGGTGAAAGGAGGGGTGATTCGAAAAATGAAATCAGGACAAATGAACTGAAGGAAAGACAGAGGTGTGATTGTCTGATGTAAAATAATAAAATGTAAAGTGGGTGATAGTTATGAAGGGATCAAACGCAACTAACTCTGGAGACCAAAGCAGCCAGTGTCCTTCATTCTCTCGCTCTCTCTTTCATGCGCACACACACACACACACACACACACACACACACACACACACACACACACACACACACACACACACACACACACACACACACACACACACTCTCTTCTCTCTGTGCTATTTTTAGAAGTTGCTCTGTCTCAAATCAAAGCACTGAATCAAAACCTATCAAATAACAGGATGTTAAGAGCCATGTCTTTCACACCTAACAAAATACACACACCCACACCCACACGCACACACACACACACACACACACACACACACACACACACACACACACACACACACACACACACACACACACACACACACACACACACACACGCACACACACACACACACACACACACACACACGGTCTGTTACAATAACCATATGTCTGCAGGCAGCGGTGAAAGCTATTCATCAGGTCTTATCTAATCACATCATGTGCGAATATTTAATGTGCTTCGCAAATAGCTATTTTAAACAGTGTCAATTACACAGCCCAAGCGACTGTACCCCACACCAACTCCGGCTGAAGGTATTCTCCAGGCCACAGATCAAGATGATGCATAAAGTAATGAGTCACATTTAAATAGTGGAGTATTAACTTATGAAAAGCTGTATTCCAACGTGCGTCTTTTTATCGGCTGTTGGCTGTTGGCTCTTTAGCTGCTCCTGCTCTTAATTGGTGGCTTCATGTTTGAAGTTGTCAATCCCATGACTGTCATCAAATACTTGTGTTAATCAAAAATGTGCTTGCGTCAGGAGGAGCCGAATAATCTGTGAGTGAAACTATTATCCCAACTCCATTACAGGCTTGGTGGAGCACACGTCATCTCAGTGAGGAGAGAATGTACATAATTAAAACTCCAGTAAATGGATTTCATGCAATACCTTCTTAGGACTGAGACCAGGAGGCTCTTATCTATACTACCTCCTGTGCTGATGCATTGCCATTATATAACACAGTTATGAATAGTTAAAGGTGAACTAAAATAAAGCCAAACACGACTCCATCAAAGGGAAATCATTCATTTTTAAAGAAAGCCAGGGGAATTAATCCACCACTGCAGGCCACAATGATTAACACTACTTCGGTGTGTGTGTGTGTGTGTGTGTGTGTGTGTGTGTGTGTGTGTGTGTGTGTGTGTGTGTGTGTGTGTGTGTGTGTGTGTGTGTGTGTGTGACTGACAGAGGTGGATGGCTGAAGGGAACAAAGGCAGTGATGCACATCATGGATCAGAAAGTGAAGGTGAAAGAGTGTGTATACATTTGCAATTGATGCCGGCGATAAATCAAAGGGAAGAGAAAAACACCAAACTGAACAGAACTAGAAACGAAAAATCTATGGAGATTTGGGTTGAACATCTGTTTAGCATTGGCTATTTCCAAAAAATGAATTGAAATATTCCTTAAAAATAATATATTTCTATATTAATGCGAGGATTTAATCTATTGATAAAGTGCCACTCTTTCTCAGAATTATGCAGAGTTTGCAAAAAAGTAGCATAAATAATCACAACCGGTGTATGTGCATTGGACGGAATATGAAATATTGTTTTTATTTTCTGGATCCAAGTTTTTTTTTTAATCTTTTTTTTTCAAATTAAATAAGTCAGTGGAATGTATTTAGATATAATAGTTCTAAGGGAATAAAAAATAAAGCTAAAGTTATCAGATTTATTTCAATTATATGGCTGTATTAATGTGTAATGAATGAGTGATTGATTCTGCCCCCTTTTCCAAGATATCTTCTACTTTTGTTTAATCATAATGAAACACTCATGTTAGAGATATGAGACAAGCTGTTAAATCTTGCTTGTGATTTAATAGTCAAACAGTGGAAGTCCCGTGGTTCACCTTAATCACTAGTATAAAGGGTTATCTCCCAATTTTTGATCAACCTGATTTGAATGAGTCATCTGCTGACTTTAGGACTTAACTTCAAACACTTGACCATTTTATGATAGTTCAAATTTAGCTGAGGGGTGAATACCACAATTGTGTCTGGTATGAATATTTATTTCACTTATTTTGATTTCTGAATTGATTATTCTCATATGCAGATCAACTCCCTCTCACATATAATCTTTGCAAAAGACGAGCGCCACAGACTGGGTACACTGTTCAACCCGTGAAGACACATCCGGCATACAAATTAATATCAAGAGTGATACGTTTCAGACATGTTCCTCATGTCTACGCTATTTGTACGAGTTCCAAATATGGATGTCGGTGCTAACACGTCTCAGAAATAGACATGTCTGTTGTGCGTGTGCGTGTGCGTGTGCGTGTGCGCGCGTGCGTGCGTGTGTGTGTGTGTGTGAGTAAAAGCAAACGATGAAGGGAAGAAAAATGGAATTCATCCGTGTCTAATTAGAGACAATGAAGGGAAAAGTCCGCTTCGGTTCTCAAGAAACAACAAGAGCAAGACAAATGTAAATCACATGAGCCTGTGTTGCGACAGATGTATTTTCACTTTATTTTTAGAAACTTCACCTTTTTTGATCATGTCTCCGAACTGAGCTCTGCCGCAGCGGTGGTCTTTCCAGAAAGATGTGGATTTTTATATCTGTTGCGCACCATCTAAATATTTGTAATAATGTGCTAACAACAGGTCCAGTGAGATGGCAGGTGTAAACCACAGCGAACACTTATTCTAATTGGATGTCTGGGTAAAACAAACCACTTACTATTTAAATTATCTGGAAACTCTTCTCAAACTCTCCTGCGTTACTCACTGTGGCACAGTGTGACCAAGGGAAGACATTTTCTGCACTCTTAACGGTGCCAATTCACAGCTTGAAAACCTGCTTTTGCATTTGGACTGCTGTCCTCAACCTACGATAATTTCTGATATTCTTCCGGTGCTGTTAATACTTTGTTTGTAGCTATGCTAAGCTTATAGTTTAATTCTACTTTTTCTGTATCTGCATGCATGTGTACTGTATATAGCAAGTGAGCATGATCAATTTATATTATGTAATTTCACAGAATGCAGTAGTTATTAGAAAGGTCGTACAATTGAAATCCACATGCACATCAATGGATGTTACAAATTTGTCAAGGGCATACAGTACTTTCTATCCATATTCCTTCAGTTCAACGATTGCATTAAATCCCGTATAAGTGGGACTTAAACATGACTTAAATGTGGATCATTACATGTCATATAAAGTCATGAGAGCACTACTACAGTCCTGGCCTCCACAGAGTTGTTCAACAGTATAGTCTCAGCAGAGATAAGGCACAACGCTGTCAGGTCAAATTTCAACAATCTCAGTCTGACGAAGACATTTTTCCGCTCTATTTTTTACTGAATCTGTCACCCTCACTACCAGAGTACTTGCCTGCATGATGCATACGTCTGAGGCGCCGCTACAGTGGCGCCTCATCTAGAAGTTCAGCATGGAGTCTCTTTTCAATGCATGACATGTGGAGCCAACAGCTAAAAAATACATGGTGAAAAGATGCGCTGATCGTCCTGTTGACGTCATACGAGCAACCCTGCAGAACTGACACATTTCAGTACAATGTCTGTTTGAGCTCTTCGCTTGAACAGATTGTGTCTTTTTTTTCCTGTTTTTTTTTCCCACCATGAGCTCCATTGTCCTCCTCCTGCCCCTCTTTACAATGCCACTAAATCAAATATTGTAGTATCCCTGGCCACTCCTACCTCTGTTGTCCTCCTTATGATGAAATTAAATCAAATATTGTCATATTCACAGCCATTATCAAGGGTAAACCTGGCTGTTGTAAGACAGTGTACCATGTGCGCTGCATGAATTGCTCATGTTCAGTGAGGCAGCTGTCATATATAGGTGAGGTGGGCAGAATGTCTCTGGAATCACAGCTATGTGTTATTTTCAGCATGAAGCACACTTGAAAGGACATCCATCCATCTTCTCTACATCTTTATCCGCCATTGCAGCTCACTGGAGGAAATCCTAGTTAACCATTCCCAAAAGCAGAACAAACAGAGAGACCAGTTAATCTCACATGCTTTCTGTTGGACTGTCACTAACCACCTTGCAGCTTTTGTATGATCTGCCCTCTAAAACTCTCCCACTGAACATTTCTTTGGTTGAATGTCACGCTTGTTAATGTTTTTCACATCAGATATTATTGTCAGCAGATGTTAGAATCCTTCCTCTCGTTATATGTCTCCTCTTGTGCGAGTTATGGTGGTTTGAATTCAATTATATCTGAAAACTATGGCAAGTCTTTATATATAGCATGCAGATGTTGTCACTGTGACACATACGTTTGACACTCAACATTTTTAATCCTTTTATTTTGTCTCCATTACAGCTACTATGGCCCACATGGTGTAGTGTTATGAACTCGTGCTTCACAGTGAAAGAGAAAGTTAGTTTATAATCCAAGCTGGAGCTGTCTGTGCAGTTTGCATGGTCTTCCTTTGAATGCATTGCATTTTCTCCACAGTGTGGTTTCCTTCCACAGTCTAAAAGCATGTATTTGAGGTGACTTGGTGACTATAAAAGTGCCAATTGGTCTAAATGTCGATGTCTTTTGTGGTTTTATGGTTTGTTTGTGGGGGTTTTAAACCATATTTATAAAAACTAAAAATTGAAAGGTAATTGATTAATCGAATTCTCATATCGAAAACACTGCAGAGTATTATGATTTTACATGTAGGGACTCAGACATGCTCTTGGGATTGAAATGTGAATGAGAAATATGTTATTGTTTTTTTTTTTTTTAATCTGGTAGCAGGAGTTGCACTTAATCTGTTTGTGGTTAATGAGTGTCAAGAGACAGAGCTAAAGCTGGTACACTTTGCTGAATTTCCAACAAGAAAAACTAAAATATGTCATACAGTATTAAGCTGTAATGGCTCCATATGGAGAAAATATTCTCAGAGGGGGAAAGAAAATGCGGCGTTACAGTCTTACTGCTGCACATGGACATCATTTGCCAGTTGCATGTCACATGGAATGCTTCATACAGACTGAAGAAGCAGGCATGTGCCAATCAGAGTAATGAATGTGGTACCATGCAGCTGCTGAATTTCTGAGCTGATGTGCAACACTGGAAAATGCGGTGAAGTGGTGTCATATCCTGACAAGCTGACACTGTCAAGATGTTGCCAGTGTGTGTTGTGCTAAAGTTTTGATGACAAAAACCGGTAAAAAAAGAAAGAAAGAAAGAAAAAGTTTGAAAATTGCTGTTCTGTTTTGCAATGAATCCCAAAACTGACATAGAGCAATCAGTTTATTTTCCCGTTTGTTATTTTGTGTCGCTGCTTAAAATGCAGTGTTTCCCACTGGTGAGATGTGTGGCTCAATTGGTTATATTTTCACAGGCATTCCTAATTTGTCCACAGCCCTCATGTATCTTTGATTAGGTGCATAAGTGCCTGCCTGAGGTGGAGATTCATGGCGGATTGGAGAAACAGGGAAGAGAAACGACCGCCACATTCTTGTAATTTCATCGTGAATCAACAGTTGGACAAGTTGAAAGGACGAGTACGTCAAAGAGGGAGTGAGAGAGGGTCTTTGTCACACTACGTCACTGCTTCCTCCAACATAAATGCAGCATTATAAGCACTTCAGCGCCTAAAACAGATTCTCATAAATGTGAAATGAGACATCGAGAGAACAGAATGAGCTGCCTCCGAACCTCAACAAGACACACTTTGTTCATTAGCAGCAGCCATCTTTTTCTCACTGCTCATGTGAGCTAAACGCGCCAATGTTGAAAATTTATGCAACTTTTACTGGAGATAGTTTGCTTCTGCTCGTCTGACTCAGAGAAGGAGCAGCAGCAGTGTTCATCAAATGCTTATGTGTGTGTGGTTGTCATTTTCAGAATGGCCTGTCCTGCTTGAATTCCCATTTGAGGGTATGTGCATGTGTGCGTGTTCGCGTGTGTGCAGCTGTGCAAATTTATTTTTTTCCGGCAGCTTAGTGGATAATGCTGCTGAGACAAGAATGTACCGGAAGCTTTCCAGTGAAGTAGCTCGGAGACTTTTAATGGCTGTGGGATACCACATAGGTAAATGTTTACTTATCTGCATGAAAATAGAAGCAAATAAAACAGTTTGTATGAATGTTAGATATATTTATGTTCTGTTTGGGGAGTATGTTTTATTTGGGATCATAGGTCTCAATTGAAAAGCTTTGACACTGAATAAAATATCTATACTAATTGTGAAGTTGCTTGTACAACACTTTTAACTGCTTTTACTTTGAGGGCTAAAAGCACAGTGAAACATTTGGTCACATTAGCTTTCCTTTTAATGAGAAGGAGGATGTTGTTATTGATCTTCGTGGGGAAACTGAAACCTTGCACTTGACCCACCCTCTGCAGACACACAGCAATACATTTTCCAGCCACTCAGACCCTTGGAAGTAGGTGGTGGTACAATGTGGTGTAATGTAACATGTAAAAAAAAAAAAAAAAAAGAAGAAAGAAAATGCAGATTGTCATCTGGTAATTGGCTACAAGGGTAAACAGAAGGAAAAAACAGTAAGGTGGGCGCTATGCAGGTATTGTAAAGTATGTACAAATATGTATACAAATGTACCATAGATAAAATATGCAGTGTATCAATGAGCTGAATATAAACTGAAGAACTGCTTTAAACCATCCATCCAACCATCCATCCATCAGCATTCGGCTAACACTAATATCTTCGTCTTTCTCCAAAACTCCGGTATCATTCCCAATCCGTACACCTGACACTTGAACATCACTTAAACATTATCTGCTGTCTAATCATCACTCTCAATGACCATCTCATCCCTCTGACCACATACAAAAGTGAGCAACCTTGTGTGACGCATAACTTCAGGTCAGACTAGTCAGTATAATAACATGGACTGAAACGATGAACGAACCAAAGGATTGGGTTTTTCAACGCGAGTCACCACAAATGTTTGCTCCAAAGGCTCTGCTTAACATAGACACACAATAAATAAAGCTCCAAACAAAAACAGAAATGGACAAATCCTCATTGGGCCCCACTCTCTCAGGAGGGAGGAGATTAGAGAAAGTCCAAGTGAAAAGGGGTTCGCGTTTCTATTTTGCCAATGTGAAGCTTTCAAAGTAGGGCAGCTGCTGACATCAACACAGTGACGGAATAAGCTTGTTTGCTGGAAAAACATGAATGAACAATCTAGCATGAGTTGATAAAATGAATGTAGTTTTCCTCTTTTGGAATGAATTCTGCTTTCTCTGCACACAAGCACAAGGATTTACTGGGGTTTATACACATGCAAGAGAAAAGCAGTTTCTGACACCAGGGAAATACGAATCAATGGGCAATTTCCTGAAGCTCCACTGTTGCAGATCTTTTTCACTCACAGGGAAACGCAGCATGGCGTACGTGATCTATGCAATTTGAAAAACACACTAAAGCATTGACTCAGCAGCCGATTATGCAGCTGAAGTGGATTCAGGTAAAAGCAAAGTAATATTCTTCTATGTCAGAATCCTGGAACGTCCTTTGAGATGTTCTCAACTTTGAAATATGCAAATCAAAGCTTGATCTACACAAAATCTTGATGCATGATCCTTGAGGTTCACCACATATATGTTCAATAGTAAAACTTTAATTATATGAGTGATGACCTCTCAATTCTACCAATATGAAGTTATATTGCTCAACATGCCAGGCGGAATGCAAAAGCACAACAGTGAGGATAAAGGCATTCTCCTCACATCGTTCATATGTGCAACTTCTGATTTGCATATCATTAAATACACTTTAAAGTCACTAAATACAAACGATTTGCCTCTGAGGTACTCTGAGAAATTCAATCAAAAGTGAACTAATTTGTTGGGATGTACAATGCTATGATTAAGCATGTATTCCCCTGCCTTCAGGACAGCGTTCGGATTTCTGTTTAATAAGAGATCACAATAAAATGGTTTTAATAACTGCACAGAGAACAGAAAAAAGGGGGAAAAAACAGCGTCTCCACTGGGAAGGAGATGTCAAAGACTATAGCATCACCTGCTGAAGAATTCATTATGAATTATTGAAAAGTGCTGTTTGTGTATGAAAATGACAAGCATCCCCCACTGGTGAATACCACTGCAGCGCGGTGCACTGAGGCCATGAGGGAAGGGAATATCTTGCTATTTTTTTCACATTGCAGTGATAGTTATATAAAATAACTACTGAGCTATATAACCAATATATTGCACTTATTGTTTTTGAGTGATTGACATCAAGTATGAAAGTGTTAAAAAAAGATGGCATGATTCATAAAAAATGTGCATATGCCTATGACTTAAATCAGATTTTCTCATAAGTAGCAAAAATAATGGTTCGCTGTGCATTGCTGATGTGTCTGATGACCTTGTGTGTGATATTGTTGATATTTCATAGATGTCAATCACAACTGTGTTATGCTAAATGCTTCTTCTCTGGCATTTCAGCATGATTTGGTAATGTGGGTATTTATACCCGCACACCTGAATAAAACTGCAGAGGGCATTCACAGTGTATTTCTGTCACATATAATTTTACACTCCAGTGGGTTGCATTTTTGGCTTGTGAGGAATTTAGAGCATGTACATAAATGTTATGTATAAAATCTCATCAGCTTTTGAGGTGCATTGGTTTATTGCACTGGGCACAAACTTCCAACATTGGCTTGTCATTTTATGATCTCCCTCTTTTTTGCACCCTAGTTCGACAGTAGAAGAAGTGGGGGGCTGAGTCCAATGGTTCTCTGCAGCTTCGTATCGCACTGCATCAATTAAGCCCTGCCCACTTGCGAGCAATCCAAACTCAGCTCGAAATTCAACCTGAAGCCTCCCTGTTTCTTACTCTTTTTTTGATATAGAATAGATTGATAAAGCAACTGGAGTACTAAAAAAAACTAAACACTTGTCATTTCAGCCATTCCTTCAATACTAATAAATTAGTCATGTCACTAAAATGAAGTGTATGATGGACCATGTCTGAAGAAAGCATTAGTCCAGTGTGTCAATGGGGTTTGCACAGATTACATTGACTTGCCTGGCTTAGCGTGTCTGCCAGGTTGTTTGGTTATCGAACACGATGTGTGCACACACAATTGCACACAGTGCAAATATGTTCATTTATCCAGCTGAGTGCACCTAATTTTCTTGACCAAACCACCAAGAAAGGGTATCTTGCACATGGCTCACTGCATGTCTTTGAAAAGCTACACGTTGTAACATATTCCTGCATTGCAGCAGCAAAACAGAGCATGAAAGCTTGCTTGCGTTATTTCTTTGTATATAGTGTTTAAATGTTAATGTCAGCTGAAGCATGGATGATAAACTCTAAACGAGCTATGAGGAAGTCTTCTTGGTAAACAGGTCTCTCCTCTAAATCATTTTAGATTAACTTTATAGACCCCACTACAGATTTATCCACACAGGTAAACACATGCAGGCACATGCAGAGAGAAAAAGGGATGAAAGACTGTCGGCTTGTCCTTTTTCATTTCGGTCTTTCATGTGCTGATGAAATGATGCCATGATGTAAAATAGGTGAATCATTCACACACAAGGCTATTTATGCCTTTTAATCACCTTTCCACTTTTGAATGGACAAGTTTCACTCAGTTCACATTGATGAAATGAAGGAGCTGGCTCTGCTGTTCATGTCAAGTGAAATAAGTAAGGAGTGAAAAAAAAAGATAAGGCAGTGAATGAGGGTACGTCAAGGAACTGAACAGAAGAAAGACGTACAAAAACCCTTCATACTGAAGAAAAAAGTACATCAATGTTGTTGTACGATTATGTCAGAATGGCATTTTGTCTTTCAAGAAAAAGAAATGAGAAAAGCTAATTTCCCTGAGGAGAGCTTCAAATGACCAAAGTGGGCCATGGTAATCTCAGCCACAGCTTCTTCTGCAGCCACCCTCCTAATCAGGGCGGTTGAAGCACACTGAGCACTTAAAGACCAGTTACGCTGCATCATTCAGCACTTTGAACAGTGAGGTGCTACATTAAGAGCAGAGAAGAGGATTCAACTAAATCTAATATCATTCGGTTCAGGGTTTGGAAAAAGTATAAAACATCTCATGAGGTGAACAATGAAATTAAACCAAGAGTGAGTATAGTTTATATATGTCTAAAAGGAATGCAAACAAGAACTTTGTGAAAACTGCAGGGCTGGTCATCTGTACCTTCGTTAGCATCTTTTAAGCACATTGTTTTGATGGTATAGGTCACAAGTTAACTGTCCGCTGCTTCTCTGCAATCCAAGACAAGTCATCATCTGGCGAGTGATAAATGTGGATGTAACATTTTAGCACTGAGATGCCAGATATTTCTCCCATGCATTTGTAGAGCTAATGTGGCTGTGTGTGTCAAGCAGCTGGTAAACTGAAGCACTGCACAAAACCGTTTGAAAAGTTGCCATAGGGCATTTCTGGATTCAACTTTTCAGATGAGGTCAAAAGTATATACTGATCCCAAAGAAAACCTAACTAAAGAGCAACACTTGAGAGACTAATGCACACAAATCAAGCAGCAATCTCTAAAACCCCACAGAGGGGAGGTTTAAGATAACTGTGCTATTCTATCTGTGTCAAGGCTTTCCCCACAACACAAGCCTATTGTCATACTGAAGGAGGCCTGATTGTTGCAAAACTCAAGGCTCAATTTGAGTCTCTCGCGTCTTCAAATGATCACTTTTGTATATATGACAAATAAGACAGCCAGAATATGCAGAACATCAAGTTCACTTCTACGTTTACCCGATGAAAAGAGCCATGGAGGGCACAGATTGCACTGAGGTGACAATAAAAAAAAAAAAAAACAATTCACACAAAGAGGAAGCAATAAACTTGCAGAAACAAATGCAAAAGTGTGAAAACCATATGGGTGATGGTAGTGTGAGCTTCAGGAGGCAATTTTACATCTCTGGCTGGGTGGGTGCGTACGCTGGGGGTAGTGTGTGATGTTCACGGTTCATGTGTGATGGGGGGGTGTATGCACAAGAATATGCATACCCGCGTGTTCATGTGTTACCCGTTTCGTCGCCGGGCCTTTAAATGAATTAGTAAATGCTCGGTGTCCATGCGTCGTACCTGTTCGAAGTGCTGAACAGGGGGCTCCCTCCTGTGAAGCTGGAGCTGCTTGTCAATGTTGTCCTTCAGGCACTGGCACACGCGTCGCTTCTGGTCTGCTGAGTAGGCTTCCAGACTGAGCAGGCAGTCACACTTCTAGAAACAGAGAGAGAGAGGGAGAGAGAGAGAGGGAGGCAAAGAGAGAGAGGGGGAGGGAGAGGGGAGAGAGAGGAGCAAAGGGGGTGGAGGAAAAGACAGCGGGCAATTAGGCATCAACTGTCAAAGAACGAAGCAGCAACGTCTCGTGATCCTTGGGTAGCAAAGCCGTTGCAGATGGGTAGAGCAAGTTATTGGGGGGAGAAAAGAATTGTGAAATAAACACTCAAACTTGAGGGTTTTTCTCGACTCTATGGCCCTCTTTACTGAGACCCTAAGACCACCACTGAATAAATGTGTGTGTGATGAGACAGCAGCAAGTGCTTTCAAGGGGGATAATGGCTAAGAAGAGGAGAGTTTAAATGGTCCACGTATCAAGGGTGTCATACCCATAAGTGTGTGCGCAAGCGTTTTCATGTGTCCGGTATTTGAAAATAATGATAAAAACCATTACTTTCATATATTCAGGCTTCATCTGAACTATTTTAACCCAGAGGGACTGTCGGAAGCAAAATGCCAGCGTCAGTGAAACTAAATGATGCCCTGTATCCAGGTTAGGCACAATTTGATATGCTGAGCAAAAAAATTATTACATAACCGGTGTCAAGAAAGCAAAATAGACTCTTAATCAATATAACCCTGCATGGGAAAACACATGACACCAAATATAAGACAAACAGTTCTTTGTTGTTTAAGGGACGAAACAATGTTTGGTCAAAAAGCCTTTTCTCTGAAAAGGATGCAAACCCTCCTCGGCCATATCCAAAACATTAAGAAACCATCCTCTGTGTCTGATCTCACTGATGTCAAGATTACATCTTTAATGCTTTAATGGACCCATTTGTTGTTGGCCAGAGATCTGGCAATGTACTTTGGAGGAAAGACAGATCTTGGTCCAAAAAAGTTAAAAGAGGAGGATTTATGAAAACATAATTTTTTTTCTTGTGCAAGCATTTAATCTCCTGGCCGCATCGTGGTATAGTGATTAGTGTTCTCGCCTCACAGTGGGAATATCCACAGCTTGAGTCTGGTGCCTTTCTGTATGCCAATTTCCATGTTTTCACAGTGAATGTGTTTGTTTGTTGTTGTTTTCTTCTTCAGGTTTGAGGTTAATTGGTGTCTTTTGTGTTGTTATTGCTTCCCCCGACAGCATTCATATGGCAGTTTCTTCCTTCTTTTTGCCAAGTTCAGAGTTACTTGCTGTAAAGTTCCGATATTTTTGATAACTTCCTCCAATAACATTTCCAGCTCCATGGTATCACATTTAATTTTGTGGCTCAGCGCTTCATCCAATCACTCCATTATGACGATAAGCATACAAATACGGAAACCATAGAACTACCACCAGATCATACAGATGTAAAAATGGCTTAATTGATATGACATTCTCATTTAAATATGCCTGTTTGCGTGTGCAACTATTTTTTTGGTTGATCACCCACAAAAGAGATTCAAAGACAAAACGTAATCTATTTGCATGCAATTTGTTTTGTTTTCTCTCTTTCTGACTTTTGACGATGTTTTGTCCTGTGTTGTTCCTGTTTTCAGATCTGCATTTTCAAGCCACGTCATTGTTCCGTAAATTCACCTCTCATCTTAATAAAAAATCGCTTTTTGTTTGTTTTGCACTTAAGTCCTTCACATTTGCTTCTGCACTGATAAAACTTCAGGAACATTTGATCTATGCTGCAATGAAAATAGAAATGGCTCCTCACTTCTTTCTCTGATGAAGTGAATATATTGTATACAACTCTCACATTCTATACAATTAATGTAAGGACTAGATCAGTGGTTTTTCAAACTGTATAAATTTATAATATCTATAATTGTATGTGATATTTTAAACAAGGTACATTCTTGCTGTCATATCATTAAGGGACAAAAACTTGAGCTGAAGGCAAGAGCCCATTGTTTTGGTTTTTTTCCTGCTTGAAATGACAGAAGCATATTGTGTTAACGCATGTTCTCTCGCTTCTATTTCACGATTTCCATCTACCTCGGTGGCTGCTCTGCTTCCGGGAGTGCTAGGGAAAAAACATTTGTGTCCTGACATTTTTGGGCACGAGTCAGACTATAAATAGACATTTTCCATTTTGTGCAAGTCTTCAGAGATTGACTTGGGTCCTTGGGGCTTTTCTTGACGTCCGCTGCCCGGGCCAGTGGTGAATCATGACGCTAGTTTACTTGCCGGTTTCCCGGCTGAATAGTATTTCGCATGCCCTACTGTGTTGTTATCGCTTGGACTGTCACCTTCACTGACAATCAATGTCCTGCTGAAGATTGGGATGCTGTTGTTGTGGGGTCAGGTGGCACAAAGTGTTTGGTGGCGAAAGCCGTGTCACTGTTAGTGATGCTAATGCAAGGAAAAAGGCACTTAATGGAAGTGCTGATCTTGGCAGTGTATGAATGCACGGCCGTGCACGGCACTGTGTTACTGTCTGGGAGTATGAATGGATGGAGTTGCTTGGGTTAGAACAGCAGTATTTTGTTGTAAAGTGCTGAACACAATAAAAGTGGGGATAAAGGTGTCGAAAAAGTGACCACTCAAAAAAAAAAAAAAAAAACCCACAAAAAAACCCCCAACTTGAAATAACATCACAAAAACAGGAAAGTGAAGCAAGTTAGAACGCTGAAACATTTGTGTTATCGAGACTGGCTGTTTTCAATAGCGGTACAAAATGATGAAAGAGGAGCTTTTTCTCCGCCGACAGAAATCAATGGCCTGGCTCTTTGATATCCATCACTTGGACTGAATCTGAGTCTTTAAGTATTCAACAAAAAGCTAGACACACAGAGGCACATATTTCTCTTGTTGCTGTCTGAGGTTATCTTCAAGTCCCCATGTAATGTATTGCAGAGTCGACTTCAGCTGATTAATGGCTATTGATTGATTTCATGGTTGTCCGATGTGACACGCGGTCACAGCCGAAACCACCGTACTAATGGGAATGACATCTGCCGATGCTGTACTTGTAATGCGAAAAAAAGATTTTGACAACTCTTCCAGACGCCTCCACTATACATGCACACACATATAACTGCATATATGGGACACAAGACAAAACTGGATATGTGATGTTTTTGGTTTGCGTGCGCAACAGTGAAAAAAAGCACAGTTCAAGTGTCTGCTAGTTTCAAAAAGACAAAGTCGCCACTTCACCAGTGCTGTTGAAATACCACATATACTTGAACCCATTCATGTGCACATTTGTATTGGCATTGTCAGTATGTATTTTTCCTTAGACCCCAAATATAAGATGACCTCACTTTTTCAGACCCATTACCCAGGGGAAAAAAAACCTTGTCTTATATTCAGAGCAATGCGGTTAATCGAGATTGGCTTGAATCTGACCAATTGAAACAAGGTCTTAAGTTGACAAGGCACTTTAGTCTTGTTATTTTTAAAGTACTGTGTATTGGCAGAGACAGGTGACTCACAACGTGCCTACAGATTGTGCATGTCTCCCCGGTTCTCTCAAAACCTTATCCGTTGCTGATGTTGTGCTGTGCTGGTTCGAGGCATATGCAGAATATGTCATTATGTATTTTGAAGAGTTGTAGCATTAGACAGCAGCAGTCCATGTTTATCCATGCACTTATCCAAAGTTTGACAGGTGTGGACAATGATGGCATAATTGCTGTAACAACTTCATTATTTATGATTATCCCAGACCTGAAGATAGGAGAGGTCATATTCGTTTCCCACAGTTTACCGAGAGGATTTTTTTATTCTTATTTTTTTTACATTGAGTCTTAGTGTATTTGTTGAAATTTTTGACAGTAGAATTGCAGCCAAACAACTTAAACTTTGAATAATTGATAGTTCTTCTACCTTAGCGTGAGTCTAACTGTACTGAGAAGATGATGAATGTTGTCTGCAACTGGATGGTTGTTGGGAGAAAGGCAGTAAAAGGTTAACATTGATAGAAAAACGCATCAATTCAAAGATTTTTTTTTCTTCAGCTTTCCAGAAAACATCGCCTCTAATGGCCTGGCCTTTCCGGGGTGCTCCCCACTGCCCTACATCAGACAAGAACACATCTGTTAAGAGCAGCTCGGGGTCCCAGAGGCAGGCCTGCACCTGCACACACTTGCACACGTGCGTGTGTGAGAGCACGCACAAACACACCTGTGTCTTCACTATATATACAGTCGAACTGTAGCTACATGTTGAGAAGACGTAATGATTCGAATATAAAAACAAAACAAAAAAAAATTTAATCATCTGGGACAATGAGTCACAGCTGCGCCTCGGGGCCGCAGGGGGGCTTACATTGCTCATCCATCACAGACAGGAAGTGGGTTTGTGTACACAATCTTCGTCGTGTAAATATGAGACACGTGTTGTGTATTACACTGTATATCACTATGTGTTTGAGGTCTTTGACGTCACACGTATTGTGAGGAGTACGGCATCTAGAGCACTGCATTTCTTTATGGGTGGCATCTTAAAAATGCACCACGCCATGCATGGGTACCACGAAGGATGATTCATTTATCTCCAGCCGTCCCTTTCAGCAATTAATTTCCATTCCTCTCATTTCATAGAATTATGTGCTGTAGTCTTTATCTCTACGTTACTCTATCCATCTGCGGTAGTTCTGTACATCATTGCATTATAATGCTGTAAATAATCCGTCATGCCGGTAAAATGTTGACAGATGGTCACGTATCACATGTTTTAGGCAGGAAAGATCTGGAGCCACCTGGATCTTTCAATTATGATGCCATTACAATCGGTTTTGCAAAACACCTGGCTCAGAGTTTGTTCCACACTTTCTCAATTTCACATTTCACATCGGGAATGTTGACACGGTGTCTTAAAGAAAAATTGAGTCCGATGTTCAGATAAAGTTCATGTTACTTTTTAAGCTACATTCACGCCGCACTTACAGAAACAACAGACATTTTTACATGGCAGCTTGTGAATGATCCATTTCTGGAGTCCACGTTAGTTCATAAATACAGTTGTCATTAATGGATTAACGATGAGACCATTATTATCATTCAGAAAATGATCAGCTTAAGAACCATATTGGCTGAAATAGCTAATAGCGCTTTTACTCCAGCTCCCACATTAGTTCATCCCCCATGTTTATAAATCCACCCCTTCTTGGGGATAAACGTAAGAGCTAATGAAACTAAATTCAATGAATGGCCACAGGCCTGCCATGGAGTAGCTAAAAATACAAGCAGCATTTCCCCTTAATCAGATTGATTAAAGTGCTCCCTGGTTGAAGCCCTCCCCCTGAGCCATCTGGCAGATGAGTTTTCAGTGTGTCACTGGACTGCTGTCAACACAGCTCACCTAAGCAGCCTCAGCACAGGTCAGCATGGTTTCAGTGACAGCCCATGTCAGGAGCCTCACCTCCTCACCATCACACTGCAGGGTAATAATTACACTATGCTAATGATCTGCTGGCATGCAGAAAAGAGAAACTTAGGTATCCTGAAAGTTCCTTGACATTTTGGAGGACCTTTAAAATTGTCAGGTCACTGTGTGCAAATTATGTTGCTGTTTCTTTCTGCTTTAAATGCTTATTCAGGCCAGAAATCTCCGATTTCACATTTAGCAAACTCAGCACAGCACAGCACAGCACAGCACATTTACAAAAAAAAGAGAACCCTCTTGCTTGTGTCCGAGAAATTTTAGACACGTCTCATATTTATACCTGCCGATTCAAGATGGACATTTACAGTAAGCAATCCTATTTAGGTTGGGATGCCCTTTAATGTTTAAATGATCAACACTTTGCTTCAAACAGGCTTAACTTTATGGAGACTGAAAGATGCTGAGAATTTAAGGTTTCGGGTTTAGGGCAAGTTTGGGCCGACTGAGGAGTGAAAGTAGTATAACAGACATAGGATGTTGGAAATGGAGCTGCCAGCCTGGAGGAGAAGATGAAGGAGGACATGGAGATGGGTGGAGAGCAGAAGATTGTGTGAGAAGGCAGCAGATGATCTGCTGTGTTGACGTCTCAACGGAGCGGCTCACAGCAAAACAAGAAAAGATAGTTGCGCACTCCCAAATAAAGATGTAAATTCAGCTTTGGTTTTCTTCTAAACCTCTGCTTGAAATCTAAAGAATGGTCTGTTTAATGTTATGTGCACACATAAAGCTGATCTGAGCACTGAGAGTACACATTCCCTCAATATGACAACAATTATCTCTCGAAGGCAATAAAATGGGGCTAAATGAAGACATAATCCCACGAGCAGTACTTAGAGGATGATGACGATGTGTGTGAAAATAGTCGTGTTTTGTTCTTCTTGTTTTAGTAATCTTGTAAATCTCTGAAATAGAAATGATGACGTTTGCCAAACACACAGAGGCAGGAGTGGTGAGATATGAAATTTTAAGTGCTTGTTATATAAAGTATTATATCCGTCTGTGTTCCTCAGAGATCAAAGGGATTTTTCCAGAGAAAGTCCCCATACACCATCACACCAGCAAGTGTCATACCCTGTTAGTCATAGCCCCGTACACTGATGCTGAGCATGGTATCGTGACTCACTGTCACAATTGAGTTAGCTGGAGATCTGACTATCAGCACGTCATTGTTCTTATACTGCGTAGCTCGGTTCATGAGGCGCAGGCTGGTATGGCCGGGGAGAGTAGAAACGCTTCAATCAGAACTTCCATTTCTCTACTGTGGGCTATAAGATAGAATTTCTAAGACTTTGTAGCATTTAACGAGTTTGTACTTTACAAACAGGCTTATAAACAGGCACAAATGATGTTAAAAAAAACTTGCTGACTTTTCTGCAGAACAGTCTCACTATTGCCATTGAATGTTGAAGCAACTTACTGTATAATCTCTTTGACACATTCTTCTTTTAATGTGCGTGTATTCCTCCGTATAAAGTATATATAAAATTCCTCCTATCTGGTTCACATGAATATGAGTGAATCATTTACAAAGAATAATTTCCTCTGGGGGGGTTGCCTGTTTTTTTTTCCAGGTATTCTGGTTTACAATGCAAACGCATACTCATTAGATGAATTAGTTACATTAAATTGACAATAAGTATGGACATGTGAGGGTGAATGTCTCTCTGGATTTAGCCTGTGATGGACTGGAGACCTCCCTTTTGCCAATGTAGCCCACCTGCAGCCTTATTTAGGATAAAGCGGGCATTTGTACCTGGAAGATGAGATTGTAAGATATTGGCAGTCTTTTGGCTTTTCAAATTTAATGTGAACACTCAAATCTTTCCTGGACGAACTGTGAGAACATCATAAATTATCTGCATATATTTATAGCACTGAGTTTTCGGACCTTAAAAAGCAAATACGCAAACAAAAACATGAACCAAACCAAAACTAATCATACGTCTTTAATCCCGTTGAGAAATTTCCTTTACCTTCCACATTGACCAATTCTATGATGTGGGGGTGTGGCCACAGTACGGCGCTCCAGAGAGCCGAGTCAAGGTTGTTTCTCAGGAACCCACAGTGGTGACCCATCAATGGTGGTTGTTATCAATTTAACAGTATTAACATTGTAATCAACCCATTGCTTTTTAATTTTTTTATAAGTTAGGGAGGGAAAAAAAAAAAGACCTTGATTTCCAACTCCAGGCTCTCCTATTGACGTAAAAGTAGGCAGAGAATCCCACGTGTGTTTTCTGCAGACTCTTGGTCTTGTGCTCAGCAATTCACATTTCTAATGTTTACTCGTGCGAAGTAAGAGACTATATACTCACTACATTAAAAGGTCTGAGAGAGGTCAGCGAAAGGTAGTCAAGTCTGGTTCTTATGCATGACTGCCTCATGACTGCACTGAAGGATGGCTGAAAGATTCATTAGAAAGTTTGAGTTTATGTAATGGCTGGCTGGGCGAGACGGTGTTTCTCCACAGCTAAGATGTGCACTATAAAATAATCAATAAAAAGCTATATTTGGACAAAAGCCTGCTTCAGATTAGATTGGAGCACTTTGTGAAGCATTTATTGAATCTGGATTAAGAACTGGCTTTACGCTCAATGGGACACGATCTTTAAGGTGATGAAGCAAATGCCCAGCCCACATACTACATACACACAGAATGCCCGTTTAGGATTCCAAATGAAAATGAAGTCCTGGAATGCTCCTTCATCTCGTCTCAGTGGCTTTCCCACACTCTTCTATCTATTTCTAGTTTGTTTGTCTGGTTTTTAGCTCAGATCTCGTCTGTGGTTTGCCTAGACAAAGCTGCCGTGAACAGAGCGTATAAACCAGAGTCCTTGGCCCGTTTCAATCCCTGCAGCCACCAGGGAGACAGATAAGCACATGACGGAGCTTACAGGATGTTTTCTGGATTCAAGTACTGTTTCCAAAAAGTTTTCCTTTCCAGCCTTTGCCTCTTTTTGGAGGGAGGCGGGACAAAGCACAGTTAGTTTCTTTTATCAGGATCACTAATCATCGACTTCACTGATCATTTCAACTCGATATTATCATCAAAGCATTTATTGAAACAGTTTGCGCTCACATAGTTGGACTGGATCATCATTCATGTTGTTTGTTTAACATTCATTTAAAATTTTGACATTTGAATGTGCAAAACTATAATGCACCAGAGGCCATGCATTTAATGGAAAGTACTTTAAGTACTTATTTTCAAATGCTGTTGAACATGTATATACTTATAACACTAAAAGACATCAATTATTTACTTCTGCACTTTTACCATAAAGGCTGCTGAATAATTGAGACGTTTCCCTCTGACCAATGGCATGGGGTGATAAACCACAGTTTAGACCAGGTTTGGGGGGGGAAACAATTCGTCTTTGTCATAGATCTCAGTGCAATCATTTTACTAAGATGTGGAAGTGATTATAGTTTGATCTATTGAGGCACAGTCCTGCCAATCTGTGCTGGCATATTAAATCAGACAAAAAGCAAAGCAAACTTTAAGTTGTGGCACAGCTTGAAGGAAGAGGGTTACAACTCGGTTCAATTAGACCCCAGAGAGACGAGTCCTGCCCTGGCCCTGTTATGGATGACTACCATAAAGTAGATATTTTGCTGACAAGAGCCTCTAGGTGCGTATCATTCATGCCCTGCCTTCAGACTGCAGGCGACAGCCCGTACGTCATGCGGTCAATGATGCACCCAACAGCTACGACAAATTTCAACTCACCTTCAGTGCTTAAATAAAACTAGGACTAAGATAATGTGGTTCACATTAATCAGCACTAATCCAGTGGCTTTCTGAGATGCCGTTTGACTTCAAATCAGCGAGTTTCAGTACAAAGTCTCAAACTAAGATAATCAAGGAATTTGACTCCTGATCTAGAATGGAGAAGGGAAAAAAGAAAGTGTACTGATATGTAAGTTTTAGCAGCTTGTGTGTGTCTGGAACTGGACTATGACCTGAGACGTGAAACAAGAAAGTGATCAACAAACTTTAGTTAAAATGAGAAGACATTTTTAAAGGAAATTATTACAAACTTCCCCATAAGTGAAGACAAACATCATGTTCAACCACAGCAAAACAAAAAACTTAATGCATGGACTGAGATTTGTAATGAATAGAACTCAAATAATGTACCGGCAGGAACCTCCAACAAGTTCATGGAAGATTGATTAATCTTTAGTGGCCTGCGTGTACTATTCGATCACTTTGAAATGTGTGACAGAAGTCTTGATTTAGACGTGGATTAGCTCTAGTCCCCCTTCAAGAATGCAGATTATTTAACTGAAGACTTGGACAGTTTGAGACTATTTTAATCCACGCCAAAGAAAGCCATTTTAGCAAGTACTGGTTAAAAATCTGATTTAGTCTAGAACTGGGATTAATCCGTGTATGGCAAACCAGGCCATAGAGTTAAAAAAAAAAAAAAAAAAAAGTGCTGCTGTTTATTCAGAGACAATAGTCCAAAAATATATTTAGATCTGGATAAAGCGTCAAACAGTGAGTCTCTTATTCGACGTGTCTGTAAACGTCACAGAGACGTCATCCTGGAACACACTGCACGGGGAACACTCTGACCTTTTACAGTACGGGATGCTTGCAAAACAAAAAAAAAGAAAATATTTGTATGCACAGAGCAGTCCTGTGTTTGCCTGATGACTGAGCTCCCTCGCAGCTCCACAGCCCACATGCAAACTCTCACACTGTGATTTCACCTAGTTTGGTGGAGCATCTGCTTATCTCGTTTCTCCTCAATCGTCGCATCTCCTCACTCGCTACGAGTGCACAATTAATATTTCTAAACCGATAACTGCAAACCCCACGTGTGAATTATGATTTGCATTCATGATACAAGAGTCAAATTGTCTGTAATGGCAGGCCAATTAAGAGCAACAAATGTGATGAGTGATACGAATGAGCAGCAAGCAGGCTGTGTTAAAAACGAGGTAAGTCGCTTCACTCGCTGTTACCGCTGTGCTTTGGTAAGTGGAGATTATTCATGGCTTTTAATTGTCATTAGTGAGGATGCATTGTGCCAAGATGGCAATTTCAAGGAAATGGTGGAAAAATCAGTGACCACACACTTATTGGAAACCTCAGACACATTAGCATATTTACCACTACAACAACTTTTATGCAGAAAGTTTGGGAACAGAGTTCTGAAAAAGTAATAGCTAACTATCTATGGCCTTCAAAGCACAATGTCATATGGTATTACTTTACATATATTGAGACTGAATTGAACTGTAAAAGTTAATGAAGCCACTAAAGTCTTTTCAATATATTCTTAGACTTACATCCCCGCTGTCAGAGAGCAGGTGCTGCTGAAGAGAGCTTGCTTCCCTTGTGAACCTTTTCTTAGGCCCAAAGCGGTCGGCCAGGTTGCCCATGATCACTCTGCTTTGACCCCCGGTGGATTCCTCGAGTCAACACTTTCACCCGCCGTCTTTCTCCTGTCTCTTCGAGCCGCTCCCTTTTCCCTACACAACACCGTCTTGCGTCCTTTCTTCCAGCGTCGCTGACAGGCTTACGCACACTCGATTTTAAAGAGACACAATTGCATACAATCCCTCTTCCTACACACGCACACACACATACACACACACACTTATCTTCCACGGAGAAACTAGGTTACATCCGTTTTGAGCAAGTGCTAAAATAGGACGACCTCCAGAAACAGAGGAGAAGAGCGGGACCAGACAAAGAGAGTGGACTTGGCGATGAAAGTGAAAGTACAATTTTCACTGCTTTACGGAAAAACAAGTTTTATGGAAGAAAAATGTAAGGGTCTGTGTCACATTTACCCCAAACTGTGCTAAAGCTTCTTAAGTGATTCAAAAGGGTCACAATCCAAACAAGCTCCTTGCATCAAAATAAAAAGCAAGTGCCATATCATGTTCACAATTATGTACAAAACTGTTGAGATTAAATTTTTTGCACCGATATGGATAAAACACATGCAAAGTTAATGTTATTGCAGGTTGAGTTGGGAAAAAAACATTTTTGTGGTTGTTTTTATATGATGTTCCCATTTATGTGTTGATTTTCCAACTTTTCTTGCATTCAGCAAGCATAATTCTAGTTATCTGTAGCGGCGTTACAGAAATGTAGTGTTTTGTTTACTTGAGCGAATGTCTGGATTTTTTCCGCTTTTATGGTGGATACAGAGCAGAGATGTTTGAAGAGAGGAAAGGCCTGCACAGGGAATAAACTCAGTATATCCTGCAGAAAAGAAAAAAAATCAACCATGCATACAAAAAAAAGGTATCAAACAAATGATAAGACAATTCCACTGAATCAGTGAGAATATTAATGAAATGTTAGGAAAAAGAACCAAAAATTTAAACTTTTTACTTTCTTTCTTTCGCTCTCTGCTCTTGACCTGTGCACAGATAGAGCGATTCAATTTAACACCATCACATCACACCCATCATTAATTTAAGCAAACACACACACACACACACACACAAACAAATACAGCAGGAGCAGTGAGAATCAGGGTCACTTAGATATATCTTGATCGTCTATGGGTAGCAGAGTTCAACCCTTCAGTGATTGAAGAGCTCTAGAGAATTTTTTTTTCCCTTCCCTAAGTCCCCTTTGATATGTTTTCCTCTCTGTATCTCTTTCATCCCTCTCTTGGTCCACGCTCACATGTTCCTTCACTTCACACACCAATGCGCCTCACCACAGGGACCAAAAAAGGTCAGCAACCTTGTAAAGACTGTCATCACTTAAAGATAAATGAATACTACAGTGGTTGAGCAGCTGCTCATGTTCAGCCAAAAATATTTAAATATTTGCCAATTAAAGGATGAGAGGAGAGCAAATATTTATATTTCTGAATATATATATATATATATTTGCAATTGTCAAATTCTTAGTGTTTCTCGCGTTATATGTGAGTGAAAGGAGCCAAAAAGAGAGTGAAATGGACGCTGTGTTTCATTGTGGCTACTGTTACTTCCCCCAGGTATGAAATGAACTGCTGACAGGTGTAACAACTATAACAAATGATTGCTGATTCTGTGTGTGTGTGTGTGTGTGTGTGTGTGTGTGTGTGTGTGTGTGTGTGTGTGTGTGTGTGTGTGTGTGTGTGTGTGTGTGTGTGTGTGTGTGTGTGTGTGTGTGTGTGTGTGTGTATGTGTGTGTGTGTGTGTGTGTGTGTGTGTGTGTGTGTATGTGTGCGTGCGTGCGTGCGGGCGTGCGTGTGTGCGTGTAGAAAGAGAAAGAGACAAATTGCATGCAGAGGAAGCCGCAGCAAGCGATTCTTGACTGGAGACGAGTACAGAATTGCTTTATATATAAAGCCCGGGGAGTCAGATTCTCCAAACGTTGTACTTATCTATTTATTTCAAATACATTATTTAGCTATTTAGGGACAATAAGAATTTGAGAAATAATGTAAAATATTGAAATATAAGGCAAAGGTACTAATACAGCCAGTCGTGCAGTTCTTGTTTCTATGCTGGGTAAAACACAAAGTAAGGCTTAAAGTTTATCAAACCTTCTACATTTCCCATGCTGTCTTATGTAAGTGCTTCTATTTATATATGTTGCCTAATTGGATAGTCTGAATAATATTGGAGCCTTTTCTTTCGTCTTTTTCCCCGCCTGTGGGACACTTATCAGGGCCCTCACATTCTGTCTGGAATTTCAGAGGGGGAAAAAAAAGTACCCTTTAAAAGATTCATAAGCTGCTAATGAGGTTATGTAGCACATTTCAAAGCAGAAAATACTGTGACAATATGAGCGTGTGTGCCTGTGTGGCTGCAGTTAAAGCGGGCTGGGGTTTTTTGTGGGGGGATTTGCTCGGTGAAAAGATTAACCATACCAGCAGACGTTTGTAGCTGAAACAAATTGTAGACGAGTCACAGTGGCTGGACGGGTTTCTCAACAGTTGAGCCGTCCCCTCGGCTTATATTCTGAAAACCTTCCAAGACCTTTAAGTGTTGCGTCTTGAAAAGCTCTAATTTGAAAAATGAGTTCAAAAGTTTTACTGCAGCTTTGAGGAGACTTCTGAGAGCTGTTTTCAAATCCAAAGTGGCAATTATTTTTGTAGAAAATGTATTGATATGAATGGGAAAAGGCAATTTTACAGGGCCAGTGTGTGGGATGTGCTGACTTCTATTAATTGCAGAGCAGAGAGATAACTGAATATGTTTTAGTCTCATTTCAAATTTTCTTTCGATTAAAGAAAAATGTAGCTGGTCTTGGCTACCTCTCTGTGTTAATTTTGCATGTCTCCCCCCGTCCATGTATGGATTTCTTTCCGTTTTCTCCCACAGCCCAAAACTTAGCTCTTGATGTGAGTGTGAGATTTTCTATTTTCTATAATGGACTAGAAACTTACACAGGGAGTAGGGCCAGTTGTCTTGAGCGGCTTCATCTGACACCTCAACATGTCTACTTGTCAAAGTTTTGTTGGGCAAAACATTAAACTTCCATTTTGTCTGATTATGTCTGAAATTGACTTTATAGGTCAAATCCATTTCTCATTTTGTTGGTGTAAAGTAATCGTTAAGCATTGTCAAGACTAAATCGCATTTTAAACCAGGACTTACTAAAATGGCTTTCTCAGACATGTCCTAGTGTTAAGTAATCTCTTTTCTTGAATTGAGACCAGAGCTGATCCAAGTCTAAATCAAGACTAAAATTCAAACCTGGCCAGAGGCAAATTTAACTTCAGATTAAAGGCTGTATGTCTCATGGTGCATGCTGAAAATGGATTACCTTGACACATCAATGATGCTGAATAATAGTAATAATAATAATAATAATAACAACAATAATAATAATAATAGTGCCGAGGTTGGTTCTTGGGGCTTGGAGGGATGCAGAACGGACGAGTACAAGAAGGGGGGGGGGGGGTTTGAATCATGATGTTTGTCTTCAATTATGGGGAACTTTTTATAAAGTTCCTTTAAAAGCATCTTCTCATTTTCACTGTAGTTTGTTTAATGCTTTCTTTTTTCCCTTTTCCATGCTGTATCAGGGGTCAAACTCCAGTTTCACACACAAGCACGCTGCTAAAACCTCCATTAAAAACCTTCCACCCCAGCACTCTCACTGAGTAGTACGAAACTCTCTAGTCTGGAACTAAATCACACCTCAGAAAGCCACCGGATTAGTGTGAATTAATTTAAACCAGATTAATTTGGTCCTGGTTTTATTTAAGCCCTGAACGCTAAACCCGGCCTGCGAGCTTAGTGTTAATTGTGAGTTTCACTCTCACTGTGTGAGGTGACAGCAGATTCTTTTGGTGGATTTTAATTCAGCAGATGAGAGGATGCACGGATCATGGGGAGAGTAGTTCCCACTATCCTCTGCAGGATTATTTTCTATATGCATCTAAACTAAGAAAGTAGAAAAATGTGGGGGGTTTTTTTACACCTTAAAAAAAATCCCCTTTGATGCCATTTCAACTCGCCTTTATTTGTCAGTATCCCATAGTCAAGAAATCCAATACAGAATGAGCTACGTTTGTGGATTTAGTTTCCCATTGTCAAAATACAACATTCAGCAATATAGAGAACCCTTAAGGTGAAGCCGTCTCTATTTCAGCACAACGTGAGTATATATATTGTGGGATCAAATGCAATACTTCACAAATATTGAATTACAGCAAATCAGTGGTCATTACAATTAAGAGTAATTACATGTAATCTCACCAGGTTGTGGAAAAACGGGAGGTAGAGTAATCAGTCTGCATTTATTACTTCCCTCTGAGATACTAAATTATCCATTTGGTAGCTTGAGGTTCTTGTCCCTTTTTCAAGGTGTTGTTACAAGTCCAATATGCTTGCTCTCTGTAGTAACTATGCAGTACATGGATGAATATTGCCATTTTATGCAAATCTTCAATATTGAACAGACTTTTATTTGGTTAGGGATTTGCATTGTGCCATACATTTACAGTATATTTCTTTGCATGTGCAGGAGTCCTGAATCTGGCTGCAGCTCTGCTATTTTCACATGTTAGTGATGTAAACATCCACCATCAGGAGAACACTTCTCATGTTCTGTTCGACGATATGCTTTATATCAGGATGGCGCTGCCAGAGATGGGTCTGATAAAGTTTCAAGACACAAAGCATGCACATCAGATATGCTACATATAAGATCCCCACCCTTGCACAACGTGGTGGAACTCGTGGGGTTGTTGCAGCTCGATCCAAAGAAGTGTAGAAAGAGAATATTATAAGCTGCTGCAAGAAGGTGATGATGTACATCAACCTTAAAAGGATGAGGAGACTTGGAGTGTCATTTATTGACTGCAACATTTCACCCTTGACAAAAAATGACCATTGGATGGGTATAAAGACTCACATTGTTAGGGAAGGACATCAGAGGAAAATGGGGCAGAAATACTGTCTACCATCGTCTGCAAATAAACTCTGACTATGGCCGAGCTGCCGGGAAAACAGCTGCTCAAAAGCCTCCGAAACACTCAGATCCTATCTGTCCAACAGCTTTCGTACACTCCCTGTTTCTGTCTATTTCTAAGTTGCTTTTTAGGCTTTCTGTTGCCTAAAAACCTATGTGCCTGTTTCAGTGATATGTGCATTTTTTTCTTCATCTTGAAACATACACTGAACAAAAATAAACACTTTTTTTATTTTACCACACTGCCTTCTGATTGGTTGAGTGAAAAAAGCATAGTGCTAGTGTAGGTTCATTTGCTTTTTAATTATCTACATTATTTTTTTCTTTGCACTGTTTTTAAATCATGTTGAGCACATTGCATTACCTTGTTGTATAAAAAAGTGCTATATAAATAAAGTTGATTGATTGATTGATTGATTGATTGATTGATTGATTGATTGATTGATTGATTGATTGATTGAAAGTCAAAAAGTCATCAGAAAAATTAAACAACGTTTAGGACTATTGCTTATCATATTATTATATTACCACGTTTCTCAAATGTAGATGAAAACGTGAGAATGTGTGAAAGACGCAGGTCTGAGACAGAAGTCAGATCAGAACAAGACACACAGAGAAAAGACATTTTCATTAGTGCTTTCTGCTAATCCTTGTGTCCTCCATGTAATGTAATTTCCAACAGAGACAATTGCCCCTCCGGCTCACAGACAGTTCACATTAGATCCTGCCTCACCCTAGTCTTTTCTCTGTTTTCCTTCGTCTTACAAACACACAAAGACAAAAGTGGAACACAATTCTTTTCCTTACCTCCGTCATGTGAATAAGGTAGAATCTCAGCTCTTCTGCATAATCTGCAAAACAAAGTGAGAAAGGTATCGTACATAAAGCAGTATTGTTGATTTCCGTTCATGATTTTGGCAGAATACATTTATTGATGAAAAGCGTTCTCTGTGGATCAGCCTCACAGAGTCTCATAATTCACTGGTGAAGAGCTTTGTGAGACAGGCCTGTGGGTCAGGACTCAAGATAAATGGTTTTAATCGAGCGTATATTCGCACACACACACTCCAACACAGACCCACAAAATCTATATGTTGTGGTGATATTTATGACTATTTTACTTCATATAAGCCCCACACACACTCTCACATAAACACATAAAGACCAAATTATTTATCTGTCTGTCTACTGTAAGCTCATGAATCTCTGTTTGGTCAGATGGTGAATTGATGCCACTGATCTTGAGTTTTAAGTATAGTTTCTACATTATATTCAATGTATGATGGGATTTTACAATGGGCAAAATGACAGGTGTGATGATCAAAGCACAAAAACCAATGTAATCATTCTTAATCTGTTTATTTTCCCCCTTGTGTATCATGAAAGCGTCGAGTACACCTCCAGGAATGTGTATAAATCCAGAGTCTATATCCGATTAACTTGATTCATGAGTGTTATAAACTCACACACAAAAATAGGTTTTGCTTATTATATTCCTATCCCGTAGAACTCCACCAGTCAGATTGTCTACAAAAATCCAAGACCACTTTAATGCTTTGTTATTAAATCATACTCATTATGGTAACAGTACAGTTCAATCACAGACAATATTCAACACCAACTTTCAGAAAAAGGTTTTTCAACAAATCTACAATCATAAAGTTACAATATAGCTCAAAGTCCTGAATATAATTACAGTCACAACAAGAATAATTGTCTTTATAGCAGTTGAGGTTATTTGACCCCTCAAAAGTGTGGGTTTTTCTCCTCATAGGTTATCGTTCCTTATCTAACATTCTAGCAATGGAGGCTTTCTCCATTGACATCAACATTAATTGAGAAATGTATGTTATAAAACTGCTTTTTTTTTCTTCATTTGTCTTATTTATTAACTGGCAAGTCCAACATTATAAAATGTACTAATGCCAAAACATAATATTTTTTTTGTCACATTAAACAATATTGATTGCTCCTGCAAAAATGAGGTTAATAAAAACACTTTTCTAAACAACACAATTATTATAAACCATAGGCTGGCCAATATGTTTTAATTTATAATATAAAACCTCATGTGTCCAGAAGGACTTAAACAGGCAGCATTGCAGTGTAACTAGAGAACCAGTGTAACCAGAGCGAAGACAACATGCAAATCTAACTAAGCATGACTAAGCATGCTATAACTAAGCATGACTTCACTGTCAGCACGAACCACTCTCCCCAACCAACTCTACAAATGTGTGTCTCTTCATCTTCAACAGCAGAGGTCACTGCTGGATATCGTTTGTAAACTGAAAAAGCGTGGTCTCACATGTAACAGAGGCTTGTTGAAAGCATATAATGTATTTTTGGACAACCATACCAATTTTATTTTTCAAAATGTTGTTTGTTTCTTTTTTCTTTTTTTTTCTTTAAATCCTGGTCAAATGCTTTCGAGCTCTTGAATCACTATACAGACATGTTAATGTATGTGTGGCTTCTTGCTCAAATCTGAATAGGTGTCACCTGAGAAGTTGGGACACTGTGCAGACAGCAGGGACAAACTGAAGTGTCAGAGGTGTAATAACCAGATTAATTGACTGTCACTCACATTTAATTATTATTCCATTTAGATAACTAACATGGCCTTTACAGTATAGACATATTCTCTCTCTGCCAAAATAAAAACCTTGGCCACTGTCAAGAGTTTTTATATCATTCGATAAAAAGGTAAGCCCTGGTACAGTTTAGTAGAACGGTGATCTTTAAACTGACATGTGGTAATTTGTGTTTGTGGTTTGTTTGTTTTTTTCCCCTTTCTTCCACTCTCATTGTTTCCCACGCTCCTCAGCTAAGCATCGGGGTCACATGAACACAGGAAAGCCCCTTTATTGAACTCGCACTGTGTCATTACACACACACGCACACGCCAAACACACCCTCACTGAAACAAACACAATCCCCCGGCGCCTCTTTCCTGAGTGACGCTGCCGAAGCGAAATAACAATGACAGGCAGCAGGGTGTGTGTGTGTGTGTGTGTCTCTGTGCCTGTGCATGTGGGTCCTCGTGAGACCCAAAGACACACAAACCTGACTGAACCGCCACCCTGGTGATCACTGATTGTTTAGGTACAGGGTGGAGGTCAGAAGTGGTCCGGAGGAGACCAGCAGTGTCTGTGTGGAGGAAAGACAAGTTCGGCTCGACATCTTCAACAGAAACCCATTGCTCTTGTGTTGATTTAGTCAGTAGCTTTAAAGTAAATGTGCTTGATATGCATTATTTGGGTATAATTCAGAATAACTTGAAAAATATCAGTTCATTTTGAACCTTATGGTAGCAACACATCTTTAAAAAAAAAAGTTCCACAATTAAAATGTACTAATACCATATTTTCCTAATGAAAGTTGTTCCTCTGGCCTCAACTCTTCCATCTATTCAACATGGGCGACCCCTTCACAAGTGTAATTCTCTGGTCAACATGTAGTAGCTCGACAGGTGAAAGAGAAATCCCAACCATCACCACTTTGGTGAGGTTGTGTTCTCATCACTTTTTGGATTTAGTTCTACTCATCCGAATACCAATGGACATAAAACAGAGAAATATTTAAAGGTTTAACGTGGTCTTTGGCCACATTTAAGCAGTGTTGTCTTAAAAATAGGCTTGTTTCTCCAACTCGATATCACTGCCTGGGCTCAGGAAAACTTCCAGAAATCACCAGTATTTGCAGTGTGATCCACAAAATTGAATTGAAGCTGTATCACAAAGAAGAAGCCACATGGAAAAGGGCGCCGTCTTTAAAATAAGCTGAGCCAAAAAACTGCTCTGAGGTCAGATGAATCCAAATTTGGCCTGACTATCGGAGCTTGGTGCGAACCAGAGCTGTACACCCTGATTGTAAGTTGCGGCAATACAACTGTCTCTGTCTCAACAGTTTTGAGATTCGTTGCAGTTATCAAGTTCCACTCAAGCTGGAATTCTTTTTGACACAGTAAAATATTTTCTTTTCATCATTTCATATGCTGTCATTGTTCTACCGTGAATACAGTATGGCTTCATGAGATTTGAGACTTACTGATTCATTGTCTGGTTTGTTGCGTTTTCTTGTTATTTGTTCGCATTTGCACATTCATATTCCAGATTATGGTGGTTTCAAGTGCTTGTCTGACCTCGCATGACCCCTAATGTCTTACTTTGTGCTCCCTCAGTCTTGACTGTCAGGTGCTGCTGAACCTATTCTCAGACAGTTCCCAGTTCTCTTTACGCCGCGTGTTTTGTACATATCTATATATGTTCCAGGAGTCTGTCCACTGTTTTTCCACCTCATGTTCCTTGACCTCCATCATCTGTTTTGGTGCCTGACCACTCACGCACCGAACTCTGACTGCCCTCCCGCCCACGACACTCTTTTCAACCTCGACTCTGGCAGGCTCACAACCATTGGAGGCCGCACCGAACAGACATATTCACAGCTTCATCCACGTGGCTGTAAAGAGACTGCTGCAGGAACCACAAACTGGCTGCTAGTCTGTTCTAACCATTTATATTCACAGACACAAACACACACAGCTCCACAACACATAAACAAACAGACACATACAATGAAGAATAGATACACACTGAAACACACACACCCCCTTTGGCTCCCTCGCTGTCCCCACGCAGTTTGTATACTGCTGCAATAACTGCACTTCTACTCTATAGGATTGATTGTATTATATTCTGATTGTATATTTTTACTTTATTATATTTTATATTTTCTGTGCAATGAAATCAAGCTTCTTCTTTAACTTGAATACATTTTCAAAAACATTTGTCTGCCTCTTGAGTCGTGGATTTCAGTCTTGTTTTTTTGTCAGCATTTTGTTTCCATTGACAATTTAGACCTTTTTTTTTTATTGGCTGTGCCTGCTCCAAGACATCAATTTAACAGCACGTAAAGCAGGAGCATTACTCTGCAATAATGATGTATCAGGCTTGACAAAAGTTTAAAAATGGTTTCAATTTTATAACAGATTGGTTGTGGACCGGGTGCAGGGACCTCCGGGGTAGAAAAAGTTAATGAGGTGTTGAAAGAAGACAATGTTATCAATCAGTGAGGAGCAAAGAAATCAATAAAGTTGCAAAGAAAACAAAAGAAGAAAACATGTCAAGGATGAGGTAATTGTTTTGTCGTAATTTGGAGGCAAAAGTTTTGTCGAGGTTCTTTAATACTACCATTTGCTTCAAAGTTTAAATGAGTTTGAAATCAACAATCCCTGCCTGAAGACACACTAGGCTCTTCCTATACCACACAGAGGGATGATATAGAGTCACTATGACAGAGCAGTCTATATTGACACAATGGTGCCTTCTTAACACCCAATTCCCAATAAATCCATTCTGTTATCCTGACCTCTTGTTGACTCTAATGTCACTTCGCTATCACATACAACACTCACTTCAAACATTAGGAAACTTGTCCTCTTAAAGAGACAGTAAAATCACTTTTACGGGAATAACTGTGTCCTCCCACCTCCAGGCCATGCCCATGTCTGCTACCAACAGTCTAAACACTGATATTCACAGCCGGGCCTATTTATTTGATTTGCCCCAGCTGTGTGTGGCCCTGGCGGCCAAACTATTCTCTCTCCTACTCGAGGAGATGATTGTTTACACCAAGGTGAAATAAAAAGACAAAGCAACAGGAAATCATGCAGCCTTTCCATAAATAAATTTTTGGTTAAGCTTGACTGAAAATATCTCTGCATTCAAGGCACTGTGTATTTATTTTTGGGTGTGCACTTTGTGTCCCTTATGTTTCCTTTCCGATTCCAAAGAGTCAAATCTGGTTTTATATGGTAGCAAGCAGATAAGATTGTTTGGAAATTCTGTCTGTGTTGCAGTTTTTTGGCATTTTTCTGTGTTTTCTATGTGCCAATGCAAGCATTTTCGTGTTGATTGACAAAATCGCCAAATAATGGATGCTTGAGGCTCTACGTCTCAACATTTTACAAATCTCCTGAGAAAAGTTCCCTCAACATGTGTTTTAAGGCCTGCATACGTACCGTCCTGGAGCCGCAACTGTCGGAGGTAGAGGGGACTCTGAAGTACGTTACACCTTCCTGGCTCAGTTTCTCTTGTCACCAGCATCAAGTCGCTGTAGACAAACACTGTGACCTGAAAGAGATGGAGCAGGAAGGTTCAGATGAGAAGTGCGAATGAGCAAAGTGAAACAGCAGAGGGGAAGGAGCGCAAGCGAGACTGAATCTCATTTCACATTGGCATTTTCCTCAGTCTCACTGCGGCTTCACACGTTATAAACACATCTGGAAACTATTTGTATTTGCACCGACCGACCACTGAATGCTAACCAGATCTGACCCTGCACATAACCCGTCCCCAATGTCCGGGAATGAGAAATACAGTTAAAATATAAGAGATTATGATCATTAATATTCTTAATTGTACATTAAGCCTGTTGAATATAGGTAAACATAAACTTTTCAATGTATTTTGGCTTAATTCAAAACTAATCCCAAATATCAATTCTACTTGATTATAAATATTTTATTCTCATCTAGCCTATTCTATGCCTTTGATTTTGTCTTCCTATTGAAATACTCTTATAATAATCTTAAATTGAGATCATGCAAGCTAATCTCCATGTGCATCCATCTTTCACTGGTTTTCCACATATCATTCAAACTCTGAATATCAGTGGAAATAAATTGTTGCTCGTGTGAAAATATAGCTCAATGTGGGGACCTGTAACAAATATATTCATCAAAAAAGCAATATAAAAAAAAACAACCTATTTCCACACCTCAGAATAAGAATAGCTGCTTTGAAGATTTGACTAAATTTCTCACCATGTCAGCTCATGACTGGTTTTATGCTTGTTCAGAGGCGAGGTGAGAAAAGTCACACCAGTAAAGCATTAAAATGAAAACAAATGAAGCCTGACACAAATGGTAGAGGAATGAAGAAAAGGAAGCAAGAAGAAATGGACCCAATTTACGCACAGCGGATACTTATGTGCGCCAGTGCTTCTTCACGCAACACAGGACACAGTGCAATTCATGTCGATGAGCAATGTTTCAAGACAAAGCTTCTTGCTTTGGTAGCTTCCTTTGAAGGGTGAGATAGCAGCGAGGGTATTTCAGATGTCGCCAGCATGTGGTTAGACTGTACACGTTTGTATATGTGTGTGTGCGTGTGGGAGGCTGTGTGTGTGGGTGGGTGGAAGAAAATGTAGGTGAGTAAACACACAGAGCATATGAGGCAAACTGCTGCTTATGGGAGGAACTGACCTGCATGCATCATGCATGTAAACCTTGCATACAAAAACAAATACTTCCAACTATGACAGACTTTTTCATACACACTTGATCATTAATATCACAGCAATCGCTTGTTTTTTTTTCATGGTCAAATGAACTTCCTCATGATTTCTTTGCTCTAATTGATTGCTATAATGACTTTAATCCATTCTGTAGAATATATCACATATGTCCTCTTTGATATTGTAATCAGGAAGACAAAAGAGATTTTCTCTGATTACTTTAACCTTTTGCAGGGCACTGACAATAATACATGGAAATTGGAAAATGTTACCATGGCACTGCAAGTAATTACAAAGCTTTCTGTTTTTTTCCATAATAATGGCTTATTAAATTTACAAAGACATACATAATTATATGGCATTTGTATTTGATAAAAAGCTTACCAAGATCAAACATGTCTCATCTCATATATTTTAAAAATGTCTCTAAATGAAAATAAAATCTCTATTAAAACCTAAGAGATTACATATTACCTCTTTGTTATTTCCTCCACAACTGTTTAGTGGATGCATAACTTTTATGTGCAGAGCGCAGATCATTTAAAAGGAAACCTTTTTAATTTTAAGAATTCTGAATAATTCGTCAAGCCGACACAGGTCGTAGATGTTCTGCAGCACGTCAAATAATTGATAGGTTTGAGGTTATGTTAAGAAATATGCAAGTTAGATTACTTTAAATGACGCTAGATTCTATTGATCCCATTGCTTTTATAATGGTATCACTGGAGAAGGTGCAACACTGGCTGTATTTAAACGTCACAATATCACTTGCTTCCCACCGGTGTGACACTTTGTGTGAAAAAAATGGTGCAAAGTTGGTGTAAAAGACACTGCTGCTTTTAAAAATATTAAAAGACAGGCAGAAAAACAGACATGACCTTCAGTTTTGTACGGCTGATGGCTCAGTTCACGAATCCATCTTGAATACGGGCTTCTGGGTAAAACTAGATATGAGTTCATGTGCGCTTGTCACATACGGCCAACGACATAGGGCAAAGCATTATGTGATTTATTCGATGACTGCACCAGATAACATTCTCAGAATGCTTTTATATTTGTAACACATGCAACCAACATTCTGTGTAATTTGTTCTCTGCATTCAACCCATCCAACAGCAGCCGGAGAAGGTCAAAAAGCAAAAGGTTTGATGATTAGTTTTTATCGTGTAAGCGTTAAGCATTTGATTTAATCAGTTAAGTGAATTTCATTTAATTTTAATCAAACCTTATCTTGCATCTATTCCTGCTCACAACTCTTGATGACAGCAACATGAATTTGTATGAATAATTTGTTTTGCTGCCAGATAAACCGTCCCAACGCTGGTGGGTAAAGAGTAGACAGGCTTTAACGCGACACAGAGGTCATTAAAAACACACGGCACAGTGGAGAGAAACTCCCTCCTGATAAAGCGTGGCTGCTAAATATTTTGTTTTACGACGGACAGAAGAGAGAGTCCAGCATTACGCCTCCATGTCAGCAGTTGCTGCGCTTCAGGGCACCGACTGTACGGCAAAGACCATCAGATAAATGCATTGAAAGAACTAAAATATACGTTTCTTCGTGTCCAACATTCCTATATTATTATACTTGACATGCAAAGAACGCCAATGACTTGTTTTAGCAGCCTAAACACATTAAAATATCAAATCCTGTCTAATTGTATAGTATTATTTTCAGGATGTTATAAGTCACAATGTGGATATTTTAACTTTTTCCAACTCTGGGGCTGAAAATTAATCTGCATTGCAGTTTTTCTCTGCGTAGCTGCATATTAATTGAGGTGACCCGATAATATAATGCAAACATCAGTTCTCAATCTTTGATATATTATATATATGATCACATTACAGACTTGTCATTATTTGTAGCATTCCACATTACATGTTAAATTCGATTGCAAATTTTAACAGTGCTGCTCTATTCTTTTACTTGCTTCTATTTCCTACAGATGTGGAATTACAGAATAAAAGTCAATAATTGATATCTATGGCACTTCTTGAAGGATGGCCCTTCACTTGTGAAAGCCTTTGATATTATTACAAACCTCTCACTTTCACCGGAATAAGGGTTATATTTAAAGACACCACATAATGCAGAAAATTCAAGGTGATCTTAACGTGATGTGAAGGGATGATTAATACATGCTGAAGTCACTACTCCTCCCTTTGATACATAAAACAGAATTGATCTGCCAGCCAGATCTTTGGTGCTCTCCAGACGCATCTATTATTAATCCTCCTTGACTCATGTGGACCTGAGAGTTCAGAGAAGTTACAAATTCATGAGAGCTATTCAGACATCTCCTCATCTCTGTCGTTTCCCTCCTAAAGACATGTTGCTTCATACTTTTGTCTTCTTCAGATGCACGCATGTCTCTGTAACACACGCACATTTTTAACATTTGAGGGCAAATGCAATGGACCATCGCTTTCAGTTTGATCAAATAAATAACTCACATAAGTAGTTGTGACAAAAATGTTTGCCACTAGTATTATTTGTTTCCTGCAGTCTGAAGAAACTGGAGAAAAACCCTAGAGGACAATGCCACTGAAGGAATTAATAAAACTCTTTGTAAGTGCATAAAGAAAATAATATTCCATTTAAAGTTCATGCACAACTGTACTCGGTGCCAGATTAATTTTTTTCTTTAGCTTTTCTTGACTGTAGTCTTAGATGGCAATCTGCATGATGTTTTATTCATCCAAAGGGGTAACAAAAACAATTCCTGTACAGAAGTGACATATGAGCTTTCAAATGAGGCTCAGATCAGCTGTACAGCTATATTCTGCAGAAAAAAAAACACATTTATTTTCAATATATAATGTATCTAAGCATGCATACGTTCTAATCACAAATGGAAAAGCCGTTCATCTGTCACTTTGGCATAATTCATTTCATGTCACATACCTTGAGAGAGTGATGTTGGCTCTCATGGAGTATCATCTCTTCGGATATGATGAGAGCTCGGCTGCACAGGTCAAGAGGCTGAACACACAACAGATCATTCAGATAAATCAGCAAAACAAGCATAACAAGTCTATAACAAGCTACACCTTCAATTTAAACAGCTTCTCGTGGCCCACAACACATTTTAGAGATGGAACCAAAGACTTAAGACGGGTCAATTGTTGCAGTACCGAATCCATGTTAGCCTCAGTCAGTCCGCTGAAATGCAAAGGCGACGTCTTTTCACTTCATGAAAGAAATGACTGAAACTGACTACTCAGACAGAAAGTAAGTTGACACGTGCCACGTGTGGTCGAAGTGACAGTGTCGCCTAAAAAAAGGCAATGTGGCTACGTGGGAGGAGGAACTTCCTGTTGGGTCCAGATTATGACAAAGGGCCAATTCAATGAGCGAGTAAATGTAACATCGGTATTATGCAAAACGTGCACTCTCCATAGTCATGGAGAAATCTATAATAATGTGAGGTGCCACCGGAGTGTCTGCATTTTCTGCAAATAATAAAGAGCCCAGGAGAGTAACATCTAACAGCTTGCAGCTATTGTAACCATATTTTCCACCCATATAACATCCATTTGCATGGTGCAAATGTAGAAGTGAGAATTCAGCGTTATATACAAATGTTAGCATACCTTGTCTCGTCTTCCTAGTTTTGGAGTAATAACCAATTATTACATGGTCAAATATATCATAATTGAACAGCAAAATAAGCCCTTTGTTCAAGTGCATTTACAGAGGAGTGTGTATATGTAAAAAGTGTTGCATATGATAATGGCACCATTACCACATGCAAAATTTAGGAAGCTCAAACAGAAAGGTCAAAATGATTTCATAACACGGCAACACCAAACATCAGTTTCCTGAGCCAAATCTGCAAAAGCACACTGTCACACTGTATCTAGCATGGTGCAATGTAATACAGTATCACACGTGTCTGCCTGCAAGACTTGTAAAGGCTGCTTTTAAGAGGATTATTATGACCTATTGACCTTGGATGTGCAGCTGGGAGATTTTCTTTATGTCTCTCTGTCCTCAATCCCTACTTATTACATTTGTATTTTACTTCTGTTGCTTTCCTGCAGCAGAGGCAGTGTTTGGTTCACTTTCTGTGTCTCCAACTGACTCTGCCTGGCTTCTGCCTCCTCTCTTATTAGAAACTACTGGACTGTTTCCACTTGTGAAGTACAGCAGGCCTGGCTCTGTATTGGCTGCCCTTCCCTGATGGACCAATTTGCTTTAAGACCTCGATACATAAGGGACACTCCTTCTCTACATCAGTCTTTTTTACTTGTTAAGGTACTTGTAATTCGTAAAGCTCTGTGTGTATGTAATTTCTTTCTTTCAAAATGTTTTCCTAGATTAAGTAGTTGGCCGTATTGTTTTGGAGTTCTCTGGCAGACAGACAGTTTTCATAAGCTCAATGATTTAGGGACAATACTTGTTCCTCCTCCACAATATGTTTTTTTTTTTTTTTTCAAATTTAACATTTGATGCATTCTTGAAAAATGAACAAATCACATACCAGTGACAAGAGACAGAGACCGGCCTACCTGAACAAAGATGGGGAAGATCAGGATCTTGGGTGCCACTTTGACGTATCCATAATTGGCATGTGGAGTATGTGAGCGGACGATTGTGCAGTTCTGATAGTTGGCAAAGTTAGCGTTTTGCTGCTGGTAGTTGGGTGTGGCGGCACTGGCAGAGGTGGACAACCCTTTTGATATTTTGGAGTTGTTGGATCGACGTAGGAAGCCAGTGCGACTGGAGAGGCCGCCGCCGCCACCGCCACCACCGCCACCTCCACCGCCACCTCCACCTCCACCTCCACCCCCTCCAGAAAACCCACCACCACCTCCACCAGCACTGCCGCTGCCACCCCCCCCCTGGGGCTGCGGACCAGAGGTTTGTCTTGTGGGATATAATCTGGCAGCTGAAAAAATACAGAAGGGGATACAGCTGAAGATTAAAAAAAGAGAGATTTTATCAAGCCACAAATGGTGGCCAAATGTAAAGTCAGAAAACTATCATTCAGAAGAAAATTCATGTTTATCATATTTTTCCGGTCATTTTAACTTGAGAGTATTTAGGAGTTTCAAAAGTTGAAGGAAATAGACTATTTGATTGATTAAAGAAAAGAACTTGAATGTCGAACAGCTAAATATTCACTCCAACTTATCAAACCTGACTCCAAATGTAACAATGCATTGCGTCTTACCTAAGGTTCCCTGGTTGTCTTGATAAACAGGCCTCAAGATCTGAAAGCACAATAATACGAGATCACATCATTACTGGTTAGGCTCATTTCAGAAGCATTAAAACTGCACCAATAACAAAATTTCTGTAAAAGGTGTTTTAAAACAATGACGAAGCAGACGACATGCCATTGTTTTGTTTTACAGTGACACACAACTCTACGATGACGCTGATGATGTCATGTGGGCAATATTTGGAGACGGGGTGATTGTCAACAATGGTGTTTTGAGAAATCAAAGAACAGTTCTTTTGTGAAAAAGCCTCTTCAGATATTTATTTCCTATTGTTTTCCACCATTAGACATATATTTTAGATTTTTAATTGCCAAAGCTATAGAATACTACATAGATTTGTGCATGACATAACTTGGTAGGACTCGTCACACACTGCATTCTGTTGAAGTAGTAAAGATGAAAAGCTGAAACTCTTAAATGTTTAGGACTATATCTTCTGTGGCAGCCTATTGGTATAATTATTTTCTGCAGCAGAGGCTTGAAAAGCTTTTTGTGTGTGAGCTGAAGTGTGTCTGCATGGTATGTGACCAACATGACCCATTTCCACAGGGATTTCAGTATATTAAGCTCAGCCAAACCAAAATCTCACCAAATCCCTGCCTCCTTTTTCAATGTCTTTTTTATTTCAAACAGAAAATTGAAAATTTTGAAAGGAAATTGAAGGTGACGGCATGAATCTATTTCTCCTTAAGAAATACTGTCTGCTATTTCTCCGATTCAATTTGTGCCCTTCTCGACATTATCGACTGGAGCTTTTGTTTTGGACTGTTCATTGCACAATTCTGCCAAGCGCAGTCGTGTCCTTTAACTGAACCTAAAGCCTGAAAAGCAGAAAGATGAAGATGGACAGTATGAGAAGCACAGAGGGAAACACACACACAACCACACGCACTCCACTTCAAACCACAGACAGACTAACAAGCAGGGATCCAGAGAACAGGAAAAGAAAGGCAATTGCACCTCATTATGAAAGCTACACATGGCATTCGAAGTATAAGTTCAATGTGTTTTATGTGTACTGAACAGCGGTACAACCACAGGATGAACCTCGGGGCCGATCGACAGCTGTAGGGTCTCAAACTCATCCTGAATCATTTGATTCAATATGTTTGTTGCCCCGTGCCGGCAGACAGGTTAGTAATGTGGTGTTGCGCAGGTGTTAGCTGAGGAATTCAGATCAGTCTTTTTTTGATTTAACATTTGTTTTATTTATTTTTTTATTTTTTTTAAAAGATGAAATCTTTATACAAGATCACTGGATGCAAAAAGAAGCACATACTGTATAAAATGTCATATACATGTCATACTGTGCATGTACATGCATGTTAAACAGAAACTGTATTTTATGCAGCAGACCACGCTTGGATTAGTGAATGTTTCATTAATTATGCATAAAGTAATAATTTAAAATAAGAAATTCTTTCTCTTTGTTGTATGACACAACTATTATTTTAAATTGTTGATGTATATGGCACATATATAATGTATTTATAGGATATCTGTCAGATAAATGGCGTCATGTACAGGTGCACTGCTTCCCTAATGTAATGTAAAAGATATTTGAAAAATATATAAGTTGCATGTAATTTTGCCCTCTCTTCTTTTATTGTATCACTTCATCTGTTTACAAGACACTGGACTCCAACGGCAATATGTGGTGTGTTAAAAAAAAAAAGGTAAAGCTCCAATAATGAAGACAACATGAACCCAAATGGCCCAGACATGATGTACATGCAGTCCGTCTATCTACCAGCACCGGGGATGAAAGGCAAGGACACATATCTAGGATGAGCCACCATATGACCATGGTGAGGATGAGGAGGACGGAGAAGATGATGAAGATGCAGCCCACCACCAGTCTGCGGTACCTGGCTTCCGGGGTTGATGGGTGCTAGGATGATGTAGTTGTCCCCGTTAGAGGCCTTCACCCTGGTTCCCTTCAGTGTGGCAGTGTGAGGGTGATGGAGGAGTCGGGGTTTCCCGTCGAGCTCCTCAGCCGACCCCCCCTGGGCCCCCCACGCCAGAGTACCCATACCCATCCCACTGCTGTTCCCGGATTCGGAGCCGTTGACCAGCAGCCTGCGAGCAGCGGTGGCGCGGTGGTGGGCGGGGAGAGGAGGGACGGCTGGGGGGGTTTTGCTCGCGCAGACATCTGGCACACGCCTGCGGGTCGGGGGTGAGGGGGCATCGTAGTTTGAGGCGGAGGGCTTGTAGGAGGGTCGATGGATGAGGCCTTCAAAACTGGGTTTCGCCGATGGGCCTGTACGCCACACCACCACTGTGATTTCATTGGCGCTGTTTCTACAACAAGATAGAAGAAGTATGAGAAAATCTGAAGGATTCTACACATAATTTGACAACAGTGACTGACCAATAATTATCATTTGGAAGTAATATTTTTAACACCTTTTTCAATTTGATTTTGACATTTCAAACTCACAAAAACACAATAAAGTAAAAAATGTAATCAATAAAATGTTTCTGTTGATAAAAGTACGAATGAGGCATCTCATTGTGACACTTTCACAATTAAATCTCAGCTGTGTTGTTGAATGCTGATAAATCTTGAGCCCACAGAATCCCCTTACAGAGTAATACCTCCTCACTTTGTTGCAAATTGAATCCTTATCACCCTCAGGCACATTCAGCTTCAAAAGAATGACCATCGCAGGTTTTATTGTGGCACTCGAACCTGTCAAAAAGGCTCAGACTGGCCTATAAATCAATAATAGCGATAAAATTAATTCTGGAAACCCCTCAAGTCTTATATCTCTAGGAAGGATTCGTCTTGAGTCGTTATAAAGAAACCTTTAGAAGAGGTTCTTTTAACACTTGGATGTAAACTAGATCATCGTTTTCTGTTGTGTTGAGATTGTTACCTTATAGCGTGTGCTAAGTCCACACATTTCCACTGCTCCACCGGCTGACCGTTCAGCTGCAGGAGGGTGTCTAGTTGCTGCAGACCAGCCTGATCTGCAGGACCCCCTGCCAGAGTGCAGACACAGAAAAGAGATTCAATTATATAAAAAAAAAACCAAAAAACATACAAGCACCATTCACATAGTTCAGACAAGCAATAATGATCATAGTTTTGAAGATTGATAATGCTGGTCAAATACATCAACACACGCCAAATAAAGGGGTTTGACTCAACTTCATTCATTTATCAGACAAGCTTAACCGTGTTACCCTGCTAACTGAGGTTATGCTCCATGACACTTAAAATGCTACTGATAAGGTCATTCAAAGTTTTATCTGTTACTTGTTTCGTTTCAAGATTTCTCCTCAAAATTAAAGGGAAAAAAAATATGTTAGTGAAAGCCATGTTTCTTGCTGCTGCGAACTGCCTGAACCATTCTGGTGCCCATCATATGCAGCTTAGCATGAAAGTCTGTTCATCATATTCATCAATTTTACTAATAAGAACAATGATAATTATATCATTGTTCTTATTAGTAAAATAAAATAATGTATTTTATGAAAAGTGAAATAAGTTTAGTTTTTTCCCCCATTACTTTACAGTCACTTTATCTGAAATAAGAAATGCTATGTTAATTTCAGGAACCGATCTCAAGGACGAGTGACGTTCATGCAAAACTTACCTGGATCAACAGCCTGCACCCTCACAGGGGAATCCGAGCAGATGGTGAATCCATACCCATCCTTTCCTCGAAGGATGGTCACCTGCACATGCACACGCACACGCACACACACACAGACACAGACACACAGTCATTTTGTGATTAAAACAGGCGCGCACACACTCTCTACCCGACTACCTGAGGCACCCAATGGAGCATGCTGGCACAATAATCAACTTGCTTCCAACAGCATGATTAACCAGATTTGTATTTCGCCTCGACTTCCCATTAAAACTGTCCTGACAGCAGTTTCCTGGTGAACCCAATTAGATGAGTTCCAAGGAGGAACAACTCCACAGTTAAGAATAAGTCGGTCTTTGTATTTGAAAGAGAAAATGAATCCACTCAAATGTAAGCCACCTATTAGTGCGCTGAAACACTTACAGTTAGACAGCATATATTCGGTGCATGAATTTTACTCAGCAATTAAAAATTTAATATCAGTACCTGTCATAAACAGGTACTGATATTTATGTGAAGCAAAAAAAAACAGAAGTTCATTGTTCTAACGTGCCAATAAAACACATCTGTACAATCAAATGATTTTCTATCGTATTCTTCTTATATTTCCATTCATTTCTATGAAGGAATTACAAAAGACATGTTCATTATGACAAATATAGTTTTTTACTGGACTACAATTAATTCAAAGATACATGTTGTAGAGACAAAAAAAATAAAAAATCCGACATTAAAAAACAGGATTTATCTGTTGAAATTCACCACATCCTCACATGCACACACATAAACGCTGATGGCTCGTTCCCATTGTCTCTCTTTCTGTCGTGTCATCCAACATTCGGTACCTGTGCCCGAAAGTCTGAGCCAAAGTCAACAACGATCCGTCCAAAACATCTCACTTTCCATCTCATCTGCTGACAACCAGGGGCCCAAAGCACACAGGACAACCCACCCCCCCCACCCCCATCTCTCTTTTTTATTCCTACACACCAGTATTACCGTCACTTTTTACAGCTAAATTACAAAGTCTGCCTATGAGCAAAATGCAGCAAGTTGGAGAAATATGGTCATTATTCAGTGGCCTGAAGCTCGTTATGACCCTAAAATGTCTCGTACAATTGCAGTTTCTTCTAGTCCAGTGACGTTACGTGTCCTGTGTCAGACTGTTAGGGGAAACGATTTTTCAACTGTATTTTTCTAACCCTGTCTTTTTCTGTCCACCATCAGGATTACACACTAGATCAGGCCTGAATTTTTTTTTTAAGTATATAACAGCCTACAAAAAATAGGAACAATGTTTTTTTTACTCATGTTTTGTCATGACTATTAAAACTTGTTTTCTTTTCAGTACACGCAGAGTATAGCCAAAGGAGTATTCATAATGTGAGTTTCTCATGAGCATATGTACTTTGACAGGACAACCTTTAAAGAGGGTGACCTTATTCTCCCGGGCCTGAAGAAATGCTGAAACATACATAAAACTGCAAATAAATAAAAAAAGAATGTTGCAGTAGCTTTTGTATTGGTGTTATATGTTTGTACAGTAATCATTGTAAACTGTGAGTTTGTGGAGAATCTTCACAAAAACGTAGGGGGAAGAAAAGTGACCGAAACCAAGAAAGACTCTAGTTTGAAGAGCAAAATTTTTAAGATTATAGACAGGGATAAAAACACATTAAACAGAGCCAAAAGAGGGCAGTGGGACATGAAAAAATGACAGAAATAAACAAAGGAACAAAGCATTTTACTGGAATTAAAGATGAGAGGTAACAAGCGCTCACAAAACATTTTTGAAAGACTGGCTCAGGGTTTAGAACATGACATATATAGAGAGAAAAGCAACTGTGTGACCAACTGTGGCTGAAAATGAACAGAAAAGAAGCAGAGATCCATCAATCATGCCTCATCTATCTGTCTGTATCTGCCCGGGTCTTTTCATTGAAAGCTTTTTCAGACAGTGGGTCCTTTTTACGGGAGCTCTCAAAGCTGCCTAATTTGAGCGCGATTCATCTGAAACCCTGAGCCTTGAGAGTGTTAATTCAATTTGTGAGAACAGTAGAGTCCAAGGCACTTGGACTACCTCTGGGCTGCCTGGGAAAAGCAGCCCGATGCCCTCTTTTCCACTTCTAAATGAAAGCCGAAGGGTTACTTTCAAAGTGAAAAGAGAATACTGGGAATCATCCACCAAATCGCTTCCAAATGTTTGGAGACTAATTTCCTCTAATGCGCCAATCTCAAGACACATTACTGAATTCAGTGAAGATAAAAGGAAGGAAGAAGTTGCTCGTAGGCATGAAGTATTTAAATGGTATAAGCTGGACCATTCTGATGAATTTCAACCATAGAAACAAGGGCCAGATTCTACTTTCCATATTAGGGATTTCAATACAGTCAAGCCCTGGACTCTATGTGTGTACGGCATGTGTTCATGCATGTGTGACTGAGCTTTTCTCTTCCTACAGTCACGCCTTAGTGCTCCTACATCAGCATCAGCTTCGGCACAACTTTACGAATACAGAGGCAGAAAACTGCCGATGATGACAATGTATGGGGGCATTATTGTAAAACTATTTGTCAATGTGTATGGAGAGTTGTCTGTTCGCATTTCAATATGTCTGTCCAAAGTCAGAGTTGTCAATGTGAATGTGAATCTGCAAAAGTTATCTTGTAATGTGTGTGTCTGGAATTAGGTATTTAAATGTGTAAAGAATCCGCTCATCCGTATTACAATTTGTACATGTAATAATGTTTGTCAATGCGTACAAAGATATTTGTAATTGAAAAGTCTGTCTTCAGCTTCAAATCCTGAAAATACAGACAACTCCACAGTTGTTAGTCAAGCAGTTTCACAATTGGCTGTTTTTTTACTCGTGACTTTTGCTACAATTCTGCCTTTTGAAGGATTCGAAGTTGTAAAGCCAGGGTTTTGCTGCCCTGAGCTCAGGCTCACAGGCAGGTACAAGACGACTTTTGCAAATTCAGGCTCACATTGACAAATACTTTTACACATTGACAACTCTGGCTTTGGACAGACGGATTAAAATACAGACAGACAACATTTTATACGCATTGACAAATAGTTTTGCTACAATAATGCCGTCATAATAGTGCACGTCTTGTAGAGGAGAGGTAGATACTAAATCTGATGACGGATGAACACACAAACAGTAAGTGATTGAACAGTGTTATTTGGGTCAGCATGTTCGGTGACTACAGCAAAACACACTCGTTTGTCTAATGTGGCATGCAGTGTTTTGGCATGTGAGCTCAGTCTTATACAGCCAACCAGTCTAATTACTGTAGTCCTTTTTAGTCTCATCTGCATAATTTGTTTATCCCTAGTCAATTAAACCATGCCCTTATGTGACCCCTGCTTTTTTTTAATGTGCAATTCAACTGGCTTCGTGGCAGTACCATCAGTTCAAATCACTGCAAATATTCGTCTCCTCTTGCTTATTTCCAAGCCTCCGCCTGCATCTAATCCGCTACTCGCTAGATGAAGGGTAAATAATGTAAAGGACATACAGCTGGTACTCCTATCTCATGAAACACACACCACTGTATCGCCCCCATTCGCTCACAGGCACTTTTCCGGCTGTGTTGCAAAAGTGCAGTTGAAAGTTCATTTTCTTGCGTGCAATGATATGAGGATGCAGTGGTGTGTGAACGGAAACCATACCGATTAAATTTTTCATATATTCCTTCACTGTGAGAGAGTTTCTGAGCTAACTCCAATTCTTGCAACTTATCTTTTCATGATAAATCAAAAAGGCACCGAACTCTAACTTTTCAACCATTCTGCACACTTGAGGCACTTAACCTTACTTCCTCCTCCCTCTACCTTTCTTTTTCTGTTTTTTTTGTAACAGAAACACACCTGAGGCAGCCTACAGCCGATGCAGAGGTGGCACAGCCCGTGGATAGTGTGTATCACACTGCCACCTCCTCCTCCTCGTCCTCCTTCGCCAGAGTTCAAGTCGGCAGCCAAAACGCACACGCTGCGGCGTTGGCTTTCCACCTTTGCAGCCCCTCTGCAGCCTGAGTACCGCCACAGTCTTCTCTGGGCGGCTGATTGTGTCCTCCTAGGGCTGTGCTCCGGCGTTTCTGAGGACTTCAGGGTGTTATGGATCATCTCACCAGCCAGAGATGCCCAAAGTGTGGCTGAGTTGACTTTTAGTTGTGCCTTGTCCAGGACTCTGTACTGTGATATCGTGTCTCACCTTGCAGAAATGTAAACAAGAATTTCACGCCAAAAAAAGAAATCCTTGGAGAGTTCTTCTCAGACAGCTGGGCCTTCAATCCAAATATAGTCTTCCTCAAAATGAATCTCGGTCCAATTTTCTCCTCCTTACAGCACAATTGGTATCACTTTGCCACTGACCTCTGGTTGCAGTTGTTTTTCTCGTCAGGGTCGGTTAATAATGACTCCAGACATCGATGCACATTCCTGCATGCAAGTCAACACTCTGAACCAATCAATTCGTCCACAGCTGCAGCTTCACTTTCCCAAGTTCAGATTACTCCTCTTTTCTTTTGTCCTTTTCTCTCCTCTTGCATTTGTCCTGTCCTGTGATGAACTGTCCCCGTCGCTCTGTGGCCTGAGATCAGCTGTGTGAGAGTGTGAGAGGCGGCGTCACGCAGGCGAGACTGGAGCTGGCTCGGCCTGCTCAGGCCACACTGTAGCTCCTGGCAGGGGCGCTCATGGGAACTCTTCAACAGCAGAAGAATAGGAGGAAGTGCCTCCCACCGCCACCCCCTCATCCATACACATACACACTCGTGCACTTATGCATACCTCGCCATCCTACAGGCAGAGCAGCTTTGTGTGTCTGCCCCCGATAAGGCCAGTTTGCTTCCTGAGTCCACACTATGAAGCTGTGAGAGGTGCTGCGGGCCTCGCTCTCCCGCAAACATGCTCGGGGGTGAGTAATGCAGGTGGCACAAGTGAGACGTGTATGAATAAGAGTGTAAAAGGCTGGACTTTCATGAGAAGTGTGGGAAGCGCCCCGAGCAAGGAGTCGAGCTTCAAGAGGAAACGGTTCAGATCGCTTATGACTTTTGGGCAAAATTTAATGACCACATTTTCTCGAAAAGAGACAAGTAAAAGTGGATTGCTCCGTGACATTCTTCACCGTCTCGCACACAGAAGCCTCAATCAAATCAACTACCTCATCAGCGTCTTTCCAAAAGGGCTACCAGTCTCCTCAACCTCTGTTCAGGCATTAGGCTTGTTTGTTATGCTTTCAACTTCCATATTTCCTCTGCTTTTCCTTTCAGTGGCTAGCTCGCACCTCCAACTACACAACACGGAAATTCACAGGTCTGGGATCTCTGAACAACCCCCCCCCTTCTCATTCCGCACTCAAAACACTACATCTGTTTTTGTTTTCAATATCCGCATGTCTGGGAATGAGTCGGTATAATCTGCGAAATATGAACAATAAACAGCTAGATGGCGGCGCAGGAAAAAGCTTGTTGAATTACAGTTAAAACAGTTCAACCCTGAGCAGCCCCATTAATTCCCAGCATGCGTTTTCTTTTCTAATCATTTGGATGTCCGACTCATGAAATGAAACACGGACAGAGAAGTGACAGAGAAAGAGCGGGGTGAAAGAGGAGCAGCGCTGCACTAGTCTCTACAATGTTAATAAAGTGGCAGAAAGGCCCGTTGTCTTAAGATCCCTTCATGCCAGTGGTAATGGCAGCTTTTCCCTGTTTGCCTTTTCAAAAGGGCGAGGGTTACCCGTCAAGCGCACAAAAACACTTTCTCTCTCTTTCAAGCTGCGCTGTTCACCTCTAAATAGGCAGAAGGACGGATTAGAGGGAGTGAAGAAAAGCAGAGAAGAAAGCATGTCTTAGGGAGAGAAGTGAAAGAAGAGTTTGAAAGGCTTGTCTAGGAGCCAGGCGAGGCCAATCTGGTTTTTAGTAGTGTGGGATCTCGCTCTCTTTCTCTCACTCTCTTTCTGCCTCTATCCATCTCTCTCGCTCTGACCTGAATAAACAGCTATCAAAAGAGGAGGCGTCTTCCAAGCCAATGAACACACGAGATGGGTCTAAGTTCAGGGTCACAACTCAAACAGCTGATGATCGGCAAACGCATTCATAACTATACCACGGGCAAACCAATCTCACTGTGCATTTTAGTCAGTCAGTGCTGCACTGTAGAGCCACGTGGTTTCAACCTTTAACACTGTCAGAGAGCGCTTCAACAAATAATTTTTCTGTCACTAAAAGGGTTCAGACATTGTTTTCCTGAGAGAAACATATTGTGAGTTCAAAACTTATTCCTGAACCATCAAATAAGACAGTTGCGTTCTCGATTGAAGTGACTCACTCACTGAGATAAACTTTCATGCATCAATTTCTCTTTAAATGAAGAATATAAAAGTTCTGGAGAAAGTGGTTATTTCACTTGTGCAGTGAGAAGACCACTTTTCATTGCATTTCCCTACTCAGGCCAACTTAGTAGTCAAGGCTGTGCTTAAGGATAAGACATGAGGTGTCACCCAAGTGTCTTTAAAAGTATAAACATTCATAACGTCCAGATTTTGCAGGAGGGAAAAAAAAATGAGTCTTGTCCAATAACTTAACAAAAGAATAGTTTCTGGCAGTGGAACTAACGATTCCTTATTTATTCCGAGACGCCAGCCAGAAAATCTGACCTCTCCGTCCTCTTTTCAGCTCACCTCGCCCTTCCTTCCTATCTTTCCCGTCAGACACAAGTGTCAGACCCATTTACACAGTGATGGTTTAGGCACTAATGCTGGCTGACAAGCAAAGTGATGCAGGAGGACACGCTGTCCAGGGCGCAACTGTTAATATTCATGAATACTGTGCTCTCTTCAAATGATATGTAGTGATTGTTTGGATGTTCTTTTGTTTGCTTGTTTCATTGCCTGTAAACACACTGGGATAAATGCTGAGATGTCATGAAAAAAGTGAACTCTTGGAGTGAACATGTGCTGGAGAATGTAACATGTCATAACTCTGTAGGTGTGATTTCTATGGGGGTTATAGTCCTCTTCTGGTATATGCATCTCCTCCTCTGCTAAATAATATATGTAAAAAAAAACATCTGTCATGTATAACTATTTCAATACATAAAATAATGTATTTTGTAAAACACAGCTGTCAGCTCCCAAAATGTAACTCACACAATTACCTCAACAATTCATACTCGTGATGCATTTTGCCTCACACCAAAAGGTCTGTTTTAATTGAATGCCCAATTTCTTCTCTAGGTAAAAGATATTGTCACAAAAATGTAATTTGTTGATGGATTATTTTTTTAAATTGTAGTATGTCTCTGCAACAGGTGAACCTGTAATATCATATTAAAAACATCCCTTCATCTGTTTTCGTCGCAATTCACACGTGTGCACTGATAATAACGGTATTGTGTGAATGTATAATAAAATATACTCGTATTTATGAAGAACTAGCAGAGTTGGTAATTAATAGTCACACTCTTTACTTCAGTAGAAGAACCAACACTTAGGTGAAAAAAGATGGTAAAACTAAAATTATAGTTTCAAATACTTCCATTTCTTTATTATTATTGGATCAGATTGTAGGGGTAACATTGTGGGTTTTGTTCGCCTGGGATGGATGACTTTTATTAGTGCAACTGTTTCATCACCCATGTGGAATCATGTCTGACATTAAATCAGAGTCTTGTGAAAAAAAAGGGATGATTTTAGAGTTCTTGAAAATTTGCTTTGTCTGAAATGAAACTGAAATGTAGCAGCAAAGTGGTAGACCTGCTGTTTAAGGCCTTTTGTTATCACATAACAATAAACTGGAAAGAGCACAGAGTTTGTGTTTTAGTTTCAAAAAAGGTTTGATGACAAGAAAGCAGCATTTTGATAATGATGGCAGAAAAGTTGGGTTATCCCCGTTGCATTGTCAGAGACCGAGAGCAGTACATTTTAAAAACGCTGCACTGTGTGTAATAGATCACTGACTGACAACGCCATTGTTTTCAACGAGCAGCCAAAAGGCAACGGAACTTTGTCATTCTGTCTGTCTCTCTCACCCTCTCATGCAAGCACACACACTGTTATATATATGTATACATCTAAATCCAGGTTGACTTTATATCAAATACTACTAATTCAATTTAATTATTTTCATTGAGGAAGGTCTTTTCTATCTAAAACGGAAACAGGAAGTCTTGGCTCTGAACCACTATTAATGTGACTTGGTCATCAATTTGTGCAGTTTGAGCATCGATGACCAGCAGCAGCAGCTTTCATCCTTTCATTCAATCGTCATATGTAAAGGTTTAAAGAGGCTGCGAGCCAGTTCTAAGAACATGAAGAGGAAAAACTACAAACATTTGTGTAAAATCAGCGTCACACACCACAGGAACTTAATGTATTCATACATATAGACATAGAAAACACAAAAAAACATGACAACAAGCAACACATTTGAGTTAAGTGACGTTGAATGTGGCATGCTTGTTTGTGTCAGACGGGCTCCTCTGCATTTTTCAGAAACTGCTGATCTACAACCACAACCAGAACGGTGCAAAAAAAGAGAAAATACTCAGTGAGGTACAATTCTCTTCCAAGTGCAACTACCTTAATGATGTCAGAGGTCAGAGCAGAATGACCAGACTGGCTCGAGATGGTAGAAAGGCAGCAGTAAATCAAATACCCACTATTTACAACCAAGGTTAGAAATGCTGCAAAACATCTCTGTAGAACCTTGAAGCTGCTAGGAGTGATGTCCAGTGTGGTCTGATACTATAGCCCGTCAGAATCTTAGGCTACAGCCTGCGGAGGTTCTCAAAAATTGGAAAATATGACATTTGAAAAACATTGCCTGGTCCGATGACTCAATTTCTGTTGTTAAATTCTACATTTCCCATCACAATTTAGAGTAAACAACATAAAAGCTTGGATTGTTCTTAATTTTATTATTGGTTCAAGCTGCTGTTGCTGGTCTAGTTATTTGGGGGATATTTTCTTGGCAGACTTTGGGCCACTTAATTTCAACTGAGCATCATTTAAACACCAAACGAGAATAGTAGGTGAATTATTTTGATACATGTAAGTGAGAAAACGTGGATAAGCTGATTGAAATAAATTACGGAACAAGATTTGTTTAATTCATTCATTCATTAATAATTAGTTTTAATTCAATTCAAAAGTTATCTAGCAACTACAAGTTTCATTTGTAAATGATAAACAATTAGAAAATAACATTCTTTTAACAAAACCACTTTTTTTTTCTAAAGAGAAAGCAAACGTCAACCTAAATGTCACACTAATCCAAAGCTGCACTTATTTGTCAGCACAAAATGCCATTCTTTTGACTATTAATTCCAAATGCCAACAACACCTACTAATACCGTCAAAAAAAGCATGAATGCCTTTTCGGCTTGGGATAAATTGAATAAATGTTCAGCTCGCAGTGACTCAGATAAAGCAAAGCTGCAGAAAATTGATTGGCACAGCATTTTTTAAGGCACAGTTTATCTCCAGAGTATGCGGTAATTACCTGGAACACACATGAACAATATATCAAGCAAAACACTCCGTTGTAAAAGTGAAGTCACTGGGCAGGAAAATGTTCTTGAAATAGCCCTGTGGCTTTGTGGATATTGAATATTATCTCCACCAACATCTGAAGCCTCTAAAGCCTTTAACGAGTCCTGTGTAAATCACTGCCGCCGTCGTTGAACCCTAAAAAAATGTTTGTGCCAGTAAGTAGTGGGCAGGTAATGATACCACAGCTCTTTGTGTGGTCAGGGACACAGACCGAGTAGAGCGAGGGAGAAGGCTGGAGAAGGAGGTGAAGGGGGACATCGGCGATGGAGAAAATATGTGGAAGCGAGAACAAGGCATCAGAAAATACAGAGAAAAGGGAGAAAGTCTAAAAGGTTTTCCATTCTCTCCTAATCTAGTCTGTGAATGTGCTTTCCTCCACTGCCTCCCTGAACTCCCCCTTGAGAGTGTCCCACACAAACCACACAATGTTGCTCCGATTCACCCGGAGATAAAGAGGAGGAGAAAGAGAACAAGAACAAGCGAGGAGGGGTGGGGGAGAGGAAAGGACCATTCACAAATACGGATGTACAACTTTTCCACATGACTGCTGCTCTCCTTGCTCCATGTGACTTTGAAAGCTCCTGAAACTGTTGACATTGTTGATGTTGCATCATTATTCAACTCGGAAGACAATGAATTCAATGGCACATCGAGAGAAGCTCAACATTTGTGTCTTATGGCTCAATACACATGAGGAAAATATAAATGTAATACTCAAACAGTAAAGAGTGAAGTGAATACACTTGAGGTTTCAATGTATTTATTACTTCTGTGAAAACCTAAATGTGTTAGTAGGTTCACAATATGGACACTTATAATCTTTGTCGGGACAAAAACGGTTTAAGTTAAACAATAAATGTCAAGGCATGAAGATGCCACTTGCATACAGTCTGCTTTACGCTTTAGGAAGAATACAGCGCGGCAGTGAAGTGACTCCTCTGTTTAATCCCTTACAGTCAGGCTTATTATAGCTGCAGAGAGTCCATATAACCACTGCCTTCCAAAGAGTTCACATCCTGGATTGTTTCCAAAGTAATACGGATATGTTTCAGTGTCACACTGGTCTGCTGAATAGCTCTAACTGTCAGCCGCTCCGGGACGCTGCGAGACATAATGGTCACTTTTCAAAAGCAAGGACCATTTGTGGCCGACCATATCCAATTTGGTGATACTTAGTAATGACACCGGCCAATTACTTTCCCTTCTTCCCGTCCCATGAGAAAATAGTTATTAATTCTTGGAATATGACAATCGAAACAACCGCAGCTGTTTGAGCACACATTATGTATCAAGCTAAACGTTAATGCTTCTCATTTCAAAAAGAACAACAGGTCTTTTCCCATAACGACAACTGTTTACATGATTTTAGTGGTTTAAGCAGTTAGAGTAGTGGTGCATGAAAATCATTGGTTAAATAAATAAACATCTGCCTCATTGCTCATCAATATCAACATATTATTCGGTCTGTGTTTGATCTGTGTACAAGGCAATGTTTAACTCGCATGCAGGCAACTGGCACAAGTTAAGATAGATCCATCAAATCTATGTGTCATAGCTCCCAGTGCTCAAGTTCACTCCAAAAAAGAGATGTCCTCTCACAAAACGACTTGGAGTGCTGCACAGTACGACTCCCCAAGTACACCAGCAGCATTTAGAATCCAATATTGCAATCCAAGTCATGCACAGTTTATTGCAGGGACAATGTTGGCTGCTTTCTGGACGTTTTTACTGTTTTCTGGACTGGTTGACTCGTCTTAACTGAAATTATACCTGAGTTGACTGAAATGAGTTGCCTGAACGATTTCTAAATATGACAACAATGAAGTTTGAACTAATTCAGTGTCAATATGAAGCAAGTACCACATAATAACACATTAAAACTTTGGAGTTTACAACTAGAGGCTGCTGTCTGCTTCAAGCCACGAGTGACTACTGACATCTTTTAACCCGTCTCTCTCAATCATAACCACAACATGGACATGATTGTAATCCTAAAGTGAAGGTATAAAAATAAAATATATGAACCTCGTCAAGCAGTTACCATGAAAATGCATTCTTCAGTTTCAGCACTCATTAAATCCACAACATGATTAGTCCTGAGGCTCCAACCTATTTTTGTCTTCAGAAGTTGCTCTTATTGAAAGTTGAAGCTTTTCAGTTATGCGTTATTAATATTTGGGGCAGATTGGGAGATTCCCTTTAGCTGCAGAAAGTCAAAAGCGGTTGTGGTTTCCATTGTTCCCGGGCTTGTGGTCTGTCCAAATGTTTTATTCAAATGTTGCTGAGGCTAAAGTGCTATACTGTTTGCTGACGACAGAGTTGGATTGCATAACTGGACTGAAAGTGGCACGATACTCTTTCATTCAAGTGTCTTTTGTCATCACATTCATGTAATCTGCTCCATATTCTGCACTGTCGTCAACAACAAGTAGCTGCATGACGAGCTGAATCTCATTCACACAGAAATACCAACATAGGAAGCTATCGTATGCCTCTTGAATGCTGTCTGGCCTTTCCCACTATTGTACAATAAGGGAAGGCCCCGACTAAAAAACGAAAAACAAAAACAAGACAAACGCCTGCATTTTATCCTGAAAAAGGAAATTTGCCGAAATATGTTAGATGCTCATATTGAGTGTCAACAGGAATCAGTCTAGTTTCTATGAATGACCCTCTACACCCACCCTGTCTCCACCAAACTCAGGATCCAGTAAGCTCAGTGAACTACGAAGACATGTATCCTTCCTATTGTGAAAACTGATGCAGTATCCACAGCCATCAAGAAAATCATATCTCTGTAGAAACATTAAAGAATAGAGTCCTTTTTTTATGTATCTATAAAATACGAGTGCTTAATATTTCTAAATGTTGGTTCACCAGGTGCCACTTTAAATTTAGAGGCTCATTTCAAGCAGATAAAAACAGTAATAAAACACTTCTTTGACTCAAGCAACTTGAGCATAATTGTGCATTTAACAATTTAATAGTTACATCATGATAAATGTAACATACTTCTGTTTAACGCAGATTAACAGATAACATTAGGCTATTAGAACAACATTTAATAAAACATTTTCAATTAAAATCTGAATTACTTTAATACTTGGAAATGGAAAAAACATACCAAAAACCTTGAGATTAAAATTGGGAAAGGACACACCATTCAAGATACACCTTTGGGTGTATCTTGACTGAATACTCATAGTGTTCTGCATCTATAGCCTGTATTGCTAGCTTGCAAAAGAATAGCAAATGTCATTAAGCCTTCTGTTCTTTAAAAAAAAAAAAGAAAAAAAAGAACCAAGTGCAGGGATTGCAGACTGCAACCAAGCTGTTAAAAAACATGTTTTGCTGAGATTTGTCTGAAAAGTAGCTTGAGTGTGTGAAGTCCTTGAATATTGCACCTTCCCACTGAAGTTCAACATTGGCTAGTAAAAATATATGCCATCCATATGCTAAACAGTCAAGGAGTTTGCACATCGAGCACAACGCCAAGAATAGGGCGAGCAATGGAAACTCCAAATAGGGAGAAAATGACCAATCATCAAATAATGTCCCTACTGATCCATAGCTTTCATCCAGTGAAGCACCGTGGTCTCTACAAATTAAAATATATTTTTGTTTGTATCCCTGTAAAAATTGCTGCTTCTTTCGCCGTCAAAATAAAAACTCCATTAATCAGTGATTCCTTCGCTCGACTGCACAATCAGTAAAAGTATCATCAGTCATTCATTCGTGTCACAGTAAACAGTTTAAGTGGTCTTCCTCATTCATTTTTTAATATTGCACTACTCACCGACAATGATAAAACTGACTTCAAAAAGACTTGTATCGATGGGAAACATGTACTGGATGCAGGGTTTTGTGATCTCCATCAACAATTGAGAAAAACTGTCTTCACATCTGGCTGCATGATTCCCCCCTCTCCCTTCTCATGACAAGCCTTCATTCTGCTCCACATGTGACTCGCATGCAAGCGAGCCCTCTGACAAATATTGTCTTTCAAGAAATGACATGTTGCTCCCTCCGCGGCTCGAAGCCACAGTGCCTGGCTCAATTAGTTGCTATGGCTGCTGAGAATGTGTAACATGGAATTCATGCGGTAAATATCTTACTCAAGGCATATTTATGCATGACGAGGTTGTTGGACGTAGTGCAGTGTCACGGGTCATCTGCTTTCTGCATGTTGTATAGGGCTAGCTAATCACTGGGCATGCACAAAAACGAAAAACATTTTCTTTTGCCTTCTAAAGAAAAAAGTGATGTATCAGCATTGAGAAAACTCGCCAAACTTCAAACGTACAATGACAGCAATAGCTTTAATATGACATGTGCACACGCTCCACACAGCACCTTAAACTTCTCAAATGTTATTTTTATGCTCTCGTTTACATGCATCAACGCAAACAACAATAAAAAAGCACAGATCTGAGCGAAATACATTTTTTACAAACAAACAAGCATGTCATTTGAAGAAAAATGAATCCACTTACTGTTAAGCATTGCATATTCTCAGGGCGATTAGTCTCGGGGGCAGCACCATGGTTTGACAGCACAGCCTCTGAAATGTAGACAAAGGAATCACGGGCTGAGACAGTGCCTTTGGAGCACATTTCTGTCCACACCAATGCAAAACCCTCTTCTGGATGCACAAAAATAAAGTCCTCAAATAGTTCTGAGAGTCCATAAAAAAAGTGCCTCAGATAACGGATGACAACAGGCAATTATGGCAGCAGTTGTCTGGAGCAGCCTTTTGCTGGTCTGGGATTCAAACTTCAGACTGCATATTAAAGGAGGAAAACAAAACAAAACAAAACAAAAAAAGAAAAAACAGGCCAGGCCAGGCCAGGCGCGTCAAGGAAACTCCCGTAAGATGCGAGGATCCAACAAACTGCCCGAGAGAGGAATGGAAGTGAGAACAAGTGAGAGGGAGGGAAGCAGGGGGGAGGAAGAGAGAGAGGGAAGTAGAGAGGGAGGGTTGAAGAAGAGAAAAGGAACTCCTCTCTCACTCTATTATCCGTCCGTCACAGGGCTCCTGGGAAGTTGCTATGGTTACAGGGACTCACGCCTCAGTGTCCTTTTAACTATCGCTCATAAAGGCAGCATTCAGCTTTGGGCCACAATACAGATCCCCCACTTTCTCCTTCTTGCTTTCTTTCTTTCTTTCCTCCTGCCTTTCCTTTTTTGTATCTGTCTGCTCCGTTCGCTTCATGCATACCTTTCATTGTCAAGTTCTTGCCTTCCTCTGTGTCTCTCAGACTTCACACGGGGACACCCGTCCATCCGTCTCAAGCCACTACAGCCATATGTCTACCCTTTTGCTTATCCTTCTCTTTTCTATACTTCTTCTGTCACACCCCATCTTCATCACTATAGAAGCACCATAATCCCAGCTCAGACATGGAAAACTATGCAAGCACAATCACAACAACCCCAGCATGTGTCAAACAGCACAATAAGGATAAGTGATCTTCTGTTAACCCTGTGAAAAGATATAATAACCATATACTAAACCTCCACATACCTATCCGTCAATCCATCCATCTTACGTCCCGCTTTATCCATTTAAGGTTGCGGGATGCTGGAGCCAATTGCTGCTGACGCCACGTGAAGGGTACAGTACTGTACTTCGCCTGTCCCGCACGTACCTTTGAATTTCATTTCAGCTGCCTTAACACAGCAGAACAGTGTTCCCCACAGTGTCTTTATATTAAATGTGTTCATGGAGATGCGTCCTGGTAAATCAGCTTCAAAACATTTCACATATCATCATGACAACAAAGTTGCAGAGAAATCCATTCCTCAATCATACATATCAGCTTTTGCCAAGTTTTAGAGCAGACTGGGTGAAGTCTCTCTCTCATGGCACTGGGCAAACGGCGCAGTACTGGCATCTCAAAGCAAATTGAATCAGGTCAACTGGACTGGATCATATGTCTTGGAAGACCTAACTAGCCAGCCTAGTCAAGGTAACAGCGTGAGCTGATGGAGCTGGGGGTGAGGGGCAAGCCGTCTTCCAAGACATATGACCAAGTCCAATTGACCTGATTCAGTTTACTTCGAGAAATCAATTACACTGAACTTCACCCCTTCAGCAAGATCACTAAGTCACCTAACAAGCTGTGGGAAGTGGCTGAAGTACCTGAAAAATAACAATATAAGTCCAGAAAAGCAGGTAAATACAATATCCCGTCGATCACAGGACAAACACGGACACATAAACTTGCACTCACTTGCATTTATACCTAAAGGCAATCCATGATCACAAACCAGCTTCAAAACCATGCTTTTAAATTTTATATTTTTCTCTCATTTTGTTAATTTAACATTTTAATGACAGAACCGGCAGAGGGGTCATACTGTAGGAGTGGAAAATCACCAGCTGAATTAAATGCCCCCAATTGGGAAGGGAAGATAGACAGGATGTACAGAAACACGATTCCCCCAAAAAATATGCTGTATTTCCAGGCGACTTTCTAGAGAGATATCATACCAACGGTGACAATCCACTTGTTTGCCTCTAACCCGGCTACTCTCTCCTGCGGGACTGGAGGTGGATGGATGGATGGAGCAGAGGATCATTAGGACATGAGGGGCTCATCAGCAGCACTGCTACACCTGGAGCAAGTGTGCAAGTGCTCCATTATGAGCCAGTCTCTCACTCCCATACTAAACACAGAGCTTCTGTCACTTTTCCTGTTGTTTTGTGTCCAACTTGGTTTGCAATGCAATTCTCTACTCATGTACTTATGTTGACAAATAATCTCATTTATGTATTTTTAATAAATAAATGTGATTGATTGGATTGTGTATTTCAGTGCCGTGGCCGAGGTTGTGTTACACATTATTTAAAAAAAATGCATGCTTATTCAACCTATTTCTATGTGACGCTGCATCAAAAATTCAATAGATGAGGAAACATCGTCTTTGCTCGAGCTTCTGTTATGTCTTTAACTATCCCGACCTTTCAGGTGTCTCTGGAATCAGAGCCAAACATGCATAATGTGCTTCTTAATTTTTTGGTTGTGGTGGCTTTTGGTTAAAGTGAGTATTAATTTGATACGACAGATTCTCTTCACCCTTTTTACAACTATTTTGTCACTGCTGACAGGATTTGGCATGATGTTAATCCGTTTTGTAACCATAACCTCTACACTGTTAATGATATGTACAGAAATAAAAAAATAAAAAATAAAAAAAAACAGAAAGCTGACACATCAAGTTTTGTGCCCATAAAAAATACCCCCCTTACCCATTTAAGTATTCTGATTTTGATCATGGTCTGAATCAGGAATTCTGCAGTAGTATCCATTGATAGGATTGAAGAGGAATTAATAATATTAAAACTCTATATGAGTATTCCTAGTCATCAAAGGGTTAAATCTTGAATCACTTTTCTTTTTAGACTGGTTTTTTGTATCATCATCCTTGCCATACTTGCTCTTATACTGCAATTACCACATTGTTCATATGAGTTGGAGTAAAAACGATTGGCTGTTGCTGAAAAGGTGCAAATAAAATGTTCTTACAACATTTTACAAAGCCATTTTTTCCTCCATTTTAAATCTCCACGTTACAAAGTCATACACTGGACCATCTCATTGTGGCATCCCAAAATTATACTCATATTGTAAATCCTCCCACCAGATTCATGCTAATCTTGGAGAGCTTGTCAATCTTTGACAGATGACTGAAGAGCTATTGTCAGTCATCGCAAATACAACTTTGCGCACGATAAGAGTGAAGAATGCGAATCACAAAGAAAACCATTTCCAACTATCGGCCAGAAAAGATTACGAACTCATTAGAGTCCACCCTTTCCACTGTAACCTTACAGTCCAACAGAAGTAGTCTAGTTGTAGTTGTCATGGCAACCCAAAAGCTGTTCTTCAAGGAAAGGTTTCTGTCGATTGTGAATCCGAAACCTCCAGGGGTCCAGGAAAACAGAACGGCTAACCTGGCTGGCATCAAGCCCAGAAGAGGAATCTTTTGTCTGGGTAAGACATGAGTAGTGCAGGGCATGCGAGGGTAGAGACGCGGAGCAGCTGGCAACGAGAAACATCCAGCATGACTAACACAGAAAAGGGGGGAAGACGGTGGAACAATAGTACGATGAAACAGTGGACAGTGGGAAAAGTATACACGAGACACAAAGGGAGAAGAGAGGGGGAAGATTTAGGGCGAACAGAGAAAGACACTAAAGAAGAAGAAAAAGCACAAGGAGAGGACATGCAAAAAGCAAGCATCCAGACATAAAATGAAAAGGTGTTGGTGTTTTGCTGTCGAGTCATTCAGCCGTGAATCGGCCAGAAAATAAAAAGCCCTCTACTTTGCTCAAGTCCCTCATTGCACCAGTTACTCACTTGACACTACGTCGCTCTTTTCACCTGCCATCGCCCACAAACAAATGAACACTTGATGAAGAGGGTGAAAAAAGCCAAGAGGGGAGGGTACTGCCTCCACTTCACTTTGTGGATATCTTGAGATAAACTCAAGCCTCCAGAAATGATTGTTTACTTTTCAAGTCGACGAGCAGAATTAAGTTATCGAGATCCTCTGGCTTGAAGAGCACTAACAGGTCTTTAAACAGATACTCATGTGCACTAATTGTAAATATGTTTGAGTCTTGCTTGCTAGAAGCAATGTTCAAACTGTATCAGAAAATGTGGTTTTAAAAATAAAACTTGAAAGAGTGAAAACTTCTTTCAAAAAGTAACTGAAAGGTTACAAAAGTCCCCACGGATGGATGGATGGAAACATTACTACAGTATAATATGTGTTCACATAGTATTTCGCTTTATCAAACATACCCCTCCTGAAGGTCAAGTATATTATTCATTCAATCTATAAAAAATGCATCTCAATGCAATATTGTTTATCTCAAAAGTAATATTCAGACCCCAGAAAAAATGTTAAATTCAAAATATGAATTTAAATAAAAATGATATATAGCATAAGTTAATGTCAGCCATCAACAGGCAAAAGCAAAGAAACCCCTTTCACAGGTTGGCAGTCTATCACGGGGCAATACAGAACCATACAGGAAAAATATAAAAACAACTACTTTCTAAATGTGAGTTAACTACAGTCCTTCTACTTGAGTTGTTGTTGTTGTGACTTTACAAAAGGATATTCTGAGAGTGGCTGAAAAACTGCTTCAATTTATTGAACAACTGGACTGGAAAGATTTAATAAAAGGGTGAAAAAACAGCCTTCTCTTTCCCAGGTCAATCTCTGCACACACACACACACGCACACACACGCATGCACTACAAAAGAGTTGATATAAAGATCAGAGAGAATAACAACTGCAGGCACAAGTATGAACCGCCAAAGGTCTTCGTAATGTGGCATGACTGATGCTTGATGTAGCGAAGCTTCTGGTAAACAGAACAGAGCTACACAATGTTGGGGGAATGACAAGCACAATGATAATCAATCTTCAAAAGTCCCTTCAGAAAAGAAGCGACATCAAGGTGACATCGACCCTAAAGTTTGTCTTTGAAGCAGACGAAAAGTTAAACCAGATTTGCCTGAGTCATACTGCTTTGGGCCATTGAAGTTGTTTTTATTGTTTATGTGTCCTATTGTGTTTGGAATTTTGGAGGGTTTTCTGTTTTGTTTGGCAGCACAAGCAGCATAACTGGGTCTTAATTATAGTAGATGTTTTTTTTTTCATTCCTCGGTATTACTTCAATTGTACAATATATGAGTAATACAGTTTGGGTGTTCTTGGTAAGTAAATGCATGACTCACTGTTCAGAGCGAGTGCGTCATCGAGCTTTGAGGTGTTTTATATTCTGGTCAATTAATGCACTGATCCAAAGAACAACATGAAGTTGATATGCAGCCAATGCTGATATTTTTCCTGACATTAGGGGTTATAATTATGAATCCTAAATAAATGTGATTTAATTATCAAGGTGGAGAAAAATAACAATGACCATAACAGTCTGGCTCACAGTTTTTTCTCTGGATGATTGTCGGCAAGAGATATAAACTGACATTACCAAACTTTTATACATTTATCATGTAAACAGAGAATCAAGGGCAGTGGCATCAAACAAATGGCTCATGGGTTAAAATCATCCCAGAAAAGCGTTCAATGCAAATTACAAAGCAGACATTGGCTGCACTTTTTTTGATTAATTTTTCAATTCATTTAACCTTTATTTAACCAGGAAAAGCACCCTTAGCATCTACTAACATTTTACGGTAGTATTTACTGTTGTGGTGTTTCATTTCCCAGCAGAACACACTCCATGTAAACGAAACAAACAGGCTACAGGTCACCGGAGAAGCTTGCAAATATCTGACACTGTCCGGTATTGATCGCAGGCTTACGAGCACCAACTCGGCTGGCTAGTGAACCTTGCACACATGTATGGCCACCAATTACACCCCTGACCACAGATTTTACTAACAATTCTCCCACAGTCCAATTATTCATCTCCAACGTCTGAAAATCCCACCGTTTAAGGCAGACTTCAAAAAGATTTAACACATTTAAGAGCATACAATAACTAAACTAATAAAATGCTGATTACTATTGCCAAGTTTAGAGGATAAAATCCTGGTTTTGTAAAACAGATTGAACCAAAGTGCAAAAGTTAATAATGTAAGCAAAGCATGTCCAATTGGAATTTGTCCACGGTGTGCCGCACCATTTTCGAAAGATAAGTAGATGAAGCACAACACAGACATTGAACTGTGCAGCGACTGGCAGCAAGACGATGCTGTGAAATCTTGCTTGATATATGCGAGTTCATCAAAAATGAAGTGACAGGCTTTCAGTAACAATATGAATTCATACAAAACCACTATGGACTATTACTCCTTCATTCTGAAGATACCTTAATTATGAACAACCTGGGGTATGTGAAAATTGTTTTGGAGGAGATCATTATGCAACAGATTCTCAAATAATTAACATTTAACAACGGACCATAGGGTTATGTGGTATTGCTTCACTTCATTTGTCTTCTAAAATTCAATTTGACAACCTTAATTTACTCCCTCAGCTGATCTTTATTCTCATTCCTCTTGTTACCGGACTTCTTCTTTGTTCCCTCTAAAAATAACTTTGGTAGTAGAGGACATTTTCTGGGGTCTGGACTGCAGCAATTTAATGAGATGCTAGCTTTCAAAAGTCCTGCAGCATACAACCCATCTTCAACTGAATCAAATTGGTAACCGTGTGTGAGAAAAAGCAAAATCAAAAACAATCAATAAACAACTCTTCGTGAAACATGTGTCAGCCATCCATCTTCTCCATGCACTTAATCCAAGTTAGGATCAAGAGGAGCTGGGTCTTATCCCAGCCAACACCGGAGACGGGCAGGACAGGTAATCACTCTCACAGGCACACCCGTGTGCAATTTAGAGAAACCAATACACCAATTGCATTGTGGGAGGAAGTGGGTGTATGTGAAGACAGGCACAGGAAGAACAACAAAGTTCAGATGGTCAAGCCCTGTCGGCCAGCATGTTTGAACCACAACCATTCCGGTATGAGCCAGCAGTGCCTAACCACACCATCTTTTATTCATCTGGTTTCGTCATTTTTGCCAAATTCACATTCCCATGACACGACTCACTTTCTGAAAAAACTCGACCGATAAACATGGAGCGTGTTTTCACATTGGTTTTTGCTCATATTACATTGAAAGGGAGCAAAAAGACGTGCCCGTCACCTTATGCGTACAAAAAAAACCCCAAGCTCTTCACTTTTAACAACCTTCTTCTATATAAATGGGTTATTTCTAACAATACAGGACAACATATGCAGATGGCCTGTTTTTATGTTGCAAGAAAGAGGCATGTGAAGTTTATATTCACTCAATGTTGTACATAAAGTAAGCAAAAATAAATCAGGCACCAAAACAATCCATAGTTTTTGACAAATACCTACAAGTATATACTTCAAAATTAAATTCGATCATAAGAGTTTAAGATCTCATTCATAGTTTGAAGTAGTAAATAATAATAGTATTCATTGATCAGGCCATGTTTATTGATTTGCTATATTGGATAAGGCGCTTCCATTATTTTGTTATTCTTAAAAACAACACAAAAGAAGTACACACATGTATATTGCAATACAAACATCTTCCCTGTAAAAGCACTTTGGATGTACTTCATCCTTCATCCTTGTTTTGCCTGTTCGCCCTCAGTCAAAGGCCTAAAGACACTCCAGCCATGGCACGAGGGCAAAGCACCAGTAAGGGACCAGCTTGTGAACCTTTTGACCTCGGCAACGACTGAGCAACAGACTCATTTCTCTCGAGACTCCACCGGAAGTGAGACACTTTGATGACTATTGGCTGTCCGCGTTAGCTGGTACAGCAGTGACTGACTCACTTAATTTCCTGTTTTCTATCATGAGCAATGGGGAAGAGCCAGAAAGAATTATGTCAGCTGTTTGTTGCAAGATGGTACCTGATAGACATTGGCATTTAAGGGGAACAAACTAATACATTGCCAAATAGGGAGTTTGTTTATTTACATAATAATACAAGCTACATGGCCTTTAGAGTGCTACACTGTATGTTTCGCTGAAAAATATAAATTTTCAATGATAGGATTTCAAATATTTTTACAGTGAATGTATAAATCCTTCACACTTGGAGTGGTGTTAAATGTTTGTCGGTAAAAACTGCTTAATCATCACCCTGTTAAGAGGCAGAAAAATCTGCCTGAGTCATTATTCTCTCTTATTATTTTATTGATAAGATGTTCTAATATTGAAGCTGGACATTCAAACATACAACTCGAAGTTGCACACTGCCTGTGTATGGTGAAGAAAACCAGTTTTCTTTATTGAATGTGTGACATTACAGTGGAATTCTGGTGAGTAATACCACAGATGCTCAAAGAAAAAGGGGATAAATTACATGAAATCTGAACTAAAAATGATTATCTCACTCAAGATATATTCAAAAATCCACATTATAACAAATTGGCTTTCTTGTGTTTTGATGACAAATGTGTGTTCTTGGTATGAGAATATGTCAGCCAGGCAAAGCTGTCAGCGTGTGACACAGGATTAAAGCCTCTGCAGAGCAGGATCTGTATTTGCTTGTTTTCCACAGTCACACTCTCTCCAGTTTTGCCCACTTAGTTCCGCCAACCTTCTGCAGACTCCACGTGTGTGCCCGTTGGTAAATTAATTCTAATTTACTTTGTGACCGTGTCAGCTTAAGCCCGTTGAGGTTCATTGCCTCTGACCCCGACACATGGATGTGTCCTCCCACTTTCGATTAAAGGCTGTGCTGTTTGGAGTTCTGACATCTGCAGAGATTCATGGTCGTAATGCGACACCCCCACGGTCACAGTGCCTGGTTTATTTCTCCCTGACCCTCTTGAGAGTTTAACAACACGTTAGGGGGAGTACGCTGCACTTTTTTTCTCAGCAGGTACATTCATTTATATTGGGCCACATTGTGCTTTTAATAACATTTACAGTGCTTCTGTTCTTTTCAAACTCCCCAGTAAGCCATACCAATGTGACAATAAAAGACCATACCAGGACTCCAGATATAAATGAATTTCAATTATGGCTGGTTTTATTCATCATACCTGTGGTTTTCCCTAAACTTGTGTGACCTCAGAATACCTTCACCCAGCCTGAACTTGAAAAGAAATGAAGTTATCCAGAATGAATACCTAAGAAGCAGCGTGATGTCGTAGTGGTTTCCACTCCTACCACACAGTGAGAGAAATCACTGATTTAATTCACACCCTGGAGAAAAATTTGCATGTTATTCTCATGCATAGATTTTCTCCAGACACCTCACTTTTCTCCATGTGCCTTGCAGCTTGAGGTTAATCGGTGTTCACAGTCTCTTCGTTTTAACTCTTGTGAGGGAATGGCATGATATACACGACAGTGACCATAATCTGTTGACCCGCATATGACACAAGAAAAAATGAAGACAAGTTTCCTCATATCACATAAATTATTCATGTGTTTATGAAACACAGCATCTGAACATAGACTGGAAAAAGTATCCAAACCCTGATGGTAATGACTCCACATAGAGGAAAATAGAATGATGGAAAAGCTGAAGTTGAATCAATCAACTTAAGAGAAAGCTGCTGACTTGCAAAAACAAAACAAAAAAAAACAAATCTGCTTTTTTTTTTTTTTTTTTATAAGAAACACCTGCTGATATGAATTACCTCCAAACTATGCTCAGTGATGTGAAAAGGATGCCTGAAGGAGCGGCTTCAGACTTCAAACGAACACTGGAAGAAGTTAGGATTTTTTTAATGAGACTTCCACCTTCCACAACCAAAACATTCAACAGAAGAGATATGATGTAATATGACATTGCACTGTTGAGACACTGCTTTCAATATACCCTATAGAATAATGGCAGAGTGGCTGCCTCCCATCTGAAGCTCAGCAGCAGTTGAGTGATGCGGAAGCAAAATGATCTTCAATGAGTCAAGTAAGATTATAAGACTGACCTAGAAAATGATAGAATTCATCTTTTAGCATTTCCCGGTGGAAGCCCAGGCTAACGTTTAAAGAGGTGCTGTGAAAACAGAATGACAATCACAGCGTGATAACAATATGTCCCAGATTAAAACATTCTGTCAGGTAATCAAATTCTTTCTGAACGTTACAGTTCTGATCAGCAGCTCCCAGAAGCACTTGTTGCTAGAAATGGTTCAACTAATCATGAAATCTAGGGTTCAATTACTTAATCCCACAGTAATGGATGGTAGTAATGTTTAATGAATATGGTAAATAATGACACATGATTAAAAGTACCCAGAACTCAGCAGCACTCTGCAGTTGAGTTGCATTTGGGAGCTTTCATGTAAAGATTTTGCGCCCCAATTATTTGGGGCTTTTCTCCTGCTATTCTAGCATCCTACCAACGACAGTCCAATCTAACATGGGTTTGAGGCTACTTGGTGATTAAACTCACCATTAGTTGTGAATGTATGCGTTTGTCTGTATCTCTGTACTTGTTCTGCGACATTGCTCAGCCGTGACTAGTTCCTGCCCCAAGTGACCCCGAGGTGGGTGGACATATTTATATAGAAGATGCATGTGGTATTAAGTTAATCATACTGTGTTTGTGTATACGTCTAACTGAGATATTAATCTTAACACCTTCCAGAACTAACCTGTAAGCATTTAGGAAAATATTTTCAAGTGTTTTCTTGCTATAGTATTGGCCACAGAGGTTAAATTAAAAAATAAAAAAAAACCTAAGAAGCAAAATTTACATTTAGAACTGAAACCAGAGACAATGTATGTATATATATGTAAAGGTGTATTATCATTGAAGAACTAAATCGAATAATATTCCATTTTGCAATAACTGATAGTGTCAGAATTGCAGAGTTTGTAATACAGTATCACAGGGTTGAGATAACTTATTGTGCCAAATACTTCACTTCAGATCAAGCCGACATCGCGGTAGGGTCAATGTTACCCTCGGAGAACACACGCGATCAAGGACACGTCACAAACCCATCACTCCAGCCAACAGTCACCGACAGACACACCGTTTCACATCCAATGGAATCTGCAAAAAAGTGAATACCCCCTCCCCCACGTCAAACCCCTTCAATATAAGTAAATCACATCGTGTACATTTTAATCTGCTGATTTAAAGGCAGTGTGCCATCTGGGAAAGCTTGGCAGCTCATATGTACGCCTTACACAAAGTGTCTGGGTCCCTATTCCTCCATTATAAAATGTCAAACGACCGTGTGTGTGTGTGTGTGTGTGTGTGTGTGTGTGTGTGTGTGTGTGTGTGTGTGTGTGTGTGTGTGTGTGTGTGTGTGTGTGTGTGTGTGTGTGTGTGTGTGTGTGTGATTCAGATGACACACTTTTTAAGCACAAACCCAGTGGGTCCTCTGCTATTTTTGATTTCACGCATATACAGACCACCTGACCCACATTGTAAGTTTGTTGGAGGGAAGTGTATTAGCCACGGTCAAAAACACGCACACGTACATGTCACCGTGGGTCAGCTGTCGCCACCGAAGCACTGTAACCCTGCCAGCACAGCGAGGCTCGAGGAGTCTCTCAAACACTCTTTTATATCTGGTATTCTAAGCTAGAGATGCAGACACACGACATGTAATTTATAAATTACAAGACAATGACAATGTGTTTTATTTTACTTGTGCTAAACTGTTGATATACGGGCCCCAGTATTTCATTCTATGCAATCACAATAAAGCATCTGGATACGGTCCAAGGTCGACATAATATCCATATGTCCAACATTGTTAATATTAATAGCATTTTAAATGCTGAGCACAACATTACAGGGGTTTAATCGAAGTCTGTAGCGCTGCAGTTAAACAAAAAGTGTTCTGAAAATCAAAACTAATTGCTCCATCACGCCTTATCTCAAAAAATGCTGTTTGGCTGCCATTCACGCTTTTCTATTACAGCCTCTCAACTCATATTAAGCAAAGTTAAGATGGCAGCCTTTTGATTGTAGTCTACAGTGTAATTAGCTGTCAGCACTCTGCAGATAGGTTTTGTTGTGGAATCAGAAATGCATGAACAACGCAAGAGAAGATTCTGTCAAAATCACAATGGCACAAGAAGCAAAGGCAAGTACGACTTATGATAATTCCCTCATCAGAAAATTGTGAGGTTTTTTTTTTTCTTTTTTTTGCATAATGACTGTTATTTTCTACTGTAAATTCTGAATGATGTGTGGAAAAGGCAGCAGCAACTGTGGCGCACAACAATACAACTTTGCTCTCTTAAGTAAAAAAATGTATTATATAATATGTTCATTGTTACTTTTCCACACACGGTCAATGGTATTTGATTCCCATTAGTTCAGGTTGATTTTGTATCATGTATAACTGGGCCGCCAGCTTTGTAGTACAACATCATATTGCCTACAGGGATTTGGCTTTGTGCAGCACAGCCTCTGAAATGACTTTAGTCGGACACACAGATCCAAACAGTGCTCCTCCGCTGAGGGTCTGCACAGGATTACCTGGTGGGAAAGTGGAAACACTTTTCAACAGGTGATGTTTGCCATTGTTTTAAAGTGGTAAAGTTCTAATGGGATCATAGCATCATGGTAGTGTATAGCTGCTGGAGAGTCTTTCAAGTCAAGCGCAGATGGATGGATGTTTTGTTCTCAGTTTCTAGTCTGATAATTTTCTTTTTAATAGCTTTGACTCCAGCGCAGTTTGAAGGAAATGGTTTATTGCAATGTAAATATACAAGTACTGCACAATCTCTGAAAATACAATCCTCTGACACAGAATGACTGCATAAAGGCTGGTTACAGACAAGCAATTTAGTACTGTGATGTTGCAAGGATTTGATGGAAAGCGGCGAGCAAATGTAAATGATGTACATTTCAAAAAATTAAGTTTACTTTTTAGCAAAAAATTTAACTAATTCTCAGTTTAACTGGATAGTTTATTGCAAACAATATTTTGAATCTGACTACATTTTAAACATGAATACAATACAAGATAATATTACAAACTCATCATACCCTCTTACAACCAACAAAAAGGTATTGTTGCAGTAACTTTGTAAAACAATTAATTTTAGCACACAATGTACAAAAACAGCTGTCCTGTACAATCTTTAATCTGCACACTACAATGGTGTATTAAGTAATATATTTTTGTGATCAATCTTAAACTCCTATTAAATATTAAGTTCAACCATCACTAAGAGGCTTTATAACTCATCTACATTGTGTTTATTTGCCTCACCTGACGTCATCCATTTTCCTACCTACAAATCCGGAACACAAAGCTCAACACATAACCTATTCCCAGATGGAAAACATTAATGAAAATTGTGAATTCCGTGCAAAAACGTCATTTCATTATTCCCAACCGATCCTGATTCTACATCATTTTCAGCATTAATATTTTGTCTCACCCTCATGTGACCCCAACTGTACTGCTTGCAGTGCATGCAGACTGAAACTCCTTAACCCAGGGCCACCCGGAAACGGTGCTTAACACAATTCTCCGAAGTATTACACAAAAGCAATATACACCAAACATTTAATCAAATGTACACACGCAACCAGCAACTGCTCCAGCTGGCAAATGGCTCTCGAGCCATGTTTTTAGTCCATTTCGGACGTTTTCGAATAGATTTTGACCATTTGGGAACTCCTTAGTGTTTAGCGTAATAAAATCACAGAGAAGGATGGTACATCACAAACATCAGTGCCAGAATCACAGCAGGTTATTAATCCATCCTGTACATTATTTCATACAACTTGTGGTGGCTGGAAAGGATGACAGGTCTCCAGGCCATCACAGGACAAATGCAATACCTCAGTCACCAATTAACTCAAACCAGAGAACCTGGAGAAGATTTACTCATGTGCCAGAACGACACAGACTCAACCAGGGATCTTCCAGCAAGAGTGGCAAAGCAGGTCATACTCTGTTTAAACGTAGCAAGCAGAAATGGTTTACAGTTCAGCAAAAATGATTAATTGGTCATGATGTAAAGTACAACAAGAGAGAGTGAGCTTGCCAATCTCTGAGTAAAATTCGTGCTCACTCCTGTCATTTGCGGTCTCCATTAATGATGCATCAAATTACCGATCCTGGACTTCTACGGGATACATTAAGAGGATTTTGCCAGGTAAAGCCAAGTATTAACAGGAAGATGGAGAGAGATTGACAAGAGATGTCAGAGAAAGTGACAAATTATCAGGTGAGGAAAACAGACGTGTAAAATCAAAATAACTGGAAAGACAGATTTGTCAAAACACATAAATAATCAGCATTAACATGCAGATTCAAAATGGACAGAGAATGGAGAGAGAGAGAGAGAGAGAGAGAGAGAGAGAGAGAGAGAGAGAGAGAGAGAGAGAGAGAGAGAGAAGAGAGAGAGAGAGAGAGAGAGAGAGAGAGAGAGAGGAGAGAGAGAGAGAGAGAGAGAGAGAGAGGAGAGAGAGAGAGAGAGAGAGAGAGAGAGAGAGAGAGAGAGAGAGAGAAGAGAGAGAGAGAGGAGAGAGAGAGAGAGAGAGAGAGAGAGAGAGAGAGTTGTGCAATGAACAGTATTGTAATGAATGAGGCTCCGGTCATTTCCATGTTAGTACATGTCATGCTGCAGCAGTGCCTCCATGGCCTACATTCTGCCAGCTGGCACCACACGAGTGCACGCATGAGTTTGTACCATTCACTCACACACAAACACACATAAGCATGAATTAGATGAGACAGTAGTGGGCAGTGCTGCCACTGGAAAGATGAAGACATTCTACATTCATTAATACAACCAAGTACAGTTTGTTTTTTTCTTTTTTTAAATTTATAGTTGAGACATCCTGTAGTGATTCCTTGATCACCGCTTTAAGTTTCAATTAATTAATCCAATTTTAAGAGAACGCCCAAGCTGGATGCACAAACAAATACTGTATTTAAAGGTCAGGGTGCCCTCATGCTGACTGCTTCCTGTCTAATCTGATACCCCTGTCCCAATTCCATCCACAGAAGCATAAAAACTCATTTAAAGTTTGCATGAGGCAGATTAGCCTAGTTCAGCCAAGCAGCGTAAATTGGATGGGTTAGCTAACGTCTCATGGTATCACCGTCATTCCCATAACCCACAGTAGAATGACGTGAATAAGGAGAGGAGACTCTGTGTCACTTGAGAACAGGGAGAGCTGGAGTTATGTTCTATTTCTTATAGCTCACTGTGAAGGTTTTGTGCACGTGCGCGCGCGTGTGTGTGTGTGTGTGTGTGTGTGTGTGTGTGTGTGTGTGTGTGTGTGTGTGTGTGTGTGTGTGTGTGTAGACAAAAATATAGGGTCAGTGTACATAATAATCCACTGAATGGGAACAGTAAGCTCCCTTAAGGGGTTTCCCATGAAAAGCAATTGTGACCAATTTAGCCAGCAACAGAAAATTAGACGAGATTTGACAGATTAGCGGCACAGGCATGATGGGACAAAGGGGAGAACGAAAGTCATAAACAATTTAAATAATACGTAAGACAATAACATAAGAAAAAAAAAACTTTGAAAGAGTCAGAAAGACAGAAGAGAGAAGTACTGGGTAGCAGAAGTAGTGAGAGCATACATTGCCACAGCATCCTCAAAATGCACCATGCTGCAAATCTGCTGCCGTGCAATGCAACACACAACTTCTAAAAACACAGTGTGAAAACACAGAGTACTCACCTAGTCTAAGCTGCCCTTATGGCTGGCACAGAGAAGCAATGCACACACACACACCACCACCACCTCCACCGAGTGAGTGAAAACATAAGTAGGAAGAGAAGGAGCTCTCAAAGGTGGTGAGAAGAAGAAACAAAAAAGATTTCCAAACAAGTGTGTGTGCGTATGTGTGTGTGCGTGCGTGTGAGTTGGGTGTGTGTGTGTGTGTGTGTGTCAGTGAGTAAGGGGAGATCCATTCCAGTAGCGAATGCAAAGGGAAAGCTCCGTCCGTCTCTTTCTCTCTCTCTCCCTCTCTCTTTATCTCTCTCTCTCACAACTGTGACGCGTCAGGGTTTCGTCTCGCCCCCTCCCTTCCTCCATCCATCCCATTCTGTCTTTCTCTCAATCGCTCTCCCAATCCCTCTCTCTCTTCCTCTCTTAATCCCTCACTTCCCCAGTCGCTTCACCTCCCAATCTGAAAGACTGATGAAGACAGCATCCACAAACATACCAAAATATTTTTTGCAGATGTATTTTATGACTCCAAATTAATGTACTTTAATGTTTCACCTTTATGTTTGTTTTTGAACAAATAATTGCATTTCTGTTTTCATCTCCATTTAGCATTTATGACTTTTATGTATCAACTTCAGATGAGCAGGGCATTATTTCAAACATTTATCTATCAGTGGCCACACATTGTAGTAAAATTGTAATTGTGATGCATATTTAAACCTTAGCTTCGTCACAATAATCTAATTTGCACAATAACCGTGATGAAGAGTTCAACCAAAATGTATTTACAATTGATACAGCCTTTGAAATTAAAAAAGGAACATTTCAATTACAATACACAGGTATAAACATCCAATCTGATCAATAATTCAGATGACTTACCAATGGTGTGATGATTGTGCTGTTCGGGCACTTTGAGATGCTTCTTCCGCCCTACCTCTTCTTCAAGGAGGTAGTACCATCCTCCAACCTCCTACAACACATACACACACACACAAGGGCTATGTATTTTTTAGGTTCAGAGTCTCCCACGTGTGAACACGTTTGTGCATGGATGCTGATGTTAGGACAAGTGATTCAACTTAATGAGAGCTATATTTAACATGAATCATCTCTGCATAAACATGTTGTACGTGCACACACACACACACACATACGCATGCACACGCACACACAAAAGCAAGGGCTCCATTTGGTTGCACCTCCAGGGCTGCAAACACTGGGCGCACACACACTTACCACTCACAATGCTTTAGCTTATTCGAGCAGCTGATGCCGCCACTTCTGAGTACTGCCTTGTGAGCCAGATGGTGTGTGTGAGTGTATCTGCAACTACTGCATGTGTGGTAAATAAAATGACATAGACTGTGGCACAGAGAGTCTGATTTATAATCCCGTTGATGTGGCCTCAGTCAACAAGCACTGATGTGGTTTACCATCATATTACTGTGTAACACAGGCACACACACACGCCCGCCCGCCCGCGCGCGCGTCTACTCTTTTGTAAGGAATAATGTGACTCTATGGACAGTGACAATAATCTCCATTTTAAAAGCATCTTATCTGAGTGGACAGATTTCTGCAGGCTGTGGGACAAGGGGGGGGGAGGTCGGGCAGGGAACTCGCATAGAGGAAAGGGGGGGGAGGGGGGGAAGGTGTGTGTCCTGAAAGTCAGGGGAGGGATTTATTCCATAGTTCAATACCGCCATGCACATATGACTAACGGGGTGAAGTGTGGGGCAAAGGCAGAACTTTCTTTAAAAAAAAAAAAAAAGCACAACGAGCTAAAAGGGTGCAAACAAATAACAAGATGTGACAAGCAAGTGAAGCAGGTTAATAAACATAGCAGCCAGCACTTTTAAGCCACAACAAGGGGGGAAGAAAGGGATGGGCTTCTAGGAAGGGTTGAATGGGAAAAAAAATAACAACACAAAAGAAGAACGGATGTGTTGCGGAGGAGGCAGAGACATAACTCCCTATGACTCAAAGCGAAATCTCCCTCATTACCATATTAAGCCAATTAAATATTCATTGGGATAAATGTTAAAGGAAGGAAACCATAAGGCTCAGTTAAAACATAATTCCACTCAGTTGTTGCTTTCAGAGCTGACACGGAAGTTAATTGAAAATGCAGTCAAGATATACGAGAGTGGATTGTGTACGAGAGAACAAGAAGCTTGGTCATTTTGCAGCTGAGTTCATACTCGTTATCCTTGTTTTTTTATTTAAGTTTGGGTGAAGGATTCAAAATTAAAAGGTCTTTGATTTATAATAAAACGTTAGGTTAGGTTGTAGGTGTAAATTATTCTTTCAGGATGTTTCTTGATGTATTACAAGCAAAACTTTGAGGTTTAAGAAAATCTACTAATTGGGAATGTCGATTCAATAGGCTCTTTTATCTCACTTTCCCATGTCTGACTGGGAGGGTGCTCATATGCATGCTTGACCTGGCCATTACTCTGCAATATTCAAGTTCCTGATGCTCAGCGTTTCTGCAGTCTGGCTTCGATCGCTTTGTTGGACCCATTTTTGATTGGCAGGGCCTCTACGCTTGTGTCCTGTATCTCCCTTTTCTCATGTCGATTTCTCATTTCTCGCATTGATCCACATTTGTGACTTTTGGATTCAAAAAAAGTCAAGGGATAAAAAAGGCACTGATGTTGGTCAATTATTGCTCTGAGATCTAATGTTGTGAAAATATGAAACTGAGGCATCATTGAGAAAAACATATCTAATCCAGGTTCATTTAGGAATTTACCTTTATGCATCTGGAAGGGGACAACTAAGCATTTGTAAAAGCAAGAATATATAAATAGATTTTTTTTTTAAGTGTAGAGGCATTGCCTGTCCTTTACTTTATACGCTAAAAACATCCAGTACAGTACAAGAAGAATGTCCTAAAAGGTGTTATCATAAGTGCTCAACACACTAAGCATCTGGTACCATATAACCACTTTAACATGGATTTCCTTTCAAACGGGAAATCTGCGGTCTGCTAAAGCATGGAAAATGTTCACATCAGCAAACACAGACAGCCAACGGAAGGATGAATTAGAGCTGAATAATTAAGGAATTGAAAGAAAAATGCAGTTACGGGGATATTCTGTACAGTGGAACACAGGCTATTACTTATAACTCAAAGAGCACAGATGAACTTTTGAACTTCCACATTCATGACTAGAAGACAATGATGGCAACATTGATGTAATTATTTTCCACTGTAACTAGTTCTATTTCAAAAATGTAAGCATGCAAATTAATTACATGGAAATGGTTCATATAATAATCTGTAAAACAACATAAACATCTGTAAATTTGTGACTGATAAATTGATATGACTGAAGCAAGCTGCAGACTCTTCATTTTGTTTCGCTGTCCCTTTGAAGGGGCATTTTTCACACCGACAGGCCAGACACACTGGCCAGAGCAACATGTAAAAGAGAATAAGTGTGATGGTAACGTGATGTGCTGCTTTTGACGGCTCACACACACAAACGAGAGGAATCAACTTTTTGATTTGCAAAGCTCTGTCAGAATCTATTTCTGTAATATTTCTGCCAGTGATATCAAAAGTCTCCCAAAAGCTTGGTTCATCTTTCAAGACATGTTTTCATATTTTCAACAAATCACTATAGTAGTTGAGTATAGCACATATGGCATCTGCAGGTCTATATATAAAGACCAACTTAACTTAAAAGCCTCTAACGAGTCCACCTCCTAAAAATTCTTATTAGTGCAAACAAAGTCAACACTACAACATCTACTGAAAAGCTACTTTGCTGCAGTTTACACATGCCAAGTAGAATTTTAGATGAAACAACATGACTTTAACCTTCTATGTGTGAGTGAGCAGCCATGCTTTTCGTGGATTTTAAAATAAAACAGTCCTTTGCGTTTTGTCCGGCCTGTTGGTTACGTAACTTTGACTACTGCAATAAAATGGAGACGTGACAACGGGAAGGGAATCACTGTGATCAGAGCATATGCGTGACATACCCTCTTCATAGGTCCACTCATCCAAGAAAATGCGATCCAGTCGAACAGCTCGCCTATAAATTGGTTTTCATGTGTATGTACTGTGTAATTTAGTTTTGACAGAAATTTTTGAAGTTAAGTTGTTGTTATTTGAAGTGGTGTGGAGCTTAACTGCATTATATGTATTGTATTGTATTGTAATGAATAAGTGCACCTACCATTGTGTTTGATGGCAAAAATGTTGGATTCTTGTTCATACTTGGAATATAACAGATACGACATTCTGTGAGACCTAAATGAAGAAAGCATCAATGTGACCCATAACATTTCGGTATGTTCAGTTCGATATCTCGAGGCGAGACTGCTGTGCAGTAACACATGCAAACCCCAAAGTGTTTCCTCCCAACTGTTAAGGTCACTGGGAATCATTCACACTGAATTAGGCTCCAACGTTCATGGTCTGCTAGAGAGACACAAACACACAAAAAGCTGATGTCAAAAAGGACTGTTTACAGAATGTCTTTAAACCAAATTCCAACTTACCTTATCTTGTTCCATGAGGGAGCGCATACCAAAGCTCATGCAGCCAAGCAACACACTCATCCTGTTGTTTCATCGACAGACAGACAGAGAGAATGATTAAATAGATATGATCTATGGATACCTTTGCGTAAAGCCAATAGATCATCCCAGTCAGGTCAGACTATAAATATGTTGGGGGTTGTTTTAACCCTCCAAAAACTGTTAAAAAAAAATATATACCGAGTGAATCAATATGATGCCGTTTAAACTTTTATAGTGCTCTTCATCTTTGCGTCAGATTTTTGTCAAGCACACTCTTGTCCCGCGGTGCCATGCAAGACTCATTTATAATAAAACACAAACCATAAAATTGATCCTCTGGGTGAAATTGACGATGTCGGAAGCATAATAAACCATAATGAACACAAATAAAACAGTAATAAAAAGTGCATTGCTGCAAAAATGCCACGCTTGGGAAATATTTTTCTCATGACCAACGAACTGACATTGAACAAATATCCCCTAACTTAGTTATGGCAGCCTGTTCATGGTGGTAGAAGAGGGGGTGGAGGATGATTAATTATGCATATCAGAGAGGGATCGCTCTCGACAACCTCACAGCTGGACAGGAGTAATGTAGCTGTTGGTGTTGTTTTTTGAAGCCAAACTGGCTGTCAGCACTAATGACCACCTGAAATACTCTTTGGCTCCAGTCAGTGGAAAGAGCCTGAAAAACTTTCAGGCATTTTAAATGGGATCTGAAAAAACTAAAAGGTGTATCAAAGCAAGTAAAAAGCATGGGACATTGATTTTTTTTCAACCATTGATTTGTTGTCTATCTTCTGCACTTTTTCTGAATTTGTTTAGTAAGTAAACCATTTTTAATAAATAACAGTTGATGTTGGACAAAGTATTTCTGGATAACAGAGCAATGTCATGGTTACGTCTCTCATGTTACAGCGAAAGGTGTGTGTGTGTGTGTGTGTGTGTGTGTGTGTGTGTGTGTGTGTGTGTGTGTGTGTGTGTGTGTGTGTGTGTGTGTGTGTGTGTGTGTGCGTGTGCGCGTGCGTGTATTAATCTGGCTTCTACCCATAAACCAAAATTAGGATTGTTGAGTGAAATGGTGACTTTGAAATTTGATTTGGTATAAATTATGAATGTATGGATGGAACCTTTGTCAAATATGACTCACTCAAACATTTCTTAAAAAATAGTAGTGAGGAGAATCACACAGTCACTGAAGTGACTGGGAGCCATATATTCTGTGAAATTGCATGTCAATCAGTTTGACACTTGTGCACATCCCTGGCCAACCAAATATCTCAGACACTTAAAATCCGAAATTCAAAAACCTGCATCCGTGAAGCCACACCACAAGCACACATTGTTAAAACTCGATTCATTGATCACATTGTAACACTGAGTAACATTCATTCCAAAAGGACAATTGTTTGTATTTCTATGAAAGTACAAACCATAATAATAAACATATTAACAAGAGCGTTGTAATCAAAGTTGATTTAATTAACCTTTTTATCTATTTGTGCAAATTGAATAATGCATAACTGTAAGAGCGAAGCCCAAGAATGCGTTGTTTCAATGAACGTTGTGCGGTGTGATTTCCCATTTTCTTCTTCCTTTGTTTTCCCTTCCAAGTTTATGATCAAACACTGTAAAGTCTTCAACCTGCCACGGCTGTGAATAAACATTTCTGAAAAGCTGGCAGCTGTCCAAAAGAGACACATTTGTAGAGCAGATCTCTTCAGATAGAAATAACTAACTAAAAAGAGAGATTAAAACGCAAGACTATAAAGCATTCAAGCTGTTCATGTGATCAGTTTATTAATCTTATAATTTCACATTTGTGTTCATCGGCAACAGTTTCTGTGCAAGAAATTATGTTTAAAATGTATCTGCAAGCAACTGTCGTGTCTTTATTCCTCCAGCTGACATGACGAGAGAGGCGGTGTAAAGCCTAGACAAGCTGCCAGTCCATCAAACAGCCTGACTAAGATTAGACACAGTTAACCGAGTCTGCACGTGTTGCCTTTGCGCCCATACATCACAGTGCTGCTTCACGTCCAAGTAAGCCGAGTTTGGCTGCAGTAGCACTCTGGCCAACATTTCGGTTGCATTTAAGAGGATTTGCTGAAGAGGCACCACTTCCTGCAACTTCCACCCAGCAGCACAAGAGGGGAAGTTGAATAAGCACAATTCATGACATTTCAGCCGGGCCTTAATAAAAAAAAATTGCTTTTGAGATGAAAACTGGAGGCACAGGGCTATACATTGACCCACAAGTCTGGTTCTTGCTGATATCAACATGAAAAAAGCATGTCCACAAATTACAAAACGAATAACGTATGTATGATTATTTACCCAACAGGTTGATATTAAGGTCTATTCCCTGACTTACTCCACAATACAGCTGTCGCTGGATTTCCTTTTAGATGATTGCTGTTTATCTGAAGCTCTGCACAGCCTGTACTGAACAGATGCTGCCCTGGTTTATGTTGTCTTTGCATCACAGAGCATCTGCAGACTCCTCGGTGATGTGTGAAATAGCTCTTCGACAGAGTTTTTGAACGAAGCCACGTGCATACAACTATATGTACGTTTGGTCACAGCTGTTTTATACTAGACAGAATAATATTTACATTACACTTCTTTCATACGGAGCTTTTGGCACAAGAGGACCATCATTTCTTCACATCTTTCACTAAAAATGCACTGAGAATGTTTCAGGATTCAAGCAAGCGGGTACCGATTGGATCCAGCAAGAATGTACAATATCAAATGTGTAAATCTTTTGGGAACATGTGCTCTTACTGGCTTTTCCCAATTAATACCAGGAAAACACTTGGTTTAATAGAGGCTTAATTGCTTACCAAGGAAGAGAGAATCATTCTTAATCTCTGTCCCAGAAACTGTCTTAAAGGATCTTTATCTTTACAATAAGTCTAAACTCAACCACTGCACGTACTGTACATACTGACCAGATTGTACACGTCTGTTTAAAAACATGATTTGTGTTTTTTGTTTTGTTTTTTATTCAAAGGACAACAGTAATAATCATTAAGGGGATTTAGAGGGAAACCCAGTGATTCCTCAGTGTTCTCTGCATTAAATGTTCAACATTGCACAAGAAAATGTGAGTCATTCAGCCATATGTCCTCCATCCCCAGCGATGACCCTGTTTCAGCCTCAGACTGCTGAGGCAGGGAGGCGAGAGTAACATATTCACGCCGGTCAGATTCAGAAACAGGCTACAAAGAAATGGACCCACGCAGCAGCATCAATTATAAAATGGCATTTTGCTTCCCTGGTGGAAAACCCTGTATTTGTGCTGACGGCGTGCAGCTTTTCACAAAAAAAAAAAAAAACACTGCCTGCTGTATTTAGGATGCGCAAATCCAATTTTGATTTTCCTTTGTGTCAATCCCCATCTGTAAGTTTCCTGGCAGGTACCTTGTTGCCGAGTTGGAGTTCCACATCGTGAAGAGCAGCCTCTTATGAAGGTCTTCCTCTGTGACAACACTGAAAACAAAGGAAACAAGCCTTAAATTCCCACTGTGTCTTCAGAAACAGCAAGCGAGGCGAGTTTTAGGTGTTGTACAGATAAAAAGTTGATGTAAGGACAGACAAAGGCAGATTCTCCTTTGTTTGAAATATTGTCAGAAATATATGGACTTCAGCAAAATATTGGTGCTTATCGTAAAACTTGTACCTGAAGCTACTTCATGACGACACGGAGACAAGAGGAAAGAGGGGGAATTTTCCTGTGAGTTCGATTCAATGATTTCAAGTGAGATTGCAAAACTTCCATTGGGATTTGAATGTCTGTTTACACGACAACGGCGTTCGGAGCCACTGAAAATGCAACTTTTTGGAAAGGGCTCCCAGGGTGGAACATTTCGAAAATGCTGAGACTCCGTCGCCGTGTAGACAGGCGAAAATGAGACTTTCTGAAAACGCTCGGCGCCCGTCTCGTTGTAGGCTGCGAGTATGCATGCACACCATGAACGTGGTAAATAGTTCTGCTGCACATGCACAAATAGCGGGACAATAACAATGGCGACATCCAGACTGACATGAGACCTCGTCAATATTTACGTGGGACTTCGTAGAGTTGAGAGTCACCCATAACACAAATCCAACTTCGTATGCTGCAATTGTAATTGTTTATAGCGTATTGTTCTCTGCATGCATGTCTGTGTGGTTTCCAGATTGCTCCACAAACTCATTATCATGTCTGTTGACCATTGCCGGGGTCAAACTGACATACACAGTTTATAGAATAATATGTAACATTGTGAAAAAAAATTTTGAATACTTACAAATAGAAGGTTTGTAAGAATATGGGGTTCCTACAACATGGGACCATCTGAGTCTTCGGTCTCTCACTGGGATCGGAGTCAGGAAACATGCCCATCTGAATAAAAGTATTTAGAAACCATGTCTGGTAAACTTTGAGGCTCTAAAATGGCTTTCCCTCATACCATGCTGTGGTACATACCTTCACATACGAGTCACATGGTTCTTGGGACTCAGTCAACATGATCCTTGCCTCCAAAACTGTCAACACATTTGCATGAATGCAGGTGAAGAAATTAATGTTTTCCAAACACACATATCACCAAAATGCACATCCTGTTTTTAAGGTCAAAATTTTTCAGCGTCACTCGAAAATACACATTTTCAGTGTACAGCAGCTCAGATACTGTTGATATTTTGAGAGAGAGCATGATGTTGCATGGCAAATGCCATGAGGTTTAATTATAAAGTACGTGGGTTTGTATAACTAAACCAAAAGGCACACAGTCAAGCAGAATTTAGTTAAATGTTCTGTTGATATGCACCAGTAAAGCTCTTGCTATAAGGAAAAAAACAATTATGTCCATAACTAGCTCATCTGATTTCTATAAAGTCACTCCTAGTTTAGATTCTTTGAAATATATGGATCAAGAGTGAGAGAATGTGTGACTTCTGAAGTAACAAGCTGTGAAAATGATCTGCAAGAAGCAATCAAATATTTTCAGAGGCCGCGGACCAAAAATAGATCTGCATACTTCATAGAAAAAGATGCTATCTGGACGAGTAAATCAATATTTGACGCACTTTTCTTTTTTTTAACCATATTCAAGCTTTGCAATAAAGACACCTTGTTGTCTGTATTTTCTGCTTAGTTATAGCACAACGTTGAATCAGATTGATGTTTACTCATGGAAAATATAAGAGTAAATTGGAATGTTTGCATGGACAACATTACAGTGGCCATAGCTGCTCAAATTCAGTGATCAGCAATTGGATATTCTGCAGAAAGGCCTGGCCATGTGTCAAAGCCTCCTTCAGTGAGACACTGAACAGCAAGCTGCTCCCAATAGTGGACAAGCACTTTGCGTGGCAGCCGATGTCATTCGTGCATGAGTGCTTGAACGTGTAAAGCGCTTTGAGACTGCAAAAAGCAGTGAAAAGGTATTATATAAGTAAAATAGACTTGACATGTAAATACGCCATGGGCAGCACAGTGTGTGGTTAGAACTAGTTTTACAGATTGGACGGTTCACATGAACATGGAAGAAAATGATTTGCAGATGATATGTACAAAGAATATCATTAGATTCTGTCAGTGGATCAATCCCATAACGCTTTGCACTGTGATGATGGGCATTTGCAAAATGCATTCAGGTTAACCCAGGAGCCCGTTTATCTTGAAGAGTTTGTTTTTTGAAATAAGATAAATTAGGCTTGCTGCGGTGATGCTGTGTCACAGATATAAACACAGATTTCAGGCAGTGGAAAGCAGCCCAATGTTCTGTTTACATGGAGTCATGGTTATACCACATCGTCGGCTCCAATTATAATATCAGATAAAGCCAGTCAAATCTAAACATTTAGATGGCGCAATCTTAATCAGAGCTGCATTTAATCGAATCATTTAAGGTCTGTGAAGCTGTGCTTATTGATCCCATCATGCAAATCTAAACTTACCAAATGACTGGTTAATTAATTATATACAGTTCACACGACTATATCCTTTTTATTTGTATCCCTTTTATGATAAACATGCTGTAGCACAAGGACCACAGAAACAGAGTAGAAAATTAAAGCTTCCAGAGCACTTTGACCACAATTACTGTACAAGAATTTTTTTTTTTCTGTGAAAACAAACCACAGACAAAACATTTTTTTTCTTTTCTTTTTCTTTTTACGTGTTGCTCTCACATGTATTTTATGTGTGCCATTAACTGAAACAGCTTTTCGGGTATTCATCCACACTGGTGGCCATTTCTAGTTGTGGTACTGCTGTTCAAGAATAAAGAGGAAAAAAACATCCAGGTTGGACTCTGAAAAGTAAAATGGCCTTTCACGAGTAATAAGAGCAAGAAAGAATACAGAGAGGAGAGCTGGAGGAGAGTCACAGAAATAGGACAGCGCATGGTTTTGGTTGCTTGGAAACCTAAATAAACTGGATTTATGTACCCACTCATCTAGACATTCTTTCAATAATGGTCAACTGAACTGTGATCTGCAGTGTGCCATTCAGCACTCATATGGTGCAACTAATGCAATGCATATCATACAAATTGAGTTGTCTCACTGTATTATCCTATCAATTCTTCACTGTGTCTACGCCAACAGTATAGTACTTCCAAATAATTAACAATAGTCCAGTATGCACAGACTCACCACTGATGACAAGCTCATCATCCTGCTGTACGATTGACAGCTTGAGTTGTCCTGTTGAAAAGGAGAATTGGAAAATGTGAGTTTGATAACTGCGGACAAGATGTTTCATGTCGGAAAACAACTTGGGGCAAATGAATGACCCTCATTTTTGATGTTTTTAAACAATAAAATGCAAGTTGATTTGCAAAATGCACTTAAAAATACCTATTTTTCTATTCTGCCCATTTGTGTACATTTCAAATACTTTTTTTAACTACTTTTTTTAACTGGACACAAATAGACAGCGTAGACGTCACAAGGATAAGACCCGGCAATCGATTAAGGCCAAACAAACATCATTAGATCCATTCTATTATCATTATGTTTAAGCAGCTACGGTCTTATTATCTTGAGATGATAGTTTATGTGATCAATGAGAGTTTGTTAAATACCATAATTGCTGATGGCCCATAACTGATCTCACACCAGTCTTTTTTTGCTTTGTTCTCTTTTGCCTAAGTTTGGGTGTAATATTATTTTGTCTACATCCGACTTAATACTGATAACTGCTTTGCTTTAATTCCTGTGATTGTCTTATGTTGGAACCCCTCTTTAAAATGGGTTGACACATTTCTAAGAGAAGAAAATGTAAACATTTAAACAAAAAATGTCAATAAAATGAAATGTCAAATAGCTTCAAATGTAGCATCATATGGGATGTGTATGTTGAGCAAGCCACATTCCAAAGAAGCCATTTAAACTGCAACACTTCCCAAAAACACATTACAATGCCTTGGAGCAGAGCCATTCACTCTGACATTTTATGAGTTTCCCTTTCTATTCCTTCCCAAGAGTTCCTGACTTTCATTCATGAATTGACTGATTCATTTATGTTTCTAATAATTCAGTTTTTAAGTTTGAAGCCACCATAATGAGACATTTTCTTCTCATGGGGATTCGGGTCCATCTATAAATTTTAAAACTGCTTGGTTAAATGGTAAAATGAGGTTCCGAGTAGGTGTGTGTGTGTGTGTGTCTGTGTGTGTGTGTCTGTGTCTGTGTCTCTGTGTGTGTGTGTGTGTGTGTGTGTGTGCGTGTATGTACTTCACTCTCTTTGCCCAGCATCTATCAGCTGTCACTCTCTCTTGCGTTTACTCACTTTCTTTCTGTCTTCCGTTTTCTCTTTCCTGTACATCTCGGAGTGCTGCTAATAACTCCGGGAGACTTGTTAGTCGCGTTGACATGGCCACTGCTAACATTGGCTTTGTGCTAGTTTAAATTAATCCTGTTCATAAGGGTGCAGGGTAAAGTTAAATGAGGGAGTCTCGGCGTGTGATAACGCCGCTGGCACTTCAGAGCTTGGGTACAAGGGATGTTTGTCGTTCCCACACTGAACTTGGCATGGTTTTATGCTCCTGCCCGTGGTGGGAGAACAAAGTGAAGAAGAAAAAAAAAACTGCAGGAAAAATCTTCCTGGTCTGAACATGCCTTATACTGAAGCAGCTATGAAGCAATCTCAAAAGTACCAGACGCAACCTATATCACACTGCAGGCATAGGCCTTTAACCGCATGGAAAATGAAGAGCGCAGAACACAAAAGAGTGGCAGGAAGTAGACAGAAAAGTAGAACAAAAGAATACTAACCACTGTAAGTCAAAGCAGCTGGAAAAAATGCATACAACTCTGAGAGTTCTGTTTTGCTGAAGAAAAACCCACAAAATACATTTTGTTTTCTTCAATAAATGAAACACTGGAGTTGGTTGCCACACACTAGCATATATCCATGGCTGTTGTTTATTTTATCTGGCTTTACGTTTTACCCAACATGGGTTTACCAAGAAAATACAGAAACACAACAATGCTGTAAAATTCTAGTCCTTTGAAAATGTTATTTCTTTCATAACATAATTTTTCGATCTGATACAGATCAAAGATAAAGAATAGAAAGTAAAGACCCTTCTGATATAGGGCTGTTTACAGAATCTAATACAGGAGCAGATGCTATCACTTCTTGCTTCTTGCATTGCGGTGATGGAAAATTCATGTGGTTTAAGTAGCCCTCAATATGCTTACAATGATGTTCAAAAGCTATTCATGTTTGCAATAAAGTGGTGGCAGCAACAGCTGTTGTATTGATCCTGTAATAGGATTTTCCTTCATTCTTATAACACTGTGAGAGCACACAACATAATGTGGACGTTCAATATACAACATCTAAAAAAATAAACTGACAGCGGTTTTTTCTCGATGGCGAGAGGAGAGAATTAAGAGTGGATGCCAATGAAAAGAACAGCGCCGTCTGTTTGGAAAGCAGACGCTCTGTGAGGGCAGGACACCGAGGTTATGGCCTACAAGTGGAGGAGTGACTTAATGCTGCACGGCAGACGAGACATCTCCGACAGTCAATGCATAAATGAAAATCCGCCCACAACACAAACCCATGTGAGTTGCACTCAAACACATCTATGGACAGAGGACATCATGCATCCAACCTTTCTGAGTAATGCTCAAGGATAAATATTGATATTCAGAAGGATGAGGTTAAAAACACATAAATGTCTTGTTGTTCATTGTAGAAGGAGGCAAGTTTCTGTGAGGTTATATAGAATTGCGACGATATTAATCATCCTTGATATTTTTAAAAGGCCAGTTCTGTACGTAAATGGACGAGTTAATGAACTGAAAGTCAAATTACATGAAATTAGCCTATCAAAACCTGTATTGAGAAATACACCATTCTTGCTCGAAAACCGAAGCCATGTGAATATATTATAGATGATGCCATCAATGCATAATTAAATGTTTGATTCCTTTTGACCCTGGATGTAGCCTGAGGACCTCAAACAGGTCCCTCTGAATGACTTGAAGAACTGGATTAAAAACCAAGGGCAACATGGCCTTTTATGTCAGCAGTGACCTGTGGCTCTGGATCAACCTGCAAGCCTTGTCTTTGTACTCCTTTAAATCTCGCCTTAAAAAAAAAAAAACTATTTAGATGCACTTGTTAACTACATCCTGTTCTATCCATCCAATCCTATTTTCTCTTAACTTCAAATTTTTAAATGGGGCGAAATCAAACAAGGCTTATTCCATATAGTGTTTGATTAGCTTTGAAGAAACCCCTTCAAAGACGATTTCTTGATGATTCAGAAACTGTGAACTGCTCCACATTTGAATAAATTACTTGGATTTATGCATGACCACACAATCTGTCATAATCAGAAACCTTTCCATCATCAGGCAGTAAAGTTTGGCTCGCACAAGAACTTGGGAAACTAGAAAATGTTCCTAAATTTCAGCAAACGCTGATGAATGATTAAAATGCAAATGCAAAATTCTGATTTTGGGCTACAGCGGTCGGTGCACCCTCTGGTTGTGGAGATGTTGTCCACTTAAGCGGTACAGAATTTGAAATGTCAAGACTAGGAAGGTCAGGAAAAAACACACCCAAGTGTTAAGAGATGTGACACCGCACAACCTTTACAGACAGAAAAGGGGAGTCTATAATTAAATTAAAGGAAAATAAAAGGTCAGCAATGAGCTTTTTTAATAACCGTAGTTAAAAAATATATATATAACCCTTTCAACAGTGGAAATATCATCATGATGAGCTGTCTGCATGAAGCTTATTCACTAAATATTTTCACTGGATTGCATCATCATTAAAACACAATTTGGTGTTTTTCCATTTCTCGTCTTTCTCTCTTCTCTGCCCTGACTTTTCTCCGCCATCTAATAAGACAAGTCAGCCCCGTCTATAGTGCTCAGCATGATCATTTAGATAAGGGATGAAACTTCTTCCTACATGTGTGACCAAGACGAGTTGACCTGATTTCAATTTGCCTCCAGAGGTTTTCTCTTCTTTGTCAAGTATCAGTCTGTTTACAAGGGACTTTGACATTTGAATCAGTTGCGGAAATATTCGATGTCACCAACAAACCCCCATGTTTCATGAATTGTGATCATTCTTCGTAGGCACCTAAAATTTATCCAACTATCTTGAGTTGTAATCCGTCAGAGTAGCAAAATAATGTATATAAATTCAATTAGTGAGATAAGAAAAGGGATGATTTAGGAATGAAGACCGAGACTAAAAGCTGAGATACTTTAAAAAAAAGAAAAAGAAAAAAAAAGGATGCTTTAGACACAACAGACCAGCTCAATTAGACTAAAAAAAGCTATATTCTGTCTGAGATGAGCACAACTGTGTCTGCGCTAGTTTAATCTATAGTTGATACGGGATTAGATAATGTTATGGACCTTTGTTATGGACGTTTATAGAGACAAAAGCAAACAAACTGAAACACTACTCATTTATTTTTTTACACTTCGAAATGTTCATAAATTTTACACTTGCCTCGAGTGGTGTATTGCTTACGGTCCTTCCTCACAGTAACAAAACCTTGAGTTCAAGTCCAGTTGGGAGCCTTTCTCTGGGGAGTTGGCATGTTTCCCTGGTACTCCAGTTTAATCCCAGTGTAAAATTAGACCGGACTGTCATGTTGCATTGATGTGGTCACAAGTTGTGTTTTTTTGTTTGTACACCCCCCCTTTTTGGTAACTGTTCCAAATCAGCCACAACTAGTTTAACGACTAAAAAATGTCACAGTCCTAGAGGTGGGTTTGTCTGCCATTCTCTCCTGCAGACCAGCAGTTTTCTCTTAAGTTTTCTTGGCCTTGTCTTGACTTTCACAGCCAAACTCAACTCATTTCTGATGACGTTTCCAACATGGGATTTGCTCGCTAGAGGGTCTTTGATACCTTTTTATAGCCTTTGTTGCGTTGTAAGCATTACTTCATTTTCACACCCCTGGGCTTGGAGAGACCCGTGATTTTTGAGTGCAGTCACATTCTGAAAAGAATGCATATTAACACTGAAAGAAAGGTTTATTTTAATGTGTGTTTGCTGCAGATGTTACAGTAGGTCTATGTGTTTTCAAACCAAAAACCAACAAAATGTGTAATGAGTGCAACTTTAATCTGAATAACTGCTACTGAGGACACAAGAGCCATGTCCTCCTCTTTCTTTCAATACCCTTGAGATTTTTTCCTTTTGCTCAATCAATTTAGGAATGAATGCTCTGAAACCAGAGAAGTGCATGAAGAAGTATGTAACCTCCAAAAACAGGATCAATCAAATTGCCACAGAAAAGAGGCCAGCTGAAGACAAGGTTATATAGTGTATGTGCTTGAGTTTGTGTGGTTCTTCATTGTGCACCACTACCACCCACTTCTTCTCTTCCTGGTTTCAAAAGGCTTTGCTACTTATTTGTTAGATTTACATTTGAAAACCTGCACACCCAGTAGGGCCATGCCAAGACCCTGTCAGTCTTTATGTAACAGTTAAAGTAACAATTATCAGTACAAAGGAACAAGAAAAGAGAGCCGAGTTAATCCCTGTTCCGTAACATTTTCTGTGAGAACGGGAGACATTTTGGAAAGTTTGGAAACTGCTGTATGTAGGATTTAAAGGTTTCGTCTGGGCGAGTGCCAAATCATCCCATTTGAGGCAAAGGGGGAGGAGACAAAGAGCAGAGAGATTAACAAGGTGTCCTCTCATTTCATCACCGGATTTCTTTTAATGGACTCCTTATATAACTTCACAAAACTGTTCTTTTGAATTAGCTGCCAAAAAATTTACAACTTTGCTCTTGCTGCATTGCCTAATTGGGGTAACAGATCAAATTTATTGTGCCCGCTGAATTTACGGAGGGAGATACCCATTTGTCAAATGGCAATATGCCTTCACAGAAGAAAGACTGCAAGCATTCCTTAATGGCTTCAAAGAGAAAGGTCTACAGGGATTCAATATTCGGATAATTGCACATTAATTCTGAAAGATTTTAGCATGTATGTGGTATTCAATAAATTTCTTTTGCTCTGTGCACTTCATTATGACAACAAAGACCTCATCTCTGCTTTGTGCAAATGACTGGATCACATGACTTCCACCAGCATGCACTGGAACAGTGTGTAGATGAGGAGTATGAACTGGTTGTCAGATCAACATTCAAAGTCTGGTGGTTCTCCCACAGAGGAATATGACATGCTCCTCTACAGGTTGGAGAGGAGAATCCAAGTCTCTTCCTGTTGCAAGAGCAAAAACTGTTCTGACACCGGAAGGCTCTCAATCACATATTTTTTTGATGCCGAACAGGAGAGGGAAAAAAAAAAAAGTGTAAGGAGAGGACGGATTTTATCCATGTCTTGGAAACTCCTAAGACTCCAGTTTTTGGCCAAATATTTGGGAAAAATTATTTCTTGAGAGGAAAATTTGAGGCATCAAGTTGCCCCGGCTGAGTTTACTGTTGCAACGTTGCATATCTACGGAGCTCTAATCCTATTTTCTGTGGAAGAAACGCACACCAGATCTGGCTCTGGTTACGCTTTGTCGTACTGCTAGTAATAGGAACAGCTCTCTATTGCAAAAACACATCATCAGTAGGGTAAAACTAACCTGCCTCACAACAGTCTAAGCCCAGCACACGTTCCCTATTAGTGGGTGAACCATCCAATGCGGGTCAATTCTGCTTCACAATGATAGGAAGAGCGACATTGAAGGATATATAAATATACTTGGAAATGACGGAGTTTTGCTGCAGAGTAATTTAGCGGCAGTCCTACTTCTTAAAAATAGTGTGCAATATCAACTTAAAAAGGCCAGAACAATTTTTGTTTGGCGTTTTTCCCCCCCCGATACCAGAAGTACAACCCATCTTAATTGCATATTTAAGATCTGGTTTCTGAGTTCAATTAGCCATTATTGCATGTGACTACTCACTGTCAAAAGGATTATAATATACAGGAATTATTCCAATGAGTCATTCTCCAAGTTGCATCATTAAAAAAAACCCAAAACAATTCATCTTGAATCAGGAGAAGTTTTTTTAACATCTACATTTCTGCCGTTCATTTCGTCACTCCTTTCAAGCCTTCATCTTTTACTCCTCTCTGATTCATCCCGTCTCTGACTCAGGCATTGCCTCAAGCCGCGGTAAGGAGTGCATTTATCAACTTTATACTTCAAGGACGAAGGTAGGAAGAGACACAAAAGCTGAACAATGAAGAAACTTAGTTCGAGCCACTGAAGTTTGGAGCTACACACCAAGACTTTGGTCACTTTAAATTACACGGCACTAAAAATGGGCCGTCAAGTGGGGGAAAGAAAAGGTATTTATAACTGTTAGCAGCGTCTCTATGAGCCTGGGACTGTAAAGGTGTTTTGTTGTTTATTTTTATCGTGTTTTGAGAGACGAGACTGTTGGGTTCAGGAAGTTGAAGACGTTGCATCAAACTGCAGATTTAACATGTGAGAATGATGCAATTATAAGTCAACTAGATTATAAAAAGTACCATCAAATACAATAGATAACATCCACGCATCTTGGATCCTCCCACAGGTTCTCAGTTAATCACAGGACAAAGACACAATCATTCACACAATCACAGTCACATCTACAGCCATGTTAGACTTACCAATAACCCCAAACACATGTTCATGAACTGAGGGAGGAAGTCGTATCTGGAAAATACCCACACATGTATGGGGAGAGTATACAAAAACTCCAAACCAAACCGAAACTGGGGATATTCTTGCTGTGAGAAATGATAGTGGGGCTCCAGAGTGGATAGCAGTCAATTTATAATATATGTCTTACTTCAGAACCGATCCAGAGCAGAAAACTACACTTAACTATAAATAACCAACTGAAGCCCAAGAGAATAAGAAAGCATGAGGCCGTCACCTACTTCATGGTAGTAATTCACTCTTTGAATGAACATCTTACCCCCAAGAGGTCCAAAGGCACACTTCACCAAACAATAGGCATTTTCTGAGGGAAACAAAGTTCATAGCCAATTTTGACCTACTTCTGAAAGGGCATGCTTTTATAATGGCTACAGTGATGGAAGGCCCAAGTAAAAACACATGCTGCACACATTCTGTTGATGTGGAGTGCCAGTGTCTCAAACATACGGAGTACTTAGTCTGAACAACATAGAAAGCACAAAGACCACATAAATTATTCAGAATGATGGACGAATAAAAGCCTAGAATTTCTTGTTTTAGCAAGTTCCAAAACACACATATCATATGTGAAAGCTGCAGAGGGAAAACAGTGAAGCTATAAAAGAAAAGATGCATGTCCAAGTTCAAATTAATGTTGAATGCAAATGGTTTGAATGTGCTTCTTGGGTGTAATTTTACTCATTGAACAAGATGAAACTCTCTCAATAAAAAATAAGGATTTATTAGTGACGGCTACACCGCCTTATGTTTTGACACCACCTGCTCATATGGAAAAAAGCTGTAATTAATGAGTGAGCAAATCATCATGTACATATATTATACATTTTCAATATGCTCTTAAAACAAAAGTCATTGCTTAACTTTAATATCAATATATCAAAGTACTGCTAAAAATGTAAACCACACTATTTTTGGCCAGGTTATTTTTGACAGAGGGCATATATGCATATAAGTGCAAGTACCTTTTTCTATTCTTTAAATTTAAAGATCAGACAAAAGAAACAACAACTGCAGCAGTCTGAACCCAGCAAAGCCTGTTGCAAAGCACACGGAGCTTCCACATCTTGGCTTTGGGCAAAGACGGCTCTCAATGTGACTTTGATCAAACAAACACAACACAGTGGTAGATGGGCAAAAGCTCGCTTGATCTTGATTTTCAGTATGAATACAGACTCTGAAAGCGGGGGCTCATGATCCTTCAGACTTTTTGGGTTTTAAGCAGGAGGTGTCAGAAAAATAACCACAGGAATAACTGGCTTTTGGCAGCCAAGCACTCATAGCTATGTGACTTTTTGATCCTTCAATGTCGGCTCTTCCCATCGTGAGTTGCGTTTACATGGACACTTTTTTGTCAATCAGATTTTTTTTTTTTCTGACTAAAAGATAAGCTTTATATGAACGCTGAATAAAGTAATCTTACTATTGTGCCTGTTCATGTGTACCGATGGGATCCCTTGCGACATCTGTGTGCTTATTTTCTTTAGAGTTGTGACAATAAAGTTATATAAATTAATTAATGTTGCACAAAGCTTTGCACTGAGTGTTACAAATGTTAAAAAAAATTTAATAAAGTTGCAATCTTAAATTCCACCAGCACCCTGTAATACCTAATCCATATTCATCCGCGCTGACTGCTAAATACTGGATAATTAATGAAGCTTTACTTTCCATAAACAGTTCCGATGCACCCTCCCTCCGTTTGAATAATACCCTCCATAAATGATTCAGGGTGTCACCAGATGAGGGAGGCCTCAGACCAAAGGACATGACGTTACATCTGAGCCCACTTGTCGCTGTGGGTAATATCCTTCTCATCTGAAGACACACAACAGGATTAAATGTCTGTGGTATCAGTCTTATGGGACTCAAGCCTTTACCTAACATAAACACATTCCTTCACAGCTACTGTGGTAAATGAATAACACGCGCGCGCGCGCGCGCGCGCGCGCACACACACACACACACACACACACACACACAGATTAGACATGGATAAATACAGATACAGAGACACCGTTACATCTCAGGTCGACAAATGTTTTCAATAAAACTGTAGTCCGTTACCCCCACAACTGAAAAAGAAGAGGAATTTACCTCACCATGGGTACTGAGGAGGAAGGATGACGCCTCGAGAGAGTTGGCAGGAGGTTTTCGCAAGTAAACTCTGAGACAAGTCATGTTGAAGAGGACATGCTGGTGCAGCTACAGCAGACGAGCCGGTTTCAGCAGCTATGAAGAACACAGGAGAGAAACCTGATGCCTGTTTGTGTGTCGGTGTGTGGACAATATGCAGGAATGTAAAGACAGAGACTATGTATACAAATATATTTTAAAAGCATATATAGACATGAGACGTACATATACAATATGGATTATTTTAAAGGGGTCATATGATGCAAAATTCACTTTCCAATGGTTTTCCAACAGTAACATGCATTCCCATACCTGTAAATGATGCCCCAGGAGTGAAACAAATCTATCACTCTCCCTGGCTTGTTTCAATTTTTAAAAAGTGCATTGCTCGAACAAGCGAATAAGAAATCAAACCCTTTATAGTGTCATCAGGGGTTTAACAAATCCCAATCAAGGTAGGCGAGTGGCTTTTTGGAATATTTCAGTATGTTTGACATGCCTTTACCAAAAAAATGAATAAATAAATAACAAGAAAAAGGACACTGTAACAGATGGCCAAAGACATGGATGATCACAGTATTCTCCAGCTGCAGCTGTCAGATGCAATTGAAGTCACTTGACGAATACGAATAGACAGAGGTATGAATAAAACGTGAGAGACAAGGTTAATTTAACATTCCCTGTGCTATTGTTAGAATTCTTTCCAAAGGGATGTAGTCTTTCACTGCTTACTGACACGCTCACAACCCTTATTTAGCAATGGAGATAATTCGTGAGATTAAAAAGGTGAGTCAAAAGGTTTTGGGTACTTTTTCTTGTTAGAATATATTCCACAACAATTTAAAACAACAAACCAAAAACCGAAACAAAAGCAGCACTCAAGCAGACAAAGAGAAAGACAAAAACATGTTTATAATAGCTGGATTAAATCATCAGTGAGCATGCACTGTGGAGTAGATAAAACTAATCCCGTGTTGTGTTTGCGTGCTTATAATCCAGATTACTTGACAGCATGAATTAACACACCTCTGGGTGATACAACATCAATAGCCTCAGTCATTGTTTTTACAAAGTGCTCGATGGCAGTGTACCAGTAACCTAGAGATGAACCTTCCATTTTAATCCTGATTAGTAAACTGCCGGCCCCCAAACAAGACGGCCTCTAAATCAAGCTTTATATAAAGAAGCTGAAAAAAAAAAAAAAAAGAAACTGGTTAAAGGTTTTTCTCCTGTGAAACACACACAGTGTTGAGTCTCAAACTGACAAGTACTGTACACAAAGCAAGCACCGTTGAGAACTATTTTTGTCTGACAGAAATTGTATCTCCAGTTATCTCTTTCTCCTGCCTCTGGTCCCTTCCTCGGGACTTTGAGGAGTCATAATCGTTTTCCTTTTTCCTCTCATTCTGTCCTTTCAGAAAAAGTCCCCGATTCATTTGGTCCTTATCAGTTACAGTGAGGGGAAAACAAAGACACTCTCTGAAATGCACACTCTGCTTCCCGAAAGAGGAAGCTGGACAGATAAAAACTGCTTTAGAGACGGCCTGGACTGTGTGAGACTGAACCAGAATAGAACTTCCACATATCAATTTCAGACCCGGATGTAAAGAAAATAAACATACAAGTTTTTGTAATTCCAATAAAGCAAAAACAATAACATTACAGAGCTTAAAATTTAAAGACAACCTATACAGTATGTATCCCAAGAATGTTGCAAATCTACCAAAATGATGAAGCTAATAGCTCCACTCCAAACTGTCATATAACACGTTCTACCTCAAGACAGTGCCATCATTGTGAGTGACATTTTGTGCATTTTTTTTAGCTTTAATGAGGAAAGGAAAACAATATAATATCCAGGTATATTTCTAATGGTCTCGGGTCACAAGGGCACTGAAGACAATGGCATCTGACCATGGATGACGGCAGGACAAACACAGGAACAGTCACACAAACACAAACACACACACACACAGAGTTCCAATCCAACCCAAAAATATAGTTTTATATAGTATTTATACAGCCCAACTTAGAGACACTTGAGTGCAGTTGTGGGGATTTTAGATATTTTGAGGGTCAGTTTCATAAGTGACAAGTTGTTGAGTCAAAACCACAGTGCGAGGATGATAAGATGTAGTAGTCCTATGTCACCAATAGCTTTAGGCATGATAAGGGGCCGCAAGGTAAACCGATCTAGTTTTTGCAAGGCAGAGAAATTTGAGGAAGGAGAAATATCAGGTGCAACTGGAAAGCAGGAGGTAAAGGCGAGTGAGACTCAATTAAGATGGGGGAGATAAGTAGGTGCGAGAGGGACATGTTCAGATGAGATGAATTTTCAATTTGTGCCACAAGATTTAAGATGACAGTGCAGTTTTGACACGGGGTGAGTTCTGTTACTGTAAAATGATGGGATGTCCACACAGTCACAAGGGGGACGGGCGAGCACCAGGTGGGAACGGCATGGAGCGCATGGCCACTTCGATGAGGAAGTAAATAAATAAAACATTTAATTACAAGAAAAGCAAGATGAGAACAAAAAAATCTAATTACGTAAAAACAAATCCCACCAATAAATTGTAGTTGGATGCTTGAATAGGTAAAGCTATTAATAAACATCTAAAAGAAAAGAAAAGTGATTAAAAATGTAAGTTTTGATCTGTCTTCAATTGTTTATTAGAAAAAACTGGATGTTAGCATGTTTTGATGCAATAACATGAGTAGACACCTTGGGATATTTAAGTGTTTGCAGTTTTCTCTATAAAAATTAGCTAAAAGGACTATGATGTAGGAAGAGTTGATTGTCATAACTTGAGTGCATGTAAAAGCAACATTCAATTGCTTAATACCCAAGTATAGCAAATTGTAGTTTGCCGTCATTGGCTTAAAATGTGCCGCAATTTCAATGAAATGCAGCTCAAAACAAAACAAAATGGAAAAGAGAATGAATATCGTCAATGAGTTCAGTGGGATATTGTAGTACGCTTACAGCACCATGTTTCAAGATTCATTTCATAAGAGACACACAATGATTTGTTCTCATAATTTGAGCAAAAAACTGTAACATGAAGGTTCCAAGAACAAATCCCCTTACAATTGGTCGTATTGGAATATACAGGTCTATATTAAATAAGCTTTCATTTCCTCAAATATTTCACTCCTTGTGTCTCATTCCTCATCCCGTTCACAGAGGAATGGAGCTTACCCCAGCCTCCAGAAAAAAAGGACAGTCTGGACGAGTCATCTATGCATCACAAAGACACAGTCACCAAGAAGAACAGGTGGTGGAAAATGCAATAAACACAGTAAAAAAAAATGTTTTAATTCAAACAATAAACTGTCTTTTTAAGAGGCAAGAGTGGATAGATCGAGCAATTTGTGCCATTTTACGGCTGAACATAAAAAAAAAAAAAAAAAGACGACACCTGAAAAGTTATGTGGATATTTGTCTGAGGTTGAAACCTTTAATAAAGTCAATATTCAAATGACCCCGATAACCTGGATTCTCTTCACTTACCAACCGGTAGTTAATCACTGATTACTGGCTGAATAAAGAGCGTTCAGGGCCGTCATGTACATCATTACACAGTTATGTTGATGTACATCACAGTTTGTTCCAGTGCATCAATTCTGTGCCACTGTGAGTTATAGTTGCCTTGAGCATAGCGAGTTGTGGTCTTTTCTATTCTACACCTGGTCTTATTTTGAGGATGCACCGAGAAAGCCCATGTCTCTCTTATACATTTCAGAATGACATACAGCCATTGTGGGGCTGTGCATTGCATCAAAGGGTCCGAGGGCTTGTTGACAGTTCTACAATGATTTTGTAAATCTCCCACGTCTGTTATACAAAAACTGTAAAACTGTCTATTCAACATGGCTGTGAAGCACCCTTTTCATAATTTCCGTCACACAAATTCACTACTTAAAGTCTGCAGTTTGTAAAGATGTTTTGACAGCAACGTTTCCCATGACATTATCAAATGTGATGCACAGGGTCAAATTATTAAATAATTGCTAGGTCTGCCACAATTTTGAATTCATGTTTGTATGTGGATTGATGCTAGAAACACTGCTAAATTGTAATGATGGGAAAGCGTCGGTTAAAAACTGAAAATTGTCAGTCTACCCTGTGGCGCAATATATCTTTGAAGACAGCATCTATGAAATGTGCTTCACTCTTCAAATCGGGGCATGTTTTGAGCTTAATATGACTGTAAGCTATAAAATCTGCCTCAAAGAAAAAAATTGGTTTTGAACAAATTGGAAAGAGCACATAATGGGATTCCCACTTTAAAAGTAACATTGAACGTTTTGGACAACCTTCCTTTGGAGTGCGAATCAAAGGTAACACTGAACAGTTTTATTTAACCTTTCTAAGATGGAAAAACCGATTCACTGTTCATCAAGGTTAATTTCTTCATAAACAGTTTTTAATGGAACATTTCCAGCACGCATGTATTTTAAATTCTGCCAAACATATTTTAAAAGGCAAAATCCAAACATGCTCAGCCTTTCGTACACTTGCTCATTTATTTATTTCAGAATACAACTCAGTGTACACCAAAGATTTGACAGGCTGACATTTGTTCACTTCACTAACCGTGATATACGCCTGCACTATGACAGTCTGTCACTTAATGCTGCTGTATACTTCCGGTTGAGATAATTGCACGCAATGTTGAGTTTGTCTCATTCTTGAGACATCTATCTTCAGGCATTGATTCAACAAGGTGCTGGAAATATTCCTGAGAGATTCTCGTTCAATTTTCACTATGAGAGCATCACAGTTGTTGCAGATTTGTCAAGTGCACACCTACACATGAAAGCAGCCATTAGAAGATGTGTGGGTTGAGCATAGTTATAGTGGGGTTCAAACAATTGATACGAAGGAGTCCAAAGTATCTGCCACATCCTTATAGCACCAGCAGCTTCCTGAATTGTTGATAAAAGACAGAATGGGTCCATGCTTTGATGCTGTTTACACCAAATTATGACCTTAGGAAATGGAGACACATCAAACCAGGCAATGTTTTTCCAATCTTGTACTGTCCAATATTTGTGAGCCAGCAGCTGCTGAAATACTCATTCAGAGGCTCATTCCGGTTATACATGAAGTAATGGTCATCTGTGCTGCTCCTGTTATTCCTATTCTATTTTACATATAAATACAACTGAGTGTTGCCTTTATTGTGGATTCAATTTGTTAAGAGGGCTGCTGGATAAAAGTACTTAAGGTATCTTCTATTTTAATTCTGATATGGATGAATCACTAGCAGTTTCAATGTTAAGTGTCTTGTTCATTGTGTCTCTACTTATTTATTTTTTTGACACATTGCCTTTCATATTGTTCACAGCAAAGAAGTGTGCGGATTGATAGGTTTGAGGTTCAAATATTTTTCAGAATTCGTATTTGAGAACAGTACATCAAAACAGAAATGAAAGAGGAGCACAACGTTGTACATATCAGCATCTCATTGATTCAAGACAGCGTCACAAACAAGTCAGTTCAAAAATACAATGGCGCGCCCTACTGGACAAACTAATAAATGCAACATCGTGATATTAAATCTCACTGAACGCACTCGTCACTAATAGAGGCACAGGTATTTGTTAACAAAAGTTTTATAAATCACGTTTTTGCTTTGACAATTAAGGTCATCAAAACATCTAACCTCAAGAAATATGTGGATATTATCAGGTTAAATTAATTTTTTACAAGTCGTGAGTTCAGATGAAGAAAAATAGAACAAAAACTACTTGAATATCAATTTGTCTATAGAAAATGTTAAATATGAAACATTTTAAAAATAGCAATTATAATTATGAGAAAAATAAATATTAATATTGTATTAAAAACATTTAGAGATGCCCTTTATTGTGTCCATTTCATTCTGTATTTTCAATATCAAATATAGAAAACTGCATGATAATGTTTTGTCAGGGATAATTTTCAGGGGAGTTACTGTGTCATCTACACAGCTGTAAGAGGCCACCACTCCCTACTGTGCACCCTTCTGCAGTTCAGCTTGTTTGTCTTTTCCTGGTATTGTACATTTTCTATTCACAACAGCAGCAGGAACAAAGGTAGATGAATGGAACTGTGTGAGATAGGTACCAGACACTTTAGTAGATATAAGCCTGAAAGGAAAGTAATAAATCTGCAGCAAACAGTGACTAATAGAAATCATTTTGGAGGCCACATTAAGTGGCTTTGTTGCAACTGATCTTAAGTTTCTTGAACAATGGAGGTACTTTATTCTAGTGTTTTACTTGAATTTGTCTTGTCTGTCTATGTGTCAATCTTCATGTGAAGCGCTTTGGATTGTGCCAATCTACATGAAAAGAGGTATATATGTTTGATTGATTTTTCTTTTCCTAATTCTCCACACATTTATTTTTACTTGGACATTGATATGCATCAGCTAAAGGGCACTATAATGTATATAGTCGCTCATCTTTTATTGACTAAACAACAAAGACATGCACCAATTGTATTTAAAGTAGTTTCCTTTCAGACAAACTTACACCAATAACACACGAGCTGCTTTTGTGAGACTGCCAGTTTATATATATGGTCCCATTTTTGTTTGAAATAATGATTTCAGGACTTTCACTTAATATCAACAGGTGCAAACTATTACCTATCCATTTAAGTACTGACTGCCATTTCCTCAATAAAAGTTGTATCTGAAGAGAAATACTTAAGCAAGACAACAAAAAAAGAAAACATTAAAAGATCAGATGTAAATATATCCAACCATATAACTGATGTAGGAAAATATAAACCTCAGTTGCTGGCTAACCAGAGATCTTATAATTTTTGATAGGGTTATCTTATCTAAAGCAGAAGGCATATCGAAATGAATTTACTCAAATGTTTGTGTGGCCACAAACCATTACTTCTTTTATAAAATGAAAACCAACCCAAAACTGACACTGTCCCATGCAGACTCTGCAGTCCTGCGTTATGTCTCTTCCGGCTGTCACACCAGTGTCCGGGCGGCTCCTCCTTTAAGGGCAGAGAGGCGAGGCAGCACACCTGAATCCCATCAAGGACTTGATCACCTCCCTGCCACAGTTTTGGTTCTAGTCCTGCTTTTTTATTTTTATTTTTTGCTCTATTCGTACACTCTACATACGTTTTGCCTTTGGCAAATATTGTTTTGTTTATACATGTATATATTTATTTTTCTTTCCTAACCCCTGTATTTTGTTTATTGTTCAATAAACCACGCTGGCTGTTTTAAAAACTGTATCTAATATTTGATTTTTAACATGACAACTCTCTATCCAGAAAGATAAATGGTACTCACCTATACCTTACTTGTTTGTCCGAAGCACGAATAATTACATTTTAGTTTTCACTTAAACTGAACAGTTTTACATTTCTTTTTCGGTTTCTTTTCGTGCTATGTGGCTGCGCGAATGTTTGATGTTATAAAAAAGTACAACTGTAGAGGGCGCTCGTGATCATGTGTGGAGGTAAACCGGAAATGAGACGGAACTGAGCATGCGCATAAGAAACCGTAGCAATTGAACGTCGTATTGGCCGGTAACGTAGTTAACGTAAACCTTGCGTAGTGCTGCATGTGTCTTTACGGGTTGCCGTCAGTACCGAAGACGAGTTAGGAACATTATGGTTGACTTCCTTTAGTAATTTATTTGTACGACATTCGAAGATGGTGGATTTAAGTTGAATGATGCGGATGTATCGTATCTTCTACGTCTTTCCTGAAAACAGGTCAGCGCAAGCTCCTCGTGTGTACTGATTGAACGCGATAGTTTCTCGTGCATATGTTGTTGCTAAGCTATTACGGAGTGTTTTACCTTCAGTCCCTTTGATCACGTTTTTCTCGTGAAGGAAGCACTTTAAATCAGTTAAAAACGTAGGCCCTTGTATAGTTTTGATTCATGTGACATTTCACATAAGTCCTTCTGTGGATACCATTACGAATATGTTTATCTATCTATCTTCTCACTTACGCTAAAAGTGACAGCTTACTCCTAACAACAAGACATATTACTAAACAATATCACAATATTCTGTCTAGCTTCTGTATCTGACAGCCATGGAGTTTCTCCAGGTACTGGATCCTCTTGATAAACCTAAGGAGGGACAATGGTAAGTTGATTAAGGCCAATTCAGATGTTAAAAAGAAAATTACTTTTTATCTTTCTTCTTCTGACCTTGTTCTGTTATCACCAGGTATTCCTTAATACCCAGAGGAAGTGCTCCGGGAGTCAGTGTGGGTCACGCCTGCATATTTATTCCATCGGATGATGGAGGAAAAGGAAGAATCCTCATTGTTGGAGGAGCCAATCCCAGTGGAAGTTTCTCAGAATCCCACATTATAAATCTGGGTGAGAATGTCTCCAATGAACATTTGTATGATTATTATGCATAACAAGTGCTTCAGTGGTTAGTTTTCAGGAAACACAAGATATTAAGGCAGTTAACAGTAATTGTTTTGACACTTTAACAGCCACTCAAATAGAAAAAAAGCAATAAATATATTGTTAACAAGAGCAGAACCCTTTAAAAAGACACAGTATCCTTCAACCTAAAGTGGGACCCTTAATATATGACAAGAAATTTTGAAGCTGCACCTGTACACGTTCAGATTAAATCATACTAAATTTGGTTTGGAGTCTTTTCATTCTATTTGGATCACATTAGATGTGCCTGTGGCTGAACAGCACTTTAAAGGGCAAAGTCAGCAACTAACATGCTGCAGAAATATTGTGTGAAAATAGAACATTTTCTTTGCCACACTTCACTAAGATAATACAAGTTATGAAGTGTTTGGATATTGCATCCTGTATCAGCTTAAACAGTCTATATATAGTAATACACATTAATATAGTTTTGTTTTTTCTATTCTATACATAACAGTGGGTCTCAAAATGTATGCTTGTCTTGTTTTGTTGTCCTTTCTCACCAGATAACCTTGAATGGGACATTCCTGAGTGGGAAGGTTTGGAGGCACGGTATGAGCACTGCTGCTTTGTGCCTGAGAGCTCCCCGCAGAGTCTCTGGGTGTTTGGTGGGGCACAACAGACTGGCAATCGCAACTGCATCCAAAATGTGCAGCTAACAGGTAAATCACAATACGCTGTATGTGAGTTTGTACTGTACATTAAAGGGTAATTAAGAATTATATGAAGCACTGACTGCTGAATTGGTGGAAATGCACTATATAAGTGAAGTGCTTTCAGTAATATACCTTTATGGATATGTGAATATATGTGTGAGTTGTTGTCTGTTTATTTGTGTCAGCCTTGTGATGTGCATGCGTTAGCCAGCGTGTACATGCTGCAAAGCGAGCCTGAAAATGCTCCAGCCCCCTCCCCTGCAAACCTAAATTTTAATGACGTAGTTACAGATGATTCATGTCAAGATAAAAGGAAGGATGCCTGATGCCGAAGAGATTAGTAATCTGTACTTTCCAATTACTTCCAAATTTGATTGTGCTCCGTGTGTTACCACAGATTTAATTAAAATGGCTCGATCTGTACATTTTGTGCACGCATGTGTTCAGATAAAAAACCTCGCTGGAAGAATGTACCTGCAAATGGAGAACTCCCCAGTCCAAGGACATACCATACTAACTCAGCCTGCGTGGGAGACCGACTGTACGTCTTCTCTGGTGGAGAAACTGGAGCCGCACCCGTCTCAGACTCTAAAGTTCACATCTTTGATGCGGGTTTGTGTCGCGTCAATTTGCTACTTATCCTCAGGGAAACAAGAAGTTCTTTTCCACACAAGATATTTTGTCAAAGATCTTAGATCACTCATTTTGCTAATTCACTTTTTTACTGACGGAGTACAAAAATGGAAAGAATTAAGAACTCACTTAAGTGACCAGAATGACAGTGTTATTGTATGCCTGCTATGTCCCAACTTTACTCAGAAAGATGTCTGCTTTATCTAAAACAAGCCGACTCTGTATTATATATGTAGGTGTATTATATTAAGATTGATATTTCACATACTTACTTTGTCGATTTAAATAGTCTGAAAATTGGACTTTATTCCACTTCAAGTGCTGCAACATTATGTATGTTTCAAGGACACCTACAAATTCTGTTTTCCAGCGTCTTCCTCTTGGTCCCAGCCAGAAACACATGGAAGACACCCACCAGCCCGACACGGCCACATTATTGCAGCGGTGGGTTCAAGGATCTACATACATGGAGGAATGACTGGAGACAAATTCTACAATGATATGTACTTTCTTGACACAGGTAACAGTCCACCTGCAGTTCCAGGAGTGTTTTGCATTCATCTCAGATTGAACATCTAGTAGGTGATTTTATACTTTGAAGTGTTTGATAATTACCATCTCTATATAGAGCACATGAAGTGGGAGAAAGTGCAAATGAAAGGAGATATCCCCCCCGGAGTAGCAGCCCACTCAGCTCTGGTGCTGGGCAAGAACATCTACACTTTTGGAGGAATGACGGCAGATGGAGCCACTAACTCCATGTACAGATTCAACACTGGTACTCTACTTTTATGGTTTTTAACTGAACTGCTAAATAAAAGTATGCTGTGCATATTAATCCTATTCTTTGTGACAGACAAAAGCAGATGGATGGTAATGAAATTTCAAGGAGACCCGCCCCCAAACCGTCTTGACCACTCCATGTGTGTATTGCCATGGAAGCTGGATCGTGAGGAGGATGGAAATGAGCAGGCAGAGAGCCCAGCGGGCCCCGAGGTTGTAAATCTGGCCTTCATCTTTGGAGGGATGGACACTCAAGGTGTCATACATGACGACTGTGTTGTAACTGTTGTGACATGAAGACTTTGTGGCAATAAAATATTTGTAAATACCGCAGTGTCATTTTTAACTGGATATTGCATATAACCAAGAAAACTTCAAACTGCAACTCATTCAAACCAGTGAATGTGCTGGATTCAGCAAGTGATTTGGCATTTACTCAACCCATAAAAGAATAAGACGGCTAAATGACAGTTTGTATGAAACATTTATTTGAATGTCCTTGCAGACGTACAATGACCAGATTTAATAAATAACTTTTAGTACTGCCTGTGAACATAAAGAGCCCTTAAACCCACAGACACCCCAATTTATGTTCCCACAAATACCAGCCCACCCACCCCATGTACATCCCCCCTCCACTTTACAGAACTCCCCCATCATGACTGCCTGAGAACAGCAGCAAAAGCCTCGTATCCGGGCTGACGAAAACCTCCGCCTTTCAGCGAAGAAAAACACCTCTTGCACACTGAAAGTCACTTTAAGGTCTCTCTGAGGAATCAGTATGGTTGCTTGTTGTCATCACTCCTTCTCCAACGTCCCTCTCACTATTTGAGTCCCATCAGTCCAACTGATTGTTGCCACTACCAGAGAGGCAAGTGGTGACACATGACTTCAACCTTGCCTACAACTCGTCCTTCTCTGGCTCGCCTTCGCCCTCACCCTCGGGTGGAGGCCCACCTGCACTGCCGTAGAGCTTGCTGATGATCGGCTGAACCACCTCTTCAAGCTCCTTCTTCTTCGCCTGGAAGTCTTCCAACTCTGCTTCTTGGTGGGACTCCATCCACTCAATTTTCTCCTCCACCGCCTTCTCGATGGTTTCCTTGTCGTCATCCGACAGCTTGCCGCCGAGCTTCTCCTTGTCGCCGATTTGGTTTTTCAGGGAGTAGGCGTAGCTCTCCAGCTCGTTGCGGGAATCGATTCTCTCCTTCAGCTTCTTGTCTTCATCAGCAAAGCGCTCGGCGTCGTTCACCATGCGCTCAATATCCTCAGGTGTCAGGCGGTTCTGGTCATTTGTGATTGTGATCTTGTTCTTGTTGCCGGTGCCCTTGTCCTCGGCGGTGACGCGCAGAATGCCATTTACGTCGATCTCAAAGGTGACCTCGATCTGAGGAACACCACGGGGAGCGGGAGGGATGCCGGTCAGGTCGAAGGTGCCCAGCAGGTGGTTGTCCTTTGTCAGAGGACGCTCGCCTAAAGAGACAAGAGTCAACAATTAGGTTTGTGCAAGATACCAATCTACTACATACAAATACCAAGAAAAGTATACTTCATATTTTTGTTGTGCAATCATTTCAGTTTTAACTCTCACCTTCATATACTTTAATGGTGACAGTTGGCTGGTTGTCGGAAGCTGTAGAAAAGATCTGGGACTTCTTGGTGGGCACCACAGTGTTCCTGGGAATAAGCTTAGTCATCACTCCTCCAACGGTCTCAATACCAAGAGTCAGTGGGCACACATCCAGAAGAACCACATCACCTGGAATGGAGAGGAGACATTTAGTATACAATGCAAAGTTTTTGAGCACAATTCAGTGCAACAATGTAGATGTGGCAACTTACCAGTGTCCTCCTCTCCAGAAAGCACTCCAGCCTGAACAGCAGCTCCATATGCCACGGCCTCATCAGGGTTGATTCCTCTGGAGGGCTCTTTGCCGTTGAAGAACTCCTTCACCAGCTGCTGGATTTTGGGGATACGGGTTGAGCCGCCAACGAGGACAATCTCATCAATGTCAGGCTTCTTCAGGTCAGCATCTTCCAGCACTTTCTGGACAGGCTTCATGGTGGAGCGGAACAGGTCCTGAAAAAGATTTTTTTTTTTAAAAACAAAGGTCAAGTTGTTGTCATGTATGATGTTCAAGAAAAAAAAGTTGTGAATGTGTAATATTTACAACAAAAAAGAAAAAGAGAACTTACCATGTTCAGTTCTTCAAACTTGGCACGGGTCAGTGTTTCGGAGAAGTCTTCTCCCTCAAAGAAGGACTCGATCTCAATGCGGGCCTGGTGCTGGGCAGACAGGGCTCTCTTTGCCTTCTCAACCTCACGACGCAGCTTCTGCACAGCACGGTGGTCTTTGCGCACGTCTTTGCCAGTCTTCTTCTTGTACAGCTTGATGAAGTGTTCCATGACACGCTGATCGAAGTCTTCACCTCCCAGATGAGTGTCACCGTTTGTGGCCACCACTTCAAACACGCCGTTGTCAATGGTCAGGAGGGAAACGTCGAAGGTGCCGCCACCGAGATCGAACACAAGGATGTTTTTCTCGCCATCCCTCTTGTCCAGGCCATAAGCAATAGCAGCAGCAGTTCTACAAAAAAGACAAAAATATGAGTATTATTATCACAGAAGGAAACAGAATATTACTATAATCCCCCCCCCCCCCCAATTAATCTTGTTGGGACACTTACGGCTCATTGATGATACGCATCACATTCAGTCCAGCAATGGTTCCAGCATCCTTTGTAGCCTGGCGCTGAGCGTCATTGAAGTAGGCAGGGACAGTGACAACAGCATGTGTGACCTGAGGGGATACATGAGAAAAATAAGATCAACTTGGACATCAATCATTTCGAACCGATACCATGTAAAGCATGATATTAGTTTATTTACCTTCTTTCCAAGGTAAGCCTCAGCAGTCTCCTTCATCTTAACCAGCACCATGGCAGAGATCTCCTCAGGAGCAAATGTCTTCATTTGACCACCACCAATGTCAATCTGGATATGGGGCTTGCTTTTCTTCTCGGTAACCTGAAACAAATATGTCATCATTAGCAACGTCACTTTTTTTCCCCCCCTTCAAATATCACCCATAAGCCACTCCAACCCCAGCTGTCAGATATAGTTCTTAAGGCTCACCTTGAAGGGCAGATATTTGAGGTCTTGCTGCACAGAGGAATCACCCCAAGTGCGCCCAATCAGTCGCTTGGCATCAAAAACTGTGTTCTCGGGGTTAGAAGTCAGCTGATTCTTTGCAGCATCACCAATCAGACGCTCCCCTTCACTGGTGAAGGCCACATAGGAGGGGGTGATGCGGTTACCCTGGTCGTTGGCGATGATCTCCACACGGCCATTCTTGAACACTCCAACACTAGGGGGAAGTAGATCAAATGTCATTTACACAAATCAAAAATTAGCAATACAACTGTCTTCACAAAATGAATAAGCGATTAATTAATTTCTCGCCTTACCATGAGTAAGTGGTGCCCAGATCAATTCCAACCACAGTCCCCACGCTGTCCCTCTTGTCGTCGTCATCGGCAAACGCGGTGCCGGCGACCAGCATTACAACCCACAACAGCTTCATGTTTGCTTGTTTGTCCTCAAACCTTGAGAGAAAAATCCTGCGGAGGAAACGGTACGAATTAAAACCAACGTGGCGCTGCAGATTACGACATGGGCTCTCCCTCGGAGGCTGGAGGAGCTAACTGCTAAGGCTCATGACAGAAGAAAGCGTGGTCTCGACCAAGGAAGTTCTCGAAAAAGACATTTTAGAAAACGTAATAGCTTCGGGGGAATCAAGCGTGATCATTCTACTAGATTTCACAAAATGGGTGAGAGCGTTTTTGCTATCCGCCGGTATCAAGCTAAAACGGTTTAGCATGCAGCGTTGACACGAGTATGCGAAATGTCACAATGAAAACCAATCGCAAATCATATATTTACTTTGTGTACACGTGAAACCATTGCGAAATATATGGAATAGTTGAAACCAAATTAATCCATTAATGTCGTTTCGAGACGTAATGGCCGTAAAGCATGAGCTTCAGCATGATAAAAATGACGTATCGTTGTGTAACACCACACCAAGCGCTACTCCATTATATCATTAATAAAAATCTTTCCACGTACCTTGAATGCAGTCTTGTCGGTGAATTAGGGGCCTTGCCAGTGTCTTAACTGGTTTTCACTACGTGTCTCTACCTGTACTTCTTTTGTCTGCTCTGAATTTTCTTCTTTCACAAGTGATGTTGAATGAATTGAGCTCTCGTCATTTATAAGCCGTCGCTTCTTCCCCGTCGTGGAGGCCAGCGATTGGCTTATCGGGTGCTCGTTGGAACGCGTCGATTGGTGGCATCCAGCACGCTGGCTGAAGCTGATTTGCACACGACAGTACGACGCAACGTCATCGCTCGTGTCCACTGCGCGGGCGCTGATTGGCTGTCTGTCAAACGGGCGCATGATAGCTGTTGGTGCAGCGACACGCCAGTCTAACAGCCGGGATGGGCGCATTTCGACATACCTTAAATTTTCCAAGTTTGTGTTGCCTTTTTTTAAATTCCTGACTCTCTATATATTCAAATGACTTTGTGGTGCTGTTTTATGAAGGAGGGGGTTTGGGGATGCTGTGTTAGTATGATACGAATTAACGATGACTCAACTGCGATGACTAATTAGTTGTCAAACTGTGTACATGATACTGAATGCATATCTTTTACATCTTTGACAAAAAAGTTACATCAGACAAACAGGATTGTGTTTTCATTTCATCATTCAGTGTAAATCAAATAATGCTACTTGTATATATTGTGACAATCACAATAGTTATAGCATGCATGTCCAGCTTACTGTATTCATTTCAATAATCAGCCATGTATTCACAGATAGATGAGTATATATATATATATATAGAGAGAGAGAGAGATTATTTGCTTATCACAGGCCAATATAAGCAGGGTGTATTCATATACCCAATAGAATTTGTAATGCAATGTGTGTAATACATTCTGTAAGGACAATCAGAAAAAAAAAACTAATTAGGTCAATGTTAGGTAACTGGGAGGCCAGTTCCAAATTTAACCTAAATAATCCAATTTAAAGTCATAGATGTGATATAAGCTAAAAAATATAATACTACATATTAGTGGCTGTAAATTGAAAAAAAAAATGGTTTCATTCATGACGTTTATCCATCTATGATGGGTTGGGGTTGTTTTTTTTCAACAAAACACTTCTATTGTAACTCCAGGCCCTGTCATTATGTCAGTGTCTGGTGAAACCACAGGAATATATTGCGATCTCATTCTGTTTTCCAAAGCTTTCCATGTTAGTTTGATTATTTTCTTGGGTTGCATCAAGAATTTATTAGAAATCACTGTATTGATGCACTTCTGGCAAGGTGTCTTATTCCATTTTGACTTCATCTAAAAAAATCAAGATAAAACTTACACATTATTCAAATGTTATTCAGTATTAGCTGCAATGTAGTAAATGCAAAATGTGTTTTCTTTAAACCTAGTTTAACTTTGTTCTAAAGAGACAGTAAATTGGTAATTTCCTTCATCCAACAGGTTGCTGGTTGCTGCTGCTGCTCCCAGCTAACTAATTCCAAATATAAAAGCAAAACAACTTAACACAGCCACATATTTAACATTCAAGAATGAAGGGGAACACTTTCATTAATGAAATATGGTTGTTTCTATAAACAACTAAGCATATAAGCCAACATTTTTAAACAGTAAAGAAAGTGTCAGACAGAGATGTGTTTTTGAAGGTCTTTGTATGATTCGTTAAAGTATTTTTCGTCTGAGGTATATGGTATATCAACAAAACATTTCATTGACTGGTGTATGACACTGATTTAACATACAGAAAAAATAAAGATTTCCATGAAGGAAAAAGGCATTCTGGTAGAAGTATTTTTGTTTGTGTCATCCAACCTTTCTTGTTGAACCGGTCTTGAGATTTTCTTAAAGTGTGTTCATGTGAAAGTTTTGTTTCTGTTTTCCCTATGTCTCAAAATATTTGAATTCTGAAAGAAAATGTTGATTCTAAGAGGTCATTTTGATTTTTGTCACCACATACGTAGTATCATTATGTTAATAAACTTGTGAAAAATGTAAACACTCAAAAACAACAACAAAAAAGAAATCAGCAGTTTATAAACAGATGTTGAAAAAGAATACAGCCATCAACTGAATACACTTTATTTCTGAACAAATTAGATACATTTTACTTGCTTTTGAATGTTGGTTGATTCCGATTTGTTTAAATGAAGCTCACATTAAAATAGCTGAAAATACAAAGGAAGTGAATGGTAAATCTGACAGGTGAGGAATGGGAATAAGAGGGGGTGAATGGAAAAGAGTGGACAAAGAACAACAAAAAGAGTACAGAAAACAATCAGGAGAGATAGTATGGAGTGAGAGAAGACAAGAAAAGACAAGTGAAAGAGAGAGAAAATAAAACATTTAACATAAATCGTTGCCTTTATTTGTAATAGTCAGACCTAGAGGAGAAAACAAAAAAGAGGAACAATTGATTGAGGGGACTGAAGGCTTTTGACGTTTGCTGTTGGGTTTCTTTTTTTTATTTTTCAAAATCAGTGGAAAACTATCCAAACGGTCTTTTCTTTGTATTTTACTTATTTCTTTGCATCTGGATTTGTTACATTTACTTTGGGTTGTATAACCAGTCAAATATATTGATATTCTTTAAAATGCATTTAAAATTCAAACGTGAAAATTGGGTTGTAATTAGTTTTAGAAAGGTTAAGCACTCTTTACAGAGGAAAAAACTAGAATGTATTTGTTTATAATAAATTGAGAAATATTCTCGAAAATTATCAACATTAAACATCACATAATATTAAAAGTTTTGAAAAATGCAAAGTAAGTGATGATGAAGCAGGTTGTAGTTGGTGTAAACTGAGGAGCTTTTTCATTCAGTTTGAGGTTTTCCTGCTCCAGCGTCAGGTTTTGGCTATTCGAAATCAGGCCTGTCTCATTCCTATGAACTGTGAATGAGTGTGCGATAGGGAGAAAACATGCCCAAGAGGTCAGTCAAATTTGAAGAATTAACATATTGTAATCTGAAACAAGTCAAAGGTCATCATGTCATGTCCAAAACCCATTAAATATGTCATATAAGGAAGTTTTTCAGCTCATCTTACATTAACTTACTCACAGGGTATATGGCCCTGGCAGATTTTAAGTATTGCATGCAAGTACCTCTTTTATATATTTTATGTAAAAGATAATCAATATTACATTTACTAAAACTGTAAATGAAACCCCATTGTATACTTCATTCTGGTGCATAACCTTGATGTTTAAATTGTGACAGAAACTTGTCAAAAACACTCATTACATATATAGATTTCATATTTGCTTGTTGCAAAACAAACAAAGACAGTACATGGCTGTAAAACATTTTTTTTACTAAAATATTTAGCTGTGGTCAGGTGATATTGAAATAAAAAATGTATGAAAAATACTTTGAGTAAATATAAATATACGCACATATATACATATACATATAAATAAATAAATGGTTGTAGCGCCCTCTCTCGGCCGAGGTCTCTACTGGCACTGGGCTGATGACGTGGTGCGGTCGGTTGACCAGAGCAGCAGCAGCAGGATGGCCGACCAGAGTAGGCAAATAAAACTCGCTGCAGCTAAGAAAAAGGTAAAGTATTTTTCAACTGACCTGACTCGTCATCCCGAGAACAACCAGGAGTGTTTCTTGACTGGGAGTGTGTGTTCGCGGTGTATTTTAGCGCCTGTGTTATGAATGTCTTTACGGAGCTTGGGTGTTGTCATTACACGTCGTCCGACCTCTGCGCTGTCGCTCGTCCCGCCTGTCTTGTTCCTGTCTGAGGCTTCTTAGCGCAGGAGATCCCGGGGCTTCTTGTGGGCCTCCACTGATAGCATTAACTTTCCCAGATTATGTTGACTATTTTTAGTCGGAAAAGACATTTATAGCATCCAGCGTTATTTAGTTAGTCCGCGATTTACTTCACGAACTCACTGCCCGTTGGCTTCACTTGTCTTTTCTTTTTTTTAAAACGTTTAATGCATTTATTAGCACCGCCTAATGTGCTCACTGATGCAAGTTAACGTTAGCGGGTGGGCTAATGAATAGTTGGCTACGCGTGCATATGGAGACTATGTAGAGCAGCAGGTCAGCTTTTCGTCCTGTCTTGAGTGTTTTAGACACCCCAAAAAAACCACTAAAAGACAATGGTTTTGAAATTTAAAAAAAAAAGCCGCTCGCAGGCTACGATGGCTAGCTGGATATGGAGATGGGGGCTGTTTTGACAGCTGACACCCCCCTTGCTCTGTTCTGCAGTGTGTGCTGTGTTGTTCAGCTAGTCAGGAAGGATGAGAGAGGTTAGCTTCAGGATGTGACCTGTCAGCGTTTCTTGCTCTCATATGATGTTCTTAAATGAGAGGTCTTGGCGATAATAGTGATTCTGTCGCTCCACGTTAGAAATGGTGGCTCCATGGGTTTGTGCCCACAATTCCCCAAGGTCTCCCATGGACAGCTGTCATGGGCCCCCTGCCCAAACGTGCTCTGGCATTTCTCAGTCATAGAGCATGCAGAGACGATCTAAAGTAAACACAAGGCATGAGCTTCAATTTGCTGGGTTCGGTAGAGTAATCTGCTGAACAAGCAGGTTAATCAAGCAGCTGTGAACACCCATGATGTCAAATCTAACCGGGAAACTGGATAAATTAGTAGTGCATGACTGCTCCATCTCAAGCTACTTTCACACTGTTTCAGACACAGTGTTTTTAGTTGTTTTGTTAGCCCAAGCAGTCCTGGAGACTTGCTGAATGCGTAAAGAGAACCGAAAGACATTTGTACTATGAAATAGACTGCCTTACGTTCCTGTTGTCTCTTGTTTCTGGTTTACACCTTTGCTCATATATCTGTTATATTTCCTCATGTGCTGCTCAGCTGAAGGAGTTTCAGCAGAAGAGCTCCCCTGTTAGTGTAGAAAAGGGAGGAGGAGGTGGAGCGGGGGCCAAGAAGAAGAGGAAGGTGAAAGGACCGAACCAACTGGATACGCCCCCATCAGACAGAAACTCTCCAGATAATGTAAGTTCGTCACTAACTTTTCCCCTATTTTTCTTTTAAGTACAATCCTGCTATTTTACCCCACAATCAATTTGAGGCCTTACTTTATTTTTATTTTTTATTTTTGCTCAAGGGGGCACAAGGCCATATGATAATGAACGAGAAAGATTTAGATTGAAACTGGCTGCTACTAAGAAGCAAAGTGTCTCACTTTATCATGATACAATTACATAGTGCTTTGAAAATACGACATACCTGGTGAAACGGATCCATTTGATTATGAATAATAGTTTTGCCTTAAGCATATTTGTATTGCTCACACATTATATTGCCTGTAGAGTAGCCGGTTTTTATTAAGTTGACAAATGCTTCCTTGCTTGCTGTACAACACAAATACAGCCACAATGCCAACAGCAGCAGTGGCCTTTGACAATTTGTTGTAGTTGGATGAAGAAATTATATTTGTTTCCATTCTGCAAAGCTTTTCCAACACGTATAGGTAGTTAAATGTACTGTATAACCATAACTCCGTCATGTTTAGTACAGCAAAGATGATATGAGTATGTAAACGTTTTTGTAGTGGTTGCAAGAACTTTTATTATATTGCGAATTTGATGAGTGTTTCTGAATTGTATTCAGTAGTCTCAGTTGGGTTTCAGCTTTATCAACAAAATGTTGAATAGTCTTTTATGCCTATAGTACCTGAACATATATTATAGCGGGCTTTCAGTTTGGCGAGCTGTAACTTTTCTTCTTTCTCTATAAATACCTGCTTGCTTTGTTCTGCTGCTGTTACATTAGACGTCAGAGGCTTTAAAGACAGAGGCCCATGCTTTTGAAGCAGTCTGGAGATGCATTTTTGAGCGATCACATGAATTCATCTTTAGCTAACGATGTCGTCTGGCATCTTCTATAATATTCATATGACTTTGTGAATGCAAGTGTAATTTCTTGGAACTTTGTTTCTGTATGCTTTGTGCTTAATTTGGCAGTTTTGCCAGGTGCCCCAAACATGTCAATAAAAGTCATGCATATCACCTGTTGTGACGTATATTCCGTACATGAATGAATGCAATGCATGTGGGATTATTTCCTCTCCAGTCCATACAGCATGTAAAGGTCAATATATCTGCACCCAAAGGTAGTCCAGAAGTGAACTCAGATCATTCGATTGTCTGCTTGTCGTCATTGTGGATTTGGGTTCGGGTTCACCAATGGATCGCACTAATGGAGCAGTTGCAGCAAGGTTTACTTAGATTGAACCAAATCTAACAAATGTGAATGCACCTTCTAGTGAAGTTTGTATCTGTTTGTTCGGTGAGACAATTTGAATGGTTGCATTCACGATTCCCGACGCGGACAGCGTTGTTGTATTAGAGTTTGTTCTGGTCGAGCCAAACTTGAATCAGTGACTCGTGATATCAAAACTGATAAATAGACTTGTCAGATAGACATCATATCCAATGTAGTAGTTTTGTGGAAATATTGTGTCAACCTGTGACACCCTCTCTCGCAGTGAGTTCTGTAATACCCATATTTTGCTTCTCTACCACCTCTCATCACCTTTAATTCTTCTTCTTCAGTACGGCCACTTATTGAGTGATTTGTTTAAAGCCCTTTAACACTTGAGGACATGCACACCACTTCTCGACGGGATAAGATCATCGAATGTGGGTCTCATTGGCATTTGACTCATGGCTGAGTTCAATCATGTGACTGTTGTCACCTGCTTCTCACTGTTAACATGGATTCCAGTGTGCCGCTCAGTTTGCTGTTAACCTGGGAGTTATGTTGATTTGATTCCAGTATTTACCACACAGACGATGGATTGAATTCAGAGGCCTGTCGCACATGCATGCTCCCTGGTCTCTAAATTTCCGACTTGTGCACTTTATCTCTGTCCTCTCTTGTTTCAGTCGCTCTCCTTTTGCAGCATTGATTGTATTCGGTGATGATGATGCTGCACTACAGTAATATTTTTATTTTATAATTATGTAAGCACATGTTGCACCTCTCATTACATAATAATAAAAAAAAAAACTTTTTTCAGATTAGGATATTTTGATTCGACTAATTTCTACTGACCTCTTGGACACCCTTCATGTTTGCACCCTTTCCTTCCTGTAGTGACCGCTTCTATCTGCTTCTTTGTTTGCCTCTCTTGTCATTGTTGGATTTGCGTTCTCCCCTTTCACATCTGTCTTTTCTGTCTTTGTTTCCTTTTCCTGTAGTTTGACAGTATTCTGAAAGCACTTAGTCAAAGCAATGGAGTAGCCCTCCCTTCTTATGGCAACTGTCAGGTGAGCCTGTTCTGTCTCCCTTTCTTCAGTTCATTCCTCCCTGCTTTGTCTCACCCCGCACTGCTCAGCTGTAAATAGCAGATCTTCTGGTGATGTTTAATACTGTGTCCTGCTTCCTCATTCTTCATCAGTTGCACTTATATGTTTTGTCACATAGACCAGGAAACTTGGCAAGACCTTATGAATGTGCTTTTTCAAACAAGACCGCATTAATGGTTTAGAAATGTGGAGTTTGCTTCTTTTCATTTCCTCTGAATTCACATAAGAGTTACTGATCTGGTTGAGTGATTTGTCTTGTTTTTCTCAAACAGGATTGTTGACATTTTGCAGTCTCTAGAACTTCCATGCATGAGTCCATCAATAGGGGCATTTTACCAAACAACAATGTGTGTACGAGATGTTATTTATCAAAAAATATTTTTTCTATGGCTTCGTGTTTGTCATATTTACCTTTGTTTTATGCTGTTCTGCATGTTGTGTTGTGTTGTGTTGCTTTCACAGATTATTGTAAATCAGGATGCAAACTTCAAGTTACAGCAAACTTTTATTTGTCCGTTATCAAAACTGTCGTTCATATTTAAGACAAATAAATGCAGTCCTTTTCGTGTTTTACTCAGCAGATGTTTGCACAATGGAGAGAAGTGAGGCAAAACATTTTAGGCAGTGGCACCAAAGCATTTCTTCATCGTCACAACAAAGGTTACATTAGGTTTTTTTGTTTGTTTGTTATTTTTTTAAGAGTTTTTCTATTTTTATACAAAATTAATATCCCAAAATGTCTTTGGTTTTCTTTTTTTTATTATTACCCATGTCTGTCCAGACAGTAGATTTAGCAATTAATTCTACACACTTATTATCATAACCTTAACAGCCATCTCACCTTATTCTAAGTCAGAAGTCATCAAATTATACTCATTCCTGCACGCACAGGAAATTTGCAGCTCTTTCTGCAGAACTTGTGTTTTTCCTGAATGGTGACTGTGTGTGTGTCTGTGTGTGTCACGTCAGACCTTCCGTGAAGTGGAGGCTGTGGGATCGTCGGCTTCCCAGCAGCTGGAGGAGTTGAACAGCGAGCCTGGTCGCGACTCACCTGTGTCTAACCCCGCTAGCGCTAACACTGCTACTAACCTCGAGTCTGTTGGTCACAGCACTGGCCTGCAGGTGTGTGTCTCCCTCTGGTTTCTTTCTCAAGCACGAACACCACAGAGCGTATCTTGCAGCTGTCGTTCTTCACCCTGCCAGGCCATTGCCTCATTGCATCATAATGGACCTTGGTGTAATTGATGCCTCTTAGAATTGGAATTGTGTCATTAAAAGCAACAAATCTAAAGAAAAAAAGATTTTATCTGATGAACTTAGTTTCTCTCTCTTCTTGATTCATTTGGCTAACTCCTTTCGTCCACTTTTATTCTTTTCGTCTTTTCAGCAGGACTACCCCGACACAAATGGCAATGATAGTTCTATGGATGAGAACCGGTACGTTACGACTCCTCACTTTTTCCACTGGTGCCATCTCATAGATTTTAGGTTCATCATGTGACTTCAGTGTTCAGCTTGGGAGCTTCTGTGTCGCTGATTTACTTCTCAGCCACTTTATTGCTTTGCACAGTGCAATGTGATCGAGTAGAACAGCCCCAGTCATACATTTTTCATGTCACTTTCCAGGCAACATATTAACATGCATGACAACTTCACAGAGTATTAGAAACATGTCAAACTGCAGTCTTAAAAGGGATAATATAAGCGAGACATAAACCTCAATATTGACTGAATATCAATGCCTTTGTAAATGTGAAATTAGTAGCAGATCTGTTGTACTGAATCAGATCAGATTGTACGAGTGCACCGAATTAATATAAATAGACCTGTATTCACTTGTAATCCAGCATAATGAGTACTACTACTTTTGCTCCAGTATGTATTCAAAGTGCTTGTAATGTAAAATATTTAGAAGCTCTGATTGAGTATTTGTGTCTGTCTTGTGTTGCAGACCGCTTTCTTCCACAGAGAGCCTGCGACAGCTCTCACAACAACTAAATGGCTTGGTCTCCGAGGTACAGAGCTGCAGCCGCCACTGTCATCTTTCTATCTCTCCCACAAACACACACACACACACACACACTCTATTTTTGTGCCATACACTGTTAGGCTTTTAACAATGAGTAATGCCAACTGATGTGGACTCTCAATGAGGGTGTATCACATCTATTTTTGGCAGGAATGCACTGGAAGCAGTTTAAGTTGTTTCCAGTGTCCTCGGGCACCGTGGCACAGCTTCAGCCGGTACAGCGGACCAGCTTGATAAATCTTCTCTGTCTTTGCTGATTATGCAAATTCATTTTGTTTATCAAGTTTTTCTGAAGCTCTTATCAGCTGTAGGGATTTGCCCCTTCCCACGTGCTCTGCCTCAAATATGGTTACTTCTTTTTTATTTTGTGTCAGCAAAAAAAAAAAAAAAAAATCAAACTTCTAAAGGACAGTCGTTGTTGTTGCACTCTGGGAAATTTACTGTCAAAACGTTGGTCGCCCCAAGACATCTGCATCAAAAAACTGCTTTCCTGTGTCGGCGTCTCAATAATGTTGGTCTCATTGTGTCATTGCAGTCATCTGCTGCGTACGTGAATGGAGATAGTGCACCTTCTGTCAGTGACAGAGAACTGGAGGTAAGACGGACGGCTAACATTTTTCTGATGTTTCTCATGTCTTGACATATTAAATGTGAGTTTGGAAACATGTATATCATATCAATAGTGTCTTAATTACCTGTTGCTTACAGTGTCATATTTTTCATTACTACTAGTATAGGATATGGGAGGTTCTCAGTATCAGCTGCGTCAATTTTGACCACCAAGTGAATATGTGCACAAGTTTAATTTCTAATAATTAGATAATACTGGAAGTAGAAATGACATGCCTGCAAATAGGAAACAGAGTTTTCTGATAATGAACATATGCCAGTAGACTTTGTTCTTTACTATAGCAATTTCTGTGGAGATTTATCAAAATCCTGCAGCAAATGTTGCCCAGAAATGTATCTTAGCACTTTCTGTGTGTGTGTGTGTGTGTGTGTGTGTGTGTGTGTGTGTGTGTGTAATCCACATTGCAGGAGGATTTTTAATTAGGTTTTATAAATAGTACTTGGAGTCTTTTAGCACTGGGTCACAGATATGATGAACAAGTTCATGTGGATCTTGTGAACATCTTGCAAACGACACCAAATGATCCTGAAGGCTCCTCTACTTCCCAGCTGGGTTTAGCAGCCATCACATATTTTCCTCCTTCACCTCTCATTGAAACCACATTTTGGGCCATTTGTAACTGTGTTATTGTTTTCTTCCATGATAATGATTTACATTTGAATTTATCTCCTCCCATGTCTTCCTTTTTTTGATTTTTTTTTTGGCCACTGCACTTTATTCCCCTCTCCTTTATTTTGCCCCTCCCTTTTTCCTGGACGCATGTGTGCACGTGATAGAGTCGGAACCAGGAGCTGGCAGCCGCCCTGGAATCCAGCAACCTAACAAACTCTCAGCTCAATACCAAGCTAGACCAGCTGGTAAGAAGCTGCGTGTCTGCACATTTGTGTGTATGTGTATGTCTTTGTGTGACTGGAGAAACCCTTTTTTCTCACCCCATGAAAAAAGATTGCATCAGTGCATGTATGCATGTCATCTTGACTAATCATCACCTGGAATAAGCATGTGCGGTTTTTCTTAGTTTTTGTTCACACTTTACTGAGTGTGACTAAAATACATTTTTACAAAGCATCACTTCAGAGTAAGGAGCCCTGTGGGGGTGTGCATTGTGACAAAGGCTAATATTTCCTTTGAGGTATTGCCTAATTGTAGTGTTGATGGCTTTTCAAGCCTGTTTAGCAAACTAACTGCAATAAACACAAGGCTTCAAACAGCCGCTAAAGTTGAATGTAACAGAACTGGTTCTCTTATGGTTTGCACCATCAATGCCCCGTCTGCAATGGAGGTGATGTCTTTTGCTCCACGGTTTTGCTCAGTTAAAGAAAATGGTGTCACTAAGCTAAACTTATGGATGATGAAAAATTGCTTTTTAGTAAACATTAATTCTTACTCTATTGGTCTACCAGGCACAGCAATCTCAGGAGCTCACCGACCAGCTCCAAAAGGTTAGCTTTTTTTTCTTTTCCCTTTTCACTTCAATCTCATATATACCTTCCTAAAGTTGTTGTTTGTTTTTTTTAACCTTCTTTTATCTTTTATTTTCATTCTTTCAACCCTCTTTCTTAACTTCCTCCAGGAGCGGAAAGAATTTGAGCAGAGATTTTCAAAAGAGCAGGGGGCTATGCGTGAGCAATTGCAGGTAAATGTTTCTCCAAACCCATACAGAGGACATGTCTGATGGAAGTTGTTTTTTGGTGCAATATATTAGTTGTAACAATGCCTCTTGGCAGTAGATTTCATAAAGCCTGATTATTTTCATTTTAATTTGTGCAACATTTTGAGAATTAAATTGTGGGTGGAGCAGAAGGGAGTATTTGTGGTGTGCCCATTAAATGTCTTCTAAATCTTTTCAAACAGCTTTTTCTTTATTTGGAGGTGTTTATATCCTCAGGTGAACAATACAGATGAAGAAAACCACGTTCGCTTACTTGGTACAAATAGTGTTGAATATATTAGATTTACTTTTTCCTTCTTCAGACTCCACATATCAAATTCATGAGACAATAAAGACAAACTGTTAAGCACTGGTTGAGAACATTTGGCAAATTTGCATTGGATGTTGCTTACAAATGTGGCACCAAAGAAAATGTAACAAGTAAACAGATTTTCAAATTGTGCAATGTTTTTGTCAAGAAGCTTTGTTAAATGTAAGTAATAACAAAGTAATAATCTATATAATAAAAACGTTTTTCTGCAGTTTAATGTTTGACTTTAAAATGTAAAATGTTACCTAGAAATAAATTGAATGTAATTGCAATCCAAAAACACCACCTCCCCTTCCCAAAGGTTGTTTAGAGTTACATGCTGTGGATCAATGCTCATTATATTAGATAGTGTTATAACTAATTGTGTTCTGTCCTTATCCCAGGTTCATATCCAGACGATTGGCATACTGGTATCGGAGAAATCAGAGCTACAGACCGCACTACAGTACACGCAACAGGCGGCACGGCAGAAGACCGGTGTGTGTCTTTGTTATTTAATGAGCTTGGCAACATCTCACCCCGACAGTAGGTACTTCACACTGTGTGCCTCTCCCTCTTTCTGTGCTTGTGTGTAGCTGATGCAGACGAGCTCAACAACCGTCTGCACGCAACAAAGCAGAGAGTGTCTGAGCTGGAAAGAACTCTGTCTTCTGTCTCAACACAGCAGAAACAATTTGACAAGGTAGCTACCATTGCTGTGATCTCCCCACAAATTCAGAATCCAGAGTTAAATTGGTGATGTAGATGCACTTTAAGATGAACTTATTTGATTAAAATTGATCTTTGAGTGTCTTTGCATTGTCCAATAAATGGTTTCTTTTTTTCTTTTTTTTTATCTCAGCACAATAAAGAACTTGAAAAGGAGCGAGACAGTCTGAGGCTGGAGGTGTTTAGAGTAAAGTAAGTTTATTCACACACAAGGCATTTCCTTCCATTTTAGAGGGGATGATTTTCTTACCTTGAAATCAGCAGCACTTTCTATTCTGGTTGGATCGATTTAAATATGCATTTTTGTGTTGACAGTAATTTAAACGAGGAGGTGAGGCAGCAGAAGTCTGAGCTTTCGGAGCAGTTTAAGCTGAGCACCCAGGATAATGGTGGAATGAGGCTGGAGGTGGAAGACCTCCGCAAGAGGCTCGAGTTTGCTGACCTCATGTTGCAGCAGGTGGGTTAATCCGCAAATAAGCAATTTCACAACTCGGACACATTTAAACTGTTGCAATAACTGGGAGTGGTGGACCAACTCAACACCACGTCTGTATAGACAAACCACTGTCTATTTTCCAACAGCCTGATCTTCCTCATGTTTCTGCTGCCTTTTGCTTCAACTTTATGCTTTTTGTGATTTTCCTCCAGTACTCCAGTCAGTCAGATCCCAGCAGTGCCAGCCAGCAGGTGCAGTTACTGTTGGAAGAGAAGCAGCAGCTGGAGGTACACAATCACCAGGTAAAGACAAGCCTGTCTCTTCCTCTTATCCTCATGATCTGTGTGCTGTAAAGCAGGACATTGTTTCTCACAGGGATAACCATGACTCTTGCTGTATTTATTTTTATCATTACATCAATACCCATGAACCTCGATATGCCATCTATCTATTCTCCTAATTCCAGTCACTTACATTTTTGACATTTTGAGATTTACGACACAAAAATGCACACTTGACTCCCAAGGCTACAATCAAATAGCTTCTAAATGCTATAAATTCACTTTTTTTTAATCACAATTCGGTTTTGTGTTGTTGTAGCTGATGGAGTCCATTGACCAGCTGAAGACAGAGAGAGATCGTTACGCAGAGCAGATCCAGGAGGAAGGTCGTGTTTGGAAAGACAAAACCGAACAGCTGCTAACACAGGTATGTCAGCAACGGAATGAGAACTTATGGTCGGCCCATCCATGCATCTATATGTCACCGCTTTAGCCATTTTGGGGCTTCAGAAGGCTCACATTAGAAAAAAGTCAGGGTTCATCTGAGACGGTGCGCCACATAACGATTATCCAAATCAAATTTTATTCAACAATAACAAAACAAGCTTGTCTTTGTTAATCTGGGAATAATATGTATCCAGGCTCAGGAAGAACATGTAAATGCAAAATCACTGAGAACCTGTAAGTTCAACCCAGAAGACCTAAAAGGAGGTTACAGTCACTCCTGTACAGTGCCACCCACATCAATGTTCATATTGGCCAATAATTCATACATGTACAAAAGATTTAAAGTCAGAAGCCACTTAAAACAGTTCGGAGAATGAAGCCAAAGAAACCTGCAGACTCTCCCACAGTGCAAACAAAAGCCAATCTCAAGTGCAGCATTTCCTGGCACAGTGCTCCTCTTGCTTTGTGTTGGGAAGCTCAAATCAGGAAGAAAGCTCCCAAAGACGTGAGACAAAAGAAAGCCTCCATAAAGCAGTTGTAAATGTTTCCAAATAAAAAGAGAAGCTGCTGAACACCAGAGTTGCTGTTTATTGCTTCATGTTGCCACAGCAGAAAAAATATGCACAGATTATATTTCACTGTATTTTCATTATTTTGTAATTTTTTTTACACACTTCTTACAGAGTGATTGATTAATGGCGATTTTTGTGTCTACAAAGGTATCGTTGGTTGCAGAGGAGAGGGACAGAAACATAAACAGAGTTGAAGAACTGGAAGCCACCATTTTAGAACTAAAAAATGCTGCAGGTGAGAGGCCATTACAACTCTGCCATGTTTATTCCTCATCCTCAGTAAGTTTCATCTGTGTTTATTGTGAACAATTGCTTTGGTTTGGAAACAGTGTATTTGTTTTATGCTTGTTTACCGCAGTGAAAATCGTCATCTGCCTTAATAATAATGATAATAATGCATAGGTTTTATATAGCACTTTTCAAGACACTCAAAGACGCTTCACATTGCATTATTCATTCCCTCCATCCTCGATGGTGGTAAACTACATTTGTAGCCACAGCTGCCCTGGGGCAGACTGATGGAAGCGAGGCTGACAATCTGCGCCATCGGCTGCTCCGACCACTCTTAAGCTTTAAAAGAGTCATTTTCCTCAGTCTTTCATTCCCTACATCAGTATTTGAAAACAAAATTAAATTTCCTGTCAGTGTTTTTTTTTTTTTATTATTGGTAATAATTATTTATCATCAATATGTGATGGTTTGAGCTGAATATTAAAATACAATGTGCAGATGGCACGGCTACTGCAGTCTGGTATGTTTAACAGGATCACTATCCTTACTTTCTCATAGCATTGCTGGCCCAGGAGAGGGAAGCTCAGGATGATGCAGAACCTCAGCCTTCAGGACCCTCAGAGAGTGAGGTGGCTCTACAAGAAGCCCTCCACAGCCTGCAGCGGGAGAAGGAAGCTCTCACTGCACAGTACCAGGCACAAGTACGCATTTCTTTTTTGGTTCCCCCAAATCTTTTGGTTTATGGGAGAATTTGTCATTTATATGCAAGATCAGTACTCAACAGTAATTCTGATGTGACGTGTTTGTTTTTGTTTTTTGTTTGTTTTGTTTTTTAAACTCATCCTCTAACGTATTTCCCCCCAGCTGAGAGATAACGAGCAGCTGAGCCGCCTATGTGCCGAGCAGGAGACGCGTCTCGGGGACCTGGAGCGGCAGGTTGAGAGCCAGGTCCAGGAGGAGGAAGACCGCCGGCGCATGCTGGAGGACGTGCAGTCGGACAAGGCCACTATTAGCCGCGCTCTCACCCAGAACCGCACGCTGAAGGACCAGCTGGCTGAGCTGCAGAACGGCTTCGTCAAACTGGTGAGGTTAAATACATCATGCTGTCCATCTGTCGTCGCGTGATACATGTACTTCTACTTCTGTTATTGTTCTATTATTTTCTGTCTCAGCCTGTTTCTAAGATGATAGGCAGCAGAATACTGCATGATCAGCTTTTCATTTTGTCATTGACTAATTTTAATGTTTTTAGTGCAATAGCTTTATTATAAATCAAAAAATCCGTTCATGACCTTAGTCTTACTGCCAAAGGCTTTAAGTTTAAGCCAAAATTCCTTTCATTCTTTGCACCTGACAGACTAATGAGAACATGGAGCTAACCACCGCCATCCAGTCAGAGCAGCATGTGAAAAAAGAGCTGGCTCGCAGAATGGGCGAATTGCAAGAGGAGCTGCACAACAGAAAAGAAGAGGTAACATCTCATACGTCACTTTTTGACACAAACACAGCTGCAAGTCTGCAGGATCGATGTTGTTTTCACCGTCCATTTTGCAACGAAGTGAAGCACGGCTCATTATTTTGATACCAAGGTTGACAAGAACATCCAAAGGAGAAATTAAATTGACTGCAGTCGACTATTGTCAGCATCTTTTTGGCTTTGCTTTTTGTCTCCTCCAGCTGGAGCTGAAGTCTACGGAGTCTCAGAGTCTGGTAGAGCAGAGAGATCAGGTTGTGGCCCACTTGCAGCAGTATTGTGCTGGCTACCAGGCCCTGGCTTCAGAGAGGGAACAGCTCCATCAACAGTATCTGCAGCAGACCCAGCTCATGGACCGGCTGCAGCATGACGAAAGCCACGGCCGAGTGCAGCTGGAGATCAGTCACAATCAGCTCAAACAAGCCCAGGTCTGTATTATTAAGTTAAAACTTCATCCAGGAAACGTATAGTCCCTGATATCGAAAAGTCATGTTGCCAAAACTCACTATCACTTCTTTGTTTGGTCTCTTACAGACTTTTAAACATGCATGAGCTATTTTTTTCGTCTATTCATTCATTTAACTTGTCCTTTTCCAGGAGTACTTGGATCATCTGGTCAGAGACAACGAGAACCTCAAGGCTGAAGTGAAGGAGCTGCTCAACAGCTCAGCTCTCATGACATCTTCCAGAGACCAGGGTATCTTTCTCTTATCATTTACCCCTTTTGTCTATTCAGTCAATTTTGAAACCTTCTCTACCTGTTTGTGTGGCACATTGTTGTTTTGATCAAAAAAAGTTCAACCGACTTTGTGGTTTTCCTACATTTTGCTTTAAAATAAATCAAAGGCTCAGAAAGTGAAAAGAGGAGTCGCTCTCAGCAAACAATGACATAGTATCATTGATGTAAACTGCCTCACAAGCTCTAAAAGCAGAGCTGCAGCATCAGCAGTCTCAAATCTGTGCCACCCAAAGGCAAAGTAATGTAAGAGCAGCTTGTTTTATAACCTTTGAATATAAGATATTCGTTTGAGCGCTCGGCAGAGGCAGTGATTGCTGCAGCCACACCATAAATGTGAAAATAATCACTTTAAATGCCGTGTTATTCATTGAGGACTTTAAAAATGTCATTTATGTCATGTAGGAGATGGAGTGGAAAGCCAGTCTCTGCAAGAGAGTCCACAGAAGTCGACTTCTATAGTGATCCCAGATGACTTTGACAGCCAAAAAGAGATGGTAAGACGAGCCAAGGGGGAATGATTTAGTCTCAGTTTTCATGCGCATCACCGAACGCCACAAAACACTTTGGTTTGGTTTTTTTTGTAACCATCTTTCACTGTTGCTCTTCACTGCCCTGCCCACACAGGAGGAATTTATCCGTGGAGCGCTGTCACAGTTGGAAGCAGAGCGGGACGAGGCCCGACGGCAGCTGGAGGAGGAGCACAGGCTTCACATGGCAGCCCGGCACCAGGCTGCTATGGCTCTCAGTGTTGAGCAGCAACAACACAGCTACAGGGCTGACCATGAACATGAACTTGATCATGGTCACGATCATGGTCACGATCATGGTCACGACCATGATCACGATCATGGTCACGATCATGGTCATGGTCACGGTCACAGCCATGACCAGCATAATCACTGTGATCACAGTCACGAGCATTCAGGTTAGGAAAAACACAATGTTTGTGTGACAACTTTCAAGTTTTTTTTCATTGTTTAACATCACTCTGGGAAGCTGTTTACAGCCTGTAAAACTTTCACCTTACAAATAGTAACAGGAGTTTGTATCAACTCTTAATTGTTGCGGTCTGTGGACCAGATGGAGGCGTGCCGGCAGAAGTCCATCAGGCTCTTCAGGCTGCGATGGAGAAGCTTCAGCAGCGTTTCACCAGCCTCATGCAGGAGAAAGCCGACCTGAAAGAGAGGGTGGAGGAGCTGGAGCACCGCTGCATCCAGCTGTCTGGAGAGACTGACACTATTGGTGAGACTGGGAAATATTGAACTGTCCATTTTGTTCTATTTCATATTTAAATACTTGGTGAACATTTTCGTCTCTCATCCTTTGATTTTGCAGGGGAGTATATAGCTCTGTACCAGAGCCAGCGGGCCATCATGAAACAGAAGCACCACGAAAAAGAGCAATACATCAGCATGCTGGCCCAGGATAAGGAGGAGATGAAGGTATTGTTGAACACTTTGCTGAATTTGAAGCGGGGGATAACTTTCAGCCTTTTTCCACACGAAACCTTTTTTGAGCTTTTCTATCATTGATATAATAAAGTTTCACATTGACATACCAACTGTTGAATAGCTCTGCTTTCATTTCTTTTGTCGCCATGTTCATTAGTCTTGCTCTATCGAATTGGAATAGATTTCCGTTGAAAAATAATTTAAATGGCCATGATAACATTGACATTTGCTGAAATGAAATGGCGAGATAGAGTTGGAGCCTTGAGGATAGAGACGATCACTGTACAGCGAGTTATCAAGACTACAGGCACATGCTTCTTGAAAACAACTGAAAGATGCTATTTCAGAGAAGGAAGTCTGTCGCTCTCACTGTACGAAGACTTGACCTGGCATAGTCTCTGCATGCATCCCGTCACCCGTTTCCGCTGTCAATCAGGCAAAGCTGGCGGAGCTGCAGGATCTCGTCATGAGGCTGGTGGCAGAGAGGAACGACTGGTACAACCGTTACACCGGAGCCGTAGCTGGCGTGGGCACCGCAAACCCAGACCTGCTTCCCGTCGGGGAGGAACACATTCACACGGACCACCGAGCGCACACACACCCAGAGCTGGTTGCAGTCGACGGAGCAGGTACGCACAACCATAGATGTTCTACAACAGAGATCACCGCAAACAGTTGAGACCAAAAGTTGCATTCAAATAAACTGGAATAAAACCAGCATGTACAAGTTTTTTTTACTTTACTGTTTAAACGGTGTGTTTTTATAATGATTATCTCTTTGGCGCAGAAGCCATGGAGGTCATCCCTCTATCAGAGCCGACCGCGGACCCGGAGTCCGCCTCTTCCCAGGCGCATCTAACCGGGGCCATTCAGACTGATTCCAAACCGCTGGCACCCAAAGAAGACGCCACAGCTCAGCAGATCATGCAGCTGCTCCACGAGATCCAGAACCCGCAGGGGGCTCCGCGGCCACCCCCCTTCCTCGGGGAGAACCCCTGCATCCCCTTCTTTTATCGACCCGACGAGCAGGATGAAGTCAAGATCCTGGTGGTGTGAGGCGTGAGAGGTGTATGCGCGTGAGTGTGTTGAGATATTGGACAAGTGGTGAAGTCCGGGGAATGTCGAGTCCCTCCTCTCAGTTTACTTGTAGCTTATTTGATCATATTCACAAACACGGAAAAAAGATTAGCCCCTGCACACGACCGGTCATATCTTCAGCCAGCCGCATTAAAATGCCCCGTTTTTTTTCTGTTTGCCAGCACTTTCTTGTGCTTGAACTGAAAGAGGATTTGTGTTTGTTTGGGGTTTTTTTTTTTTCTTGTTTATCTGTGATGCTCTTCCCCGAGAGGAGATGATCAGGATTCCTAAACGAGATTTGATTATCCTCCTTCCTGCAATTTTAAAATTCCCTTCTCAAACATATGTGCAATAAAGGGAGCTTCATTTTCCTTCCCTTCAACTGATATAGTACTTCACGGAGCTGTTTAAAAATAGACGAGCGGCTTGTTCGTGTGCAACTTCATTCAATTGCAAATCTCCGTTTTGTTTCACTGTGCACATGCCAAAATGGAGCATCGCATTAAGAGCACCTGAATGTAATAACCCAAGTATTTGTCTTTGTTTTAATGTGAAGAGAAGGTTCCAGCGGGAGGATGGGAGATTGGGTGGTTTAATTTAAAATGCAGGGAGAATAATGAAGGCAAGGTTAAGTTGGTAAAAGACACGAGTGCACATATCGACTTTGGGACAGCAGCTGCTGCTCTGGTTTGAAGTTTTAGTTGCACAACCGAGATCAGTAAGATGGAAGCAGATGTTGCTGATAGGTACCGTTCCTTTTCTTCGTTGTCTTTTTTTTTTTTTTTTCTTCTTCTCCCTTGTTTGTAGATGAAATTGTAAAGTGTTTTTTTTTTTGTTTTGTTTTTTGTGGGACTGAGTAAGATCGTCACTGTTCTGAACAAGTGGTTGATCAGAATAATTTAGGGCTTAAATGTAATTCAAAGACTCCAAATAGTAGAACACAATGAATCAGTTCAGGTTACAGATTGTATTTGGGCAGATTCTCCACCTCGTCTTGATGATGAATGAGATGGAGTTGCTTTGCTGGGAATGACTATTTCTCATTTTCTTTCTTCATAGTGTTCTACTTTATCTTCTCCATGAGTAAGGTATACCGTTCTGGGAGAGGTCACTTTCGTCTCAGTGTCTGTACTCATAAGTCGTCTTTCTCAGATTATTGGTTCTCTGGTGCTTCGGGGCATTTGGCTAATTTGTTTCTCGGACTCAGTTCACATCCATGTTGCATAACTTACTTTTTCTTCTGCAGAGCTTCTTCCACTGAACTTTTGTGGTTTTTGTGAAGTGTTTAAGGAGTGCAATTTCCTGGTTCAAAACAAAATGATTGATAGATGCTGAGAACACACATGGGGTTAAATGTGCTTTGTGATTTTTTTTTTATTAATTTTTTTTAAGAAACCAGAATGGCATTTAGAGTCCAGGAGATGCAGCATTTTTCTTTTAATATACAAAAGCAAACAATATCTGCCGTTTCCCGATGCCTTTCTCACGGTGTGTTTAGTCTTTTTGAAGGGTGTTTAGTCCGCGCGGCGGTCATGCATCAATCAACTACAACCAAAAGTCATTTAGAGATGAAGAGACTTGCTCCTTCGGAGGGGCTCTTAGTCTGGTGGATGCATCTTTTAAGACGGTGGCGGTCGTACTTAAACAAACTGCACTAACTGCAATCACACCAGGGTTTGTTGTGAGCCGGTCAAATTTAACAAGTTTGAGCAGATCGTTAGTTTCTGTGCAGATTAACACCATGAGCCTCCTGGTTTCTGTTACGTTTACTTGTAGTCCTGCATATCAGAGATAAACTACTGCACATCTTTAACAACTGGACTGTGTGAGTGTGTGTGTGGAATCACAATGTTCTTATTTAGCCAAAATTACATTAGTTATATGATTTGTTTTCTTTGTTTTTGTAGAATTTTATCATATTATATAAGTAGTATTGCACTAAACATGTACAAAGCTTCTTGTTCTTGCTCTGTCCTCTCCGGCTGGTTGGACAGAGACGCTTCCACCGTACAGAGCCTCTTCGCTTCTTGAGGAGACCAAAAAAATAAGTAAATAAAAATGGGGATCCAATGAAGCTTTCTATTCCTGCTGAGGATTCAGGTGAATTTATCCATAGTTGTTGCTCCTGGAATACAGTTGCAGTGTAAATATAAGCCGAACGTGAAATTACTATGAGAGTCCAGTAATTTCTTTCCAAAGGTGAGGGACCAATCAGGTTATAAAACGTCAGCTTTTTAGAAACTTGAGCCACATTGGTCATATTCTGTAACGCTTGTTTGAGTCACTGATGGTCATTCGACACGTGATGACGGGGAATTCATGTCCGGCGCCAGCATCTGGCTTTACAGTAGATCTCAAACGGAAATCTAAGTAAGAGTAATGGGGATTTTTCAGTGTGGCGATTTAGTTTTCACAACCAAGACAAAACCCATTTTAGCTTCATTTTCCTCTTGATTTAAATCAAATCGAGACCAAAATCTTTAGTTTCCGTGCAAATTACAAAGTGAGCAAGATGTTTAATGCACCATTATTTAAGGAAAACAATAAGTAGGTACCGGCAACCTTATGGTCGTGAAAATGTTTCAGATTAACTTAAATACTACACAGTTGGCTTCGTTTGTCCCCAAGAGTAACAGGCCGGAAAGCATTTGTGCAGAGTTTTGTATTTTACAGATACAAAAAAAAGGATTATTACACTCTAAACATAATTTCCATATGTCTTGGTGTTGTTTAAAGCATCTTTCTTGAATTACACCACTTTGGTAGTATCAAGTGCTTTTCTTTTAGTACAATTACACCATCATCCTCACTTTTTACTTCCTCGCTTCTTCCTTGGGCTGAAATTTGGGTTTTCTTTTGGATGTAGTATAGATTTATTCGGGTTTTTGTTTTTTTTGTTTTTTTGGTAGTGGTCAGCCCAAGATGTAAACACCAATTAAAAACCCTCTTAGTTTTGATTTTGGGGCTTGTAAGATAACAAATAATAACAAAGTGGATGAAGAGATTTCCCCTGCTTTGTGATTCACTGTTAAATATGTTACACGTGATACAAATGGGAACGAGAAAGCAATTATTGTCTCTACTGTAAAAGAGGTGGTGTGTATATACTGTACCTGTGTAACATATTGTATATTCATTATGCCTGGTGTGTGGGTGGGGGGGGGACCCGCTCTGCCACGTTTACTGGTGGTGTGGGTTGTATGTCTGTCGTATGGAGTCGCGGTGTCTGGCGGTTACTGACTGGCTGTGATTTATTACAAATGTTGACTAAAAATGAGAAGATATTCTATTTATTTGGAATTAAGTTAGTATCTCAACAAATCAGTTTGAATCTAAACCTCGAAGTGAAAAAGTTGGAAATGAAGGATCATTGAGAGAAATGATTTGTTGGAGTGCTGCTTCTGACAGAAGCTTTCTGATTATATTTTTTTTTTTTTCTTGAGTAATATTTTCTCTTCTTCTCCTGAATAAAACTGATTGAGCAACTTGAAAACGTGTCAATTGTTGGTGGGGTTTTTTTTCTCAAAATGTTTGTGATTTTAGGTAAGTAGAACAGAAGTAAAGAATTTTCCTCGACATAAGAAATTGAAGCATTGTTGTTGCTGAAGATAAGTCAATGATGATTATGTAATGTTGTGGTCAAGACCATGGTATTGACATCTCTCCTCAATGAAAATCACTTTTTTCATGAACACCTTCAGAAATGAGCCTGTTGGCTTGTAGCATCAACTACTTGCAATTTGACACCTGCTTCATTGTGCCCATAAGGAGATCAATGATGAGCCAATGACACTTTGCTTTAAAGAATAATGACCACTTGTGCGTCGGTTTCCTCCCACGGTCCAGAAATATGCAGGTACGGTTAGCTGGTGATTGGTGTTTCCGCTCCGATGGAGTTAATCCTGCAGGGATTGTCTCCATGAGGTCACATGGTATTTTTAATATCTTGTCAAACACATGATTATACCTCTTGTCCACTAACCGAGCTCGTCTGTAAAAAAAAAATCTTTTTTTTTTTTTTATTCCCCTCATTGAAATGTAAAATCATTGATTCATCTGGTTATACCCATTATCTTAAAGGGTGTCGAGTGAACGCTCCTCTGTTTACATTGACACCAGCGCGCGACCTCCTGTCAGTCACCGTGACGTCATCGGCCTCAGATTCCTGGGATGTTTTCGGGGACAAAAGAGGCGAGTCTGAACACATTCTGGGTCCGAGCAAATGTTTTCCGCTTCGCTGCGAGGAAGTTTCCCTTTTAACGACCGGGCGTAACTGACGACCGAGTGTTTCCCCCTCCAGATAAACAAGGTAACTCCGCTTCTTGTCTGAAACTTTTCATAGTAGTCGAGCTCTTCGGATTCTGCAGACATTAAAACTACCGAGAAGCAAGCGCAACTTTCTAATGTCGACTTAAAGCCTAAAAGGTCGATAAAACACAATAAACTTTAGCTTAATTCTCGCGGTTAAATTCAAGTGTCGGTTAAAACCAGACGGAATGTCGACTTTTGTTTTTCAACCAATAAGTGTTGAAATAGAAAAAAAAAAAAAAAAAAACATGGCTGCCATCTTTCTCAAATCTTGCTCATTTTAATTTATTCATTCTATTAAAAAACTAAAATATGTGGCGCAGTTGTCATTTTTCTTGTGTTTTTGGTGAGACCAGGAAATAATGCATTTTTCTTGATGTTTCCATTTATTTTTGTGGATGTTGATTAACATAAAAGGCTCATCTGGTGATTGTAGAAACTACTTGTTACTGAATCTTTAGGATTGCACAGTTTACCCTTTCTGATAATAACACTCGCTGGCCACTTCATTAGCTACACACACTCTTTTCAAATCTTCACCTGACAGCACAATGGTAAGAATCTGTAAACTGTTGGGCAGATTAGGATTATTATTGTAAGTCATTCTGCACAGAAACCTTAAAACTGCTGTCAAAAATTAAAAAAAAAAAAATCTGTCTCCCTCTTGTGGTTTGTGCTTTTCATTCAGTGAAATCGTCCATCTCGTGCTGTGTTCAGCAGGTCTGTTTCTGTGAGCCACTATGGCCACCAAGAGCCGGGCGAGGCCGGATGAAGGATTGATGGTCATGCAGGAGCTCGACGACCGGCTGAAAGAGCAGATCGACAAACTGGAGCACGTTCGTCTCGCTGCCGTTCAGCTGAGGGACAACCTCTCTGGGGTACAACCATCACAATGGCCACCGTGATGTAGAAAGACTAAATGCTCAAAACTCCATTTTAGTTTATATCTACTTTGTCTTTGTCATTTTGTTGTGATACAGAGCAATGGTGATTTAAGTCAGTCCGTCAGTGACCATCTGGAGTGGTTGAATCACCTGTCTGAGCGAGTGGATACGCTTCACATGAACACTGCTGTCTTTGTTCAGGTATGAAATGAATGGCTTCATGAGAAGTCGATTAAATCCATGTAGAATTCTCGGTTTTGTTTTGTATTGTGAAGTTCTTATTACTGAAAACCTTGTGTTTCACTTGAGCAAAGAAAGGCAAAACAATCCCATTGTTAACTTTGATTTGACTTTGAAACTTGTACAACAGCATTAGAATATTGGCAGGTTATCTGACACAGTGGGATTCCATTCTGCATCTAAATAGTTTGCTCATTTTACACCTTATCAATACAATTTGGAAGCAAAAGTGTAAAATTAGCGATCATTTTCAAAAAAAAAAAAAATGTGGAGAAGGTGGAATGAACACTGACGGTATGCTTTATTAAAAAAAAAAAATCCACAAATTCTTCTCTCATTTTGTTTACAGATGAATCCAAAGCCTCGAGTATGGACAGGAAAACAGTCTTCCAAGCACAGCTACCGCTGGGGACGTCTTCACCAGGCTGATGACGCCCTGTCCGAGATGGGCTGGTCCCCCATCCGCACCCGACGCAACAGCGACGCCGCCTCTGAAATGTCCTGTAACTGGTGATGTTGGGGGGGGAAAAGAAATGTCACATTCCGACTGCAGCTGCAGAGTAATGTACGAGTATTGTGAACTGTTTAGTTATTCCTTTCTTCACATGTTGTCGCCGTAGAATTTATGTCATTTTTCTACTTTTTTTTTTCTCAGCACCTCTTGTGAAGGTGAACTGTGGTGTGACTTTTGATAAAAGCGTATCCGTCTAACGTTGTCGGTTCTGTCTTTGTGTAAAGTAAATGGACTTATTCATTCTTAGTTCAATAATGTAGGTACTTAAAAGTGACATAAAAAATACCAGCATAAAAAGTTAGTCTATGTATACACATATGCCTGTAAACATATACTGTTTATTAAATAACTGCAACAAATAAAGGATTACTGATACATAGTTGAATTACCAGCCTGTATTATGCTCATTTACAAATATAAAATACTTAAACATGAAGATAAACTATAGCTATTAGGTTTTGTGTTTTTCAACTGGAAAACTTTAAATATCTTGATCAATTCCCTGTTCCATCCATCCCACTTTATACTGTTCAGGAGAGCACGTTGGAGGCAGTTCAATAGTCCTGCTCAGGGACTCACAGTGGTGGGATTCAAACCACGCAAACATCTCAAGTCTACTTCTCTAAGTATAGGCCACCTCTGCCTCTTTTAGTGTGTTATAATCCAACTATTATTCTAAAGAATAAAGTGGCATCCCAATGGCAGCCTCAGTTTTTAATTAGGGTTATTTTGTTTTGTGAATTAAAAACAAACCGCTGATTAAATCCTATTCTAATCTACTATGAATATTCAATCTTAATTGTTGAAGTTGGTGCACTTTGATCTCAGTGACATAGCAATTGTTGCGTAACTGTGTGATGAAGCACGTGTGTAAAACATGAAAGTTCAGGGTGACAGTGGATGACGTGGTTCATTGGCGCTTGACCGGCAGGGAGCGCTGCTGCGCGTCACCTGCTGTACCAATAGGGGGCGCTGCTGCTGTTCACTGTTCATCACGGTGGTGTAAATAAAGCTCGGACAGAACGCGTGGACGACACTTGAGCAAGGAGCGTGTTGTGATTCACTAAAGTAGCACCAACCTCCTTTGAAAAAGACCCTCTTCTAAAACACAAGTGACTCCTACATATTTTATTTAATTTTTTTGTAATATCTTCTAAACGTTTACGGGTATTTTTTGTGAAGCCCAGGAAACATGGCAGAGAGCGACTGGGACACCGTGACTGTTTTGAGGAAGAAGGGGCCGACTGCTGCCCAGGCCAAATCCAAGCAGGTCAGTGACTGTGGACGAAACACTCCACTTCTGCTCCTCACTCGTCCCGAACTGAAAATATCCTCTGAAATGAGATCCTCTGGATGTCCTCCGAGCGCCGTGCTGCCATTTAATATCTTTATTTAGTGTCATACTCGACATTTTCGGAGCGATGGACGCTTGCCTTTACCATTAACGTCAATGACTCATACGATCATAACTAAAACACACTCGTCTGTGTTTCTAGAGATTACGTATATTAACTAATTATCAGCATTTTAACTTGGATATCACATTTTAGTCAAACGAAACCTCACTCGGTTTAATCAGCAGTTAAATCGCGCTATGTCAACAGAAAGGAGCTAGCATTAGCAAGCTAAGCTAAGGCACCGAAAGTTGACGTTGGCTTCATTTCTGGACGCTAGTTTTGTTTTTTTAACACACTTTTAAGTGTTTTTGCTGGAGCAGGCGATCATTAAAAACCCAGTGTGAATGCGTAGGTTTTTGATTTTCCAGTGATTAACGTCCCGAGATGTCATAAACAGTTGTAGTTTGAAAGTACCGTCCTGAATTTTCCTCTTCTCGTGGAAATGATGAGTAACTAAACATAAAACATAGATTGTTATTGATCAAGCAGACTGTGTTTGTGTTATGCGGGGAGCAGATTTCATCATACGCTTCCTGTTGGCTTTTAATATTGTTGACATTACACCTGGTGCAGGTACACGCCTTAAAATCTGGTTTGACAATAACAATCATACCGTCTAAAGTTCATACTGTCTGAAATGTTTCTTTACCACTATAAATACCGGAAGACAGACGTTATTTTTTTTCAGTGGCAATAAGCAGAGAAGTACAGTGGCTTGCAAACGTATAGTCTATAGTATATATAGGCTCAGTACAAATACAGCTGTTCTGTGACGGCTTCAGAGGTTTAAGAGAATATTGGGGAGCAAACAGGACCATGAAGTCCAAGGAACACGCCAGACAGGTCAGAGATAATGTTGTGGAGAAGTTTAAAGCAGTATTAGGCTATAAAAAGTTTTCCCAACCTTTGAACATCTCACGGAGCACTGTTCAATCCATTATCCGGAAATGGAAAGAGTATGGCACAACTGCAAACCTACCAAGACACCGCCGTCCACCTAAACTTACAGGCCGAACAAGGAGAGCACTGACAAGAGATGCAGCCAAAGAGGCCCATGGTGACTCTGGACGAACTGCAGAGATCCACAGCTCAGGTGGGGGAATCTGTCCACAGGACAACTATTGGGCGTGCACTCCACAAATCTGGCCTTTATGGAAGAGTGGCAAGAAGAAAGCCATTGTTAAAAGAAAGCCATAAGAAGTCCCGTTTGCAGTTTGCCAGAAACCATGTGGGGGACACAGCAAACATGTGGAAGAAGGTGCTCTGGTCAGATGAGACCAAAATTGAACTTTTTGGCCTAAATGCAAAACGTTATGTGTGGCGGAAACCTAACACTGCACATCACCCTGAACACACCATCCCCACTGTCAAACGTGGTGGTGGTAGCATGATGCTCTGGGGGTGCTTCTCTTCAGCAGGGACAGGGACGTTGGTCAGAGTTGATGGGAAGATGGATGGAGACAAATACAGGGCAATCTCGGAAGAAAACCTGCTGGAGTCTGCAAAAGACTCGAGACTGGGGGCGGAGGTTCATCTTCTAGCAGGACAACGATCCTAAACATAAAGCCAGGGCTACAATGGAATGGTTTAAAACAAAACATATTCATGTGTTAGAATGGCCCAGTTAAAGTCCCGACCTAAATCCCATCGAGAATCTGTGGCAAGATATGAAAACCGCCGTTCACAAATGCTCTGCATCTAATTTGACTGCGCTTGAGCTGTTTTGCAAAGAAGAATGGGCTAAAATCTTAGTCTCTAGATGTGCAAAGCTGGTAGAGACATACCCCAAAAGACTTGCAGCTGTAATTGCAGCAAAAGGCGGTTCCACAAAGTAATTGACTCAGGGGGGCTGAATACTTTTGCCACTGTACATGGAATAAGCTGAGTCACTCAGTTAAGGCTGAAATGTTCAACCAGATGTGAATGTGGCACAGTGTTTGTAATCTTTATTTAACTTTGTCAATAATCTGAGATAAGTGGAACGGTTACTTATTAACGTTTGTGACTGGAATCATTGAGTCATAAGCTGATCAGGGTGTAACAACAAGCCTGGTCGTCATGTAATTCACAGTGAATAAACCTGGACCTTGTCTCTGATTTTTATATATTTATTGACTTGTTTTGTTTTGTCCGTCTCTTTTCCAGGCTATCACTGCTGCGCAGAGACGTGGAGAAGATGTTGAGACAACCAAGAAATGTAAACTTTTGACTTTTAACTTCTTTTTTTTAAAGACCATTGTTGCATTTATTTGCTTGACTCAGTGGTACACTAAGTACTTGCTGTTTTGTTTCAAATGTAAGACTAATGCTGAAATTTTACACAGTTCATATTTGTATTTTTTTATTTTTATTTTTATTTAAAAGGTCATTCAATTCAATTCAACTTTATTTATATAGCACCAAATACAACAAAGTCATTCCTAGGTGCCTTTAACAGAGAAAAGAGAAAAACCCAACCCATAAAAACAAATGTGAATTATTGTTTTTAAAGCAACAGTTATGGAACTCCATACGAGTCCCCATACACCTGGAGCTCAATATTGGATCGCAGATATGAGAAGACCCTTTCAAGTCTTATTCTCAAGAAAGAAATCATGTTGATTCACCTGCGTTATGAAAATGTTGTGCTTTTGCACGCGCACCGTGTCATGTGATGCTGATTCACCGGTCGTCACACAGGGTCTGCGGGGCAGAACAAACAACACGTGGTGACAAAAAATACTGCCAAACTGGACCGAGAGACGGAGGAGCTCCATCACGAGAGGGTTCCTCTGGAGGTCGGCAAGGTCATTCAGCAAGGCAGACAGGAAAGAGGCTTCACCCAGAAAGACCTGGCCACTGTGAGTATCCAGACTGCAACACTTCAGCAGTGACACTTGGCATGTAATTTAGAGATCATTGAGGAGGCATGGTCTAAAAGATAGTGCAGGGATTTAATGTCTATCTCCAATGTGTGTTTTTTTTTTTCTGTGGTTGTTTAAAGCACATTGAGCTTGAAGTTGTAAATATGAGCTATTTACGGAAAACCCATTCAGCAGTCAAGTAGAAAAGCTGTTTTATTCAAACTTTTGCATTATTACTACCGTAATTTAACTTCTGATCCTCAAACTGTGACTTACCAAGACTTTATATCAAACGGAGATGAATGAGCGCATATTCCACAGCACACGATCTATGAGGTGGTAAAAATAATAAACATGTTTAAAAATTTGAGTTTTCACCTTTTGTGGAAAAAAAGTGCTGTAATATGTGTCATTTTGAATACTTTTTTACATCAAAGACTTTTACAAAATAGCATCACCTGATCCTCAAGTGGTGAAACAAAAGTAGATGAAGAAAAATATTTTATATAGTGTTTCTAACTCTTGGGAATTATTGCTATTAACTGTTAAACTCTTAAAAGTATGTGAATATATTCATAGTGAGTGTGAGCCATGTAATTCTAATAATTCCAGAGGCTCGTAAAAAGTTTCTCTTCATATTTCTTGTTGCTCTTTAAGTGAGTCTCAGTTTCCTTAAGTTTGACGACTCCTGCTTAAAATATTCCCATTCAGGCAATACAGAGTTCCTACTGCAGTTAAGTTTTCATAACTCGATGCTCGGGCAGTGTGGCAAAATACTAAACTGTGTGTCAAACCTTTCTTTGTAGAAAATTAACGAGAAGCCTCAAATCATTGCCGACTACGAGTGCGGTCGAGCGATTCCCAACAACCAGGTCCTGGGAAAGATTGAGAGAATAATTGGTAAGAATAACCCCCCCCCCCCCCCTACTCCAACCCCTTCTGATCAACTCTAAAGAGATGAACGTGAGCTCACACGTATTTTTAAACAGGGATGAAACTACGTGGAAGGGATATTGGCCTACCCCTGGAGGCCAAACCCAAGAAGAAATGAAAACAAAGCCTCGAAATCAGCCCCCCCCCATCCCCCCCTCCCCCATCCCCTCTAATAAAACCCTCCCCTCTGGTGCCTCTCCCGTCCCTCCCTCTACCTGGGCTGATCTCTCCAGCATCCTGTCCGAGGACCTGGTGCTCCTCTGCTTCGTCGCAGGCTGCTTACTAACACCTTCTCTCAAAACACTCTGTTGACCACTTAAAACAAATGATCCAATTCATTTTCCAGTATCACAAACGCCAGGTTCTGTCGATTACTGTTCACCTGCTTGGGCTTTGGCATGGATAAAGTTTAACTTCCTGGATAGTGATGGTCCATCATTTAAAAAAAAAAAAAAAAGAAAGAAAAAAAAAAAGGGGGAAATCTTTATCGTGATCAAACGAAGTAGTTCGAGTGACTTAGATTCTGAGCATGACATTAAACCAAAAGTGCTTGATTGCATCTTTTTTTTTTTTTGTTGTTCACACTTTTCAGACAGTGGCTGGATGTCATTACAGTATTGAAATGTTTTAATGCTGTACTTTGTTTTGGTCTCACAATAAAGTTTGACACTTCATTTGTTTTTCTTTTTGTGTGTGTGAATTTATGCCGTCAAAACACGGCCAGTCTTACCTCTTGAACACTTCCAACAGATTTCGCTCATTGAGAATATTCTGGATTCCTCACGTGGTGGTGACGAAATACAAATTAATTTGAAGGAGAGGCTATAAAGTTCCAATGTGGGCCACTAGATGGCAGAATATCACCACAATTGCGTCGTACCTGCCATTGGTAAAGGAACTAAAAGACTTGACAAAAAGTATTTAATTTCCTCACTGGCTGTTAATCTCGTTTCCTGATTAAAAGAAAAAATGTCCACACCAACAACAACAATATCAACTTGCTAATCTTTGTTTTTAAATTATGTATTTAAACCCAAAAGCAAAACAAGAAGTTGGTTATTGTTAATCCCTGCTTCCACGAGAATACAAGTTATTTATCATACTACAGTCATTAATGGATATATATATATATATTTTTTTACTGTTCTCATTGACATGAACGAATCACAAATTGGGGAATTGGCTCCACCTGTTGCCAACACAGCCTCAATAAGCCATCTTGTGGTCCCTCTGGAGTTTTTATGAGCTAAAAGTTCCTTTTAAAGACAGTGCTTAGGCTTGTGTCTTTAAAATAGACAACCGTTTCCATCTGGATCACATAGTATTTGAACCAGCTCACTGGGAGAAGGCAGAGTACACATTTTTCAGGACAAATGCATGTTCATATGCTAAATCCCGTCACCAGTTAACCTCAGATGTACTGACTAACATTTATACAGTCCAATCGAAGCTGTTCATCAGTTCAATAAAACATTCCATCTCTAAAAACAACTGGCCTTGATGAAGCTGTGACTTGCTGCGCTTCCCCATTTCCTCTATCATGCCCCACTTCAGACCATGGCTTATTGATTTCCCTGTTACTTTTGCCTGTGGTGAGGCTGCCTTCTGTTTTTATTAAAGATTGATGGACCTCATTGTTGCAGAACAGCAAAAGCAGCATGTGCAAGTGCAGTGCAAGCGGGACGGAGCACAATAATAAAGACCTGTGCATTTATGTCGGCTGATGGATAAAAGCCCTTCCAGTTTCTACAGTATCTTCAGCTCCTGCTACGTTTCAAATGAATTGGAGCCTTCACGTTGAAATGCTCTTCAAGCCCACGTTTCATGTCTTTTGTGGATGATAAACAATCCCACCTCAAGCTTGCATCGTTATCTTGTCCTAGTGAGGCAACAAGACCATTCTCTCCCAAGAATCTGTAACTAAAGCAAGAAAATGGAATTCAACTGTCATAGTTGGGCTATTCCTCCCCTGACCTGTCAAAATGTCCTCGACGAACGAACACATTCTGGATCACGTGTAGCCTCATGGCCTCTGGGTGTTTGTTGGGGACTAACAAGCTGTAAGTGCTGGGTGCCACATACTGCAGCACATTTTATAGGCAACGATGTTAAACTGATGGAAGGAAGCGAGCTGAAACACTCCAGGCTGCGCCCAATGAGCCGCTGGCAGCATTTTAACTATGTGAATAGAAACTCTTGTCCATCAAACTTTCCTGATAATTTCCTTAAGGCCCAGTGAACGAGTATAGAATATTTAAACTGTTAGTGGGACGAGGAGTTAAAGCTTGTGCACAAAAGAGAGCCCTTGAGGTATCACCATAACCCTGTTCTATTTGGGATTCTTAATGTTTCAAAATAAAGGGAATAAATGTATTGAAAAGTGCATTGCATCCATGACCACGTTATACAAGTTATTGTCTTTTTTTTTTTTTTTTTTAATTGCTTGTGAAACAACATTCATTAGTAGTATTGTTTATTTATTTACTTGTATATATTTGTCTAATAGTGGTTCTCGATGTTGGTGTACCCCCAGCTTGGGGGCGCCAGAGAGCTGCAGGGTGGATACAGCAGCATCTGGAGGGCATTGGGATGGTTTTCCCTTTTGATTTTTAAGAACTGATAGATACAAATAAATGCGGAGTGAATGTTTTAATTATTCTATTTAATTATTTATTATTAACTAGTTTGTTTGTTTTTTTTGCTTTGCTTGCTCTGCTATGTTTATGTTTTGTTGTGTTGTTTTTTTTTTCATTTTTGTTTTGTTGCTGTTGTTCCCACATAAGCTGAGTAAACTAAACTTTCCATCCATCACAATTAAGTGTTATGAAGACACACTTAATTTACAAGATCAGCTTTACAGCAAAACCATAAGTGTTAGAACAGTTGCAGACTACATATAAAGACCTACCATTTAATTAAAACTCTCCAACAAGCACGAGAAGAGTGATGCTTTTTATCCTCACAGTTGTTAAGAGTTGGGGGAGTGGTGGCAAGGAATTGGTTTAATCTCTTTGAGGGGGGCTCATCCACTCTTTGAAAGATGTAGCATATATAAGTGACGCATTGATAGGACCATGTTCCCTTCATCCTAAGAACAATTTCATTGTCTCCATTAATTAAATGAAGCACTTGCTTACATGTATGCCCTGTGTACAGAAATCCTTAAATTATGTGTGATGGGGACATTTTTTTCTCTTTTAATTGTAAACTTAATTACTTCGATACTGCTTTAAAGAGCATTTACACTTCGCCCCATCCCATCCCGTTTGATCTCAGTGTGGGACATGTTTGCTTTTGTGTTCTTGCTCTTTGTGCTACAAGTTTGCCCAACTTGATATTCCTCCACATAAAGTATGCAGCGTCCTGTCCGGTGCTCACTGGACAAACAAAGAAGAGGCCTTGCTGTTGTTACCAGGGGGAGGGGTGGGGGGGGGGTTATTTGGATTCTTGCTCAACAGGCTTCTTCACTTGGTGAGAGAGAGAGAGAGAGAGAGAGAGAGAGACTGACTGCCTTCCTGGAAATGCCATTCCATTGGTCAAAACACCATAGCAACATAGTTCCACCTATGACAAGGGAGCTGCCAGCGGTTTTGAAGAAGTGATGTGAAGCAGAAAGCTGTGTGGTGCTGGTGTGGTGGTTGTTCTCGGAGGCAGGGGGGTGGGTGAGGGGCCGGGGTGGGGTGGGGTGACGGCAGGCAGGGGTGGGGGGGGGAGAAAGTCTGGGGTCTGTTTTGGCCCAAGGCTCCAAACTCTAATTGAGATTCCACAACACGACCAACCTGTTGTGTTGACTGGTGCAGTGCACGTTGTGTACATCACAAAATCAAATGTGTTTCCATTAGTTGAGTGGAGTTTCCCAGCTTTTTCCTCACCCCATTAGTTTTATATCCATTTAGATTATCCTTCAAGAAACTGCACGAGTTCCTCTAATTATAACTGCAGGAGTTTATTTGCCTTCAGAGCTTCTAAATTTTGGGAATCTTGAAAAATCTAATGTTATTTTGTTATTCACTGCAGAGTTCTCTTTGTATCTTATGTAACTGCAACACCGTCTCCTGCTGAAAATGTTCTTCCAAGTTATCCAACTGTTTATTGGTATTGCAGTTTGGCATAATTTACTCAGAAAACCCAGTAAGACACATAAGGATAGATGACTTTACATTGGATGTCACATGGATATGCCAGTCATTTAATGAATGTGCATTAAAAAAATAAATAAATAAAGACATCAGTTACCACTGTGAGAAAAAAAATATATGCAGTTTATTGATGGATGCAAATAAGTGAGGCACACATAAAGTAGTTCAAATCAAAACCGCATTAGTTATGAGTTCAGGCCATGCTGTCTCTGACTCAGTCATGGAGGAAAAAAAAAAAACCTGCGCTATGCAGGCTGTTAACCTTTTTTGCCTCTCTGGACTTTATTAGCAAATTATTTATTGGGGATAAAAACTCCAGAACCTGAAGCGTCCTCTGCAGCCCATAAAAGAAATATAGAAAAAGGAAAAAAAAGATACTGCTGTGGCAAATAAACAAAAAAAAACTTAATATAATAATAACCCACATATTAAAATTAAAAAAAACAAAAAAAACCTGAAAACTTCCAGTGACTACTACAGGATAACAAATTAATTTATAAATATTTTTAATTGCTCCTCATATTCATGGCTTTTTAAGACCTGCTTGGGCTCATTTTCATCTCATATCATCTACAAATCACTGTACAAAGATGTTGCGAGAACATTCTGTGAAAGGCCAGTTTCACAAAGGACGAATGATGAGTAATATTTACATTTGGCTTGAGTCACGGTAACATATACAAAAAACAAAAAAACAAAAGGCACTGTGACAAATGTCAAAAGACTTAAATATATATGCTAAAAGTAATTATAAGGGAAAACTGGGTATCGTCCATTCAGTAGAAGCCATTTTTTAAATGTGTTACCCTCCCCAAAGTTTTTGGCCAATTGAACACACTTATGTGCCTTGATCACTCCAACTAGTAAACCAGTATCCACAGAAGAAAAAAAAAACTAGTATTCTGCAGATTACGTTGAAGCCATGTTTGCTGTTCACACAATATACAGTACAGGACTATGTGCCCATGACTAAACATATTGGGACCTCTTGTTTTCATCATCATACCAATGAGCCGTACACACAGAGACAAAGTTAGCCGCACATTCAGACACGACACAGCATCAACACACAGAAAGTGTTATGGATTGTTAGCCTGTCCTCGCAGCATGAAATGTTTCCACTGATACTTATAAAGTACACAGAATACAGTGTCAACTCGGAAACTTTGGTAAGTGTAATACAAACACGAGTCATGTTTATAATTCTCCTTTAAATGGGACGTATTCATGAGCTTGTTAAAAAAAAAAAAAGGTGATAAGGTGTGAAATATTGTCGTTCGGTCCATATTTCAGTGACAGCAGGAGCAGCAGTTTGCGGAGGTCGATTCTTCTTAAGTGGACTGTCTGCAGCAGGATGCTGATGGTGTAAAAGTGTACAGTACAAAATGGACAGCTGACTTAACAAATGGCTCTCGTTCATGCAGAAGTGACGCAGACAGGTGGGCAAGTTCACAGTTTCTCGGAGGGGTTCACACATTTTGGACCCATCCGGAGTGTCCAAACAATAGCTTTTACATTATTGGTCATTTGCATACACTCAAATTCACACACAACTATGGCTCCACTCGCAAGTATTTATTGAATTTATTTTTTATTTTTTTTGGAAAGTGAGATCACTTTAGTGAGTAGAGCAGTTCAGCAGTGTGGCAGAGAGACAGAGGATGAGCCGAGGAGAAGTACTGACAGCACAGCCAGTCCTCCAGCTCGGCGTTCCTTTCCGGCTCCAGCGATCGCTCGGCAAACTTCATCATCAGCAGGGCTCTTTTCACATCCAGCCAGTTGAGGAGGCCCTCGTGCCGGGAGCCGTCCACGAAGCCGCCCCCTTGTCCTTGCCTCTCCCACTGCTGCTCCATTAGGTCCTTCCTGGGACCCCACAGCAGGCTCTGCAGTACGCGCTTGGCCTCCTGGATGTGGATACGCTTGATGGGGTCGGGCTGGAGGAGAAGCTGGGCCAGCTTCTGGAGGCCCGCCGAATAGAGGGAGACGGAGGGCACTGCCGGCAGGTCCTCGCAGCGGTAGTCTTGCTCCTTCAGTGCTGGACTCACCTCAAATGGATTGGGTTGGTGGAGGAGCTCGTAGATCAGAATGCCGGTCTGGAACTCATCAAATTTTCGATACTGAGCTGCCGAGACGATCTCGGGCGCCAACCTGGCGTGGTCGCGCTTGATGCGCGGGTCCACGTTGGTCGAGGCAGCGTCCTCAGAGGAGCGGCGCTTGGCCTTGGCAAAGTTGCTGATGAGAAGTCGGGGGAGGTGACGCTGAACGTCTGACCCGTTGTTGTTGGCGATGTTGTCGGCGGTGGACTGCTGGCCGAACTGGGAAGACCTGCGCTGGTGAGGCACCAACAGCAGGTTTTCAAGGCAAAGGTCTCGATGGGTCACGCCGTGCTCTTTCAAGTGCTCCAGGCCATTGCAGAGCTGCAGCAGGAGGAAGCACACTCGCCGCTCGTAGATCTCCGGCTGAGCTTTGTGGAAACCCTCCCACTCCCGAACGAAGTCGGCCGTCGTCTGATGGGGGATTTCAGGGGTGATGACCACCACTCGCTCTCGCTCCGCCTGCTGGCCCTGCGCAGACGCGGAGGACTGAGGCGTGGACGGGAGCTTGACTTCATCAGAAGGCAGCATGCTTTGGGGGACACAGGCGAGGAAGTGGCCACAGTCCTGCTGCAGGTTGAAGTGGGGAGGTATGCTCTGCTGCACCGACAGGCCATACAGATGGCCCTGCTTGGCTTCTATGGACGGACTCTTGCAGATCTGTAAAAGTATGCAGACAAAGGGATGAAGCAGAATGAGAGAGAGAAAGGTGGGGTAGGGGGGGAATTCCAGGGATGGGAAGGAAGTGGAGCCAAGAAACACAAGAAAGGAATGCTTGTTAGCTCAGATCCAAGGTCGATGCCAATTCAGCCATTGCTCTCATTCAAGTGAAATCAGCGTCTTTGATGTGGATTGAAACTCTCCTCAGCAGAAAGCTTTTTGAAAAGAGCGTTTTAATGGGCAGGTTAGTTCCGGGACTGTAAACTGAAACAGCACCTCCTCATTTGGTAATCGCATTAAAATGGGAACTTCTCTGTATAAAGTTCAATATTTAGGTCTAAAATGAATGGAAATGCATCCAAGGAAAGGTTTGGTAATATTCTTGTTATGTGTGGAAATCAGATTTATTACTATAATCCGTTCTGGACTGAAATCCCACTTTCACAAGTTTCAGATTCAAGTCAATACAACTGCAACACACTCACACTGAATAAGACGAGTAGATGGTGATTTGAGGTTATGATTGTCTGAATTATTCCTGGATGATCTCTACATTTTCTAGGTGTGTTTGGCCGTGACGAGAAGGGCTGGTCTGCAAACAAATCCTGCCTGGAATTTAAAGATTAATTGGGCCTTCAGATATTGAGCAAGTGTGTGGGCACACACAAATGCGCATGCATGCACACGCGCATGCATGCACACACACAGACAGTCGCTGTCTTGTGTGATCATGATGTATTTAGGACAAAGATCAGGGATATTGAGTCCACACCCTTCTTCCTAGTTGTGTATATTAAACATCTGAATTTACTAGGTGCATCCCATTTGTGGTCTGAGGACAAATGAGACCTCTATATCCTTGTTCCATTTTCAAACTGGTATTAAAAAAAAAAACATCTTCAGCACAAATTGTCAACTGGAGCAAAGTACAGGTCGTCTAAACGGATGTGCACTTTGGTTCGGGGAGCAACAACCTCGAAGTTGAGAGATAAAATATTTGAACACTTCTCCAGAGAAGCACACAGCCAACAACACAATGTGAGAACCGACTACTGTAGTGTAAAAATATTCTTTCCATGAAATATTCATTTGATGAATACATCAGTGGCAGAATTTCTAATCTTTCTTGATCTGATTAATGTTAAATCTTTAAAGATTGAATATTAATCTACATTATTCATTATTACATTTAGTTTACTTCTCAGAGTTGCAATACTTTTGTGGCTTGAAATTAATATTCTCTACAAATTCAATGGAATCCGACCAACGAGCCAATGCTAATCAGTCATGTAATACCATGAGAAACCACAAGATGGTGCAGTGAGTAATGTGTAGTCTGGCATTGGCCTTTAGTTTAGTTGACACTAATAAGTAACAGCAAACAGAGCTGGACTGAGGACAGTTTGATTACTAGAATGACTCATTATAACCATTTAATGCACAAAAGCCGTATTACATATGATCATCTGTTTTTTTTTTTTTATTGTAAAGTGAATAGACACAGAAAGTTCAAATTGTACACCAAATGTATTCCACCTTCCTCTTCCAGATTGTTGCTATATCAAGGTAGTTGCTTTTGGATTAGTTTCATGACCCTGTTGCAATTTATTAATAAATTACATTCTCAAACATCCTTTCAAATTGGGCTCATTGTGTGAGCATTACCTTCACAGCGTAGGAGTTGCTGGGATCCGAGGCGCAGGCAGCGGAGTAGTAAACAGCATCCCCTGCGTTGCAGCTGGGCTTGTTGGACGTGAGCCTGAACAGGGACCAGTTGCTCTCCTCAAATCGGAGAGGGTTCTTCTGGGAGCGAGTGAAGTGATCCTCACATTTTAGAGCCAAGCGCCGAAGAGACTCCGCGTACAGGCCGCCCAGTTTGGAGTAAACGCCCTCCCTGCTGTCAATGTTACTCAGAAGGGTCTGGAGTTGTAAACTGGAGCCCAGATTGGGGGCTAAACCTGGTTCTGAGGCTGAGAAAGGTGCACTAAGCTGTGGGGATGAAGAGCATGTGATGCTGCTGCGGCAGTGTACCCCCAGTCGGCCCTGAGTCTTGAAGGGCTCATCCAAAGTCCGGGACCTCGAAGACCGGCCTAACGGGGCGTGGCAGCGCTCCAGAGACTCATTGGAGGAGAAGATGGGCCGTGGGTCGACAGGGCTGGACGGTAAGCTGGATCGGGAGCCGGCATCAGTGGACCGGCACACGTTGCTCTCTGAGCCGGTGAACGGGAGGCGCGGGTAGGCTCGGACGAAGGGTTTCCCATTGGCGCTGTCAGGAGCCGAGACGGTGCGGTTGACCATTTTCTTCTCCGGGAGAGGCGGCGGCTGGCTGCCCAAGGTGTTGAAGGCGGGCGGGTGCGGAGACCCTGGAGCCGAAGCCACTGGACTCCGTGCAAACGGCGACGAGCACGACAGACGTGTCGCATCTCGAGAGCCTTAGAAAGAGAAAAATATTAAATTAGATGGCTTGAAGATCAAAGTTTGACTCAAATATCTGTTTATCAGATCTGGCTTCGGTGTTCCTACGTGCCAAACTGGATTAAAAAAAAAAAAATACAAACAAGATAACCTGTAAGAAAACATAGACTCTGACCTGCACACAGCTTTTGTCACATTTGTGGTTCAACAGCAAGAATCCCACCTGCCCAAGTCTCCCTGTAAGTTAACTTCTCTTAACCTCGCAGTGCTCGCAGTCCACGCGCATATTCCTGGGTGACAGCTGTGAGTGTGATTTATTTACCGCTCCACTTCTGCCACTGCCTGCCGCACAGCCGCAATCCAAACACATACCTCCTTTCCTCAAAAGAGATGGAAATTTCCACAGTCCCGGCTTTAAGGTGACACTCAAAACATCTTCCATCCAATTATGATCCATTTGTCAATTAAAGACTTACGGCTGGAACTTGACTTTACACTAAAGGAGACAGGCACTGAGATAATTGCGTGGTGCAGTCCTCAATAACTGCTTTCACAGAGGGGGAGGACTGCTAAGTGAAAAGAAGTACTCTGTAGGATGTAGCCAAGCCCTTTTTCCCTCGTTATCAGAGTCCATAATTATCTCTTCAAACAACATTGCTCAGGAAGTTACAGCAATTACAAACGTCTGAGCACCGCGGCGGTTTCAAGCCTATATGTGAACGACGGCAGCAGTTTCTAACTAAGTTTCAAAGAACGGACGCCACTTAGTCCAAACCGTATTTCAATATTGAAAAGTAAATCCAGAATTTAACAATGCAACTCATCTTCCTGATATTATAAGTAGTATGTGCACATAACAGAGACGCCACAGAAGAGATAAGCTGAGAGACTGTGGCTATATAGCAGTAATGAGTAACTTTAATCATGGTGATGGACAAAGGGCGTGTGTTGAGTTTTAATGTAAAGAGCCAACTGATTGACGGAAAATGACACTTGGCATAATTTACTAAGCTTGTAAATTGGCTTGCTCACTCAATTTGCATGGGTTTTCTGAGCAATTTACCAAGAATAACACCATAAGTGACATTAAAATTATTGTTACGACTTTTGATTTGAATTGACTTATCGGATTTTGTGCGGTTCAAGTGTTGCTTACAAAGAAACGATCTGCTGGAGGTTTTTTACTTTATACATATTTGCTTGCATTCACCATGAAATGATTGGATGAATACCAGCAGCGTCTCTGTTGAAGACTAAGCTGGTTTGCAAACGTTTTCAAATGTGCCAAGAATGCAAAATAAAGAACGCAAGCATTCCACATCAGCGTGTCGCACATTAATCAACAGGCTTAAACTCCTAGTATTTTGCAAGATCTTGTATATACCAGATACTACATATTAATAAAGACAATCACAATAAATGGATATAGTTTTGCTGTTAGACACGAACCCAAGTACCTCCCGTTAGTCGATCAGCCTCTCACGTTTGAGCGCGTTTTCATAAAAGGCAAAGCTGCAGCCGATCAGGCCTATTGAGCCAAAATACATTCAGTTTTAAAATATCTAGTGTATGATTGAAATTAATATACGGTCCAAATCTGGTTTATTCCTTCCTTATGTTATTACATTCCTAAATCAACTTTCTGGTTGCCCTTTTCTGCTGTAAAACTTTGTACTCACCCCATTTCCTCGCCCTCAGAGCTGAAGAAAGAGCACTTCTACAGCAACAAGTTTCGAAAAGGCCAAGAGCCTTTCAGACGCCAGTTTCATGCCATTTATACACAATCACATGATGTGCGTTTCAGTTGCACTGGATACAAAGCACCACTCAAAACACCTGTACACTGGTCCAAGCTGACACTTACCGGGGTCAGCTGTCAGGCTGTCAGTGGAGGCAGTTGGCAGGCTGGTGTTGCTCAGACCCCGCAGGGATGAAGTGGGGCTCCCAGCTGAGCCTTGTTGGCTACAGCGGTCCAGCTCCATGTTGCTGCCACTCATCTTACCGGACACCCTGTGATAAATCAAACAAGGAGGGAGATTAATATCAGAAGGAAAAGAGGATTTCAACACACATGCATCAGCCTTTGTTGACTCCATTGTGTTTGCTGCAATTGATGCATCGACCTGTTTGTAAATGAGGAGCCACTTCACTTCCTCTTCCTGCAAGCCACCAGGTTACCATAACCATGCAAAAAAGGCACAGCATTTCAATTGAAATCTCTTATGACTTATTATATTCAGCATTTATTTTGTATAATTGTCATTATGTGCAATAAGTGCTTCTGCCCCCATTCAAAGATAACTTCAGCTTTCAATATCCGGCCGCAACAATAAATTCATCAGATGTCATAAACGGTCCAAGAGGAGAAGAGAATTAGGCATACTAAATTCTGTCAGCAGCAACAATATAAGGGTTAAATTACACATCCTACTGTGAGAAGTGTTTGGAATTTATTGTTTGAGGAAGTAAACCCCACTCATTTCAAATAAATGTATAACTATTACAACATACCTTACTGAAAACAATGTCACACTTCCTGTTGTTTTTGATCAAAGTAAAATTAAGTATATAACTGATTATTTTAAGCCATAAAATGACTCTTTAGTGACACACCGTAGCATTCCATTCCATATGACTCCAGTGAACAACTTTGTTGGTGTATTCATGTGGAGCTATGTAAACCTAAAACCCACAATGTACAGAGAAAATCCATGTGTCTTGCTCATGACTGATGTATTGCATACAAATTTTTCACAACTTTGAAAAAAAGTTCATAATGAATTGTTAAACTCAAGTATTAGAGAAGAAAAGGCTCTTTGCGGTCACATTCAGAATACAAATATAGCACACTCTAAGATGTACAAAGAACTTCACAACTTTAAAAATTAGCCTATTTAACACCCACAAACCAAGTTTGTGGTTAACAACATGAGGCTACATCAGCAACTATTTGCACACCAGTCTTTGACCATGTTTTCTGCAGCTTTGTGAGCCACACATCTTTTTTGTACAAATAAGTCGACTACGGATTGTACATCTAAAAGTGCAAAACAAGTCAACTTAATTTCTTTCTGCTTGCCATTATGTCTCAACTATGAGTCATAACATGTAACTAAAACAATTTTCGAAATTTGTATCTGCAAAGCCCCAAATCGTAGTGGACAGTCCAGAAGTGGTACTCCTTTCCGTCTTTTCTTCTTAGTCATTTTCCTGACAACCCCGATGACCTCCTTTAACACCAGTGGAATCTGTGCATGAGCAGAGTTTCTAATCAAGGTGACCAATTAGGCTGAGTGACAGCCATTCACTTGTCTCATTATTCCCGCTAATGGCTCATGGAAGCAAGGTTCCATCCCTTCATCTCTCGTTCCTCTCTTCCATCACAAAATGACTCCGCTACCCATTCATTCGCCGGCCCCTGACTTCTATTCCTCCATAAATCAGCAGGACAAACAGATGAGGAGGAGAAAAAGAGAGGAGCACAGGGGGGAGACAAAGGGTTAGGTATTCTCCCTGGGCACTTAGCTAACAGATCCGCTATCGTTTTACAGACAAAAGAGCCGTGATGAAAGGCAATGGAAATGCTGAGGCACGGGAGAAATGGTAATGGGTGAAGGGATTAGGGGTACGTGCACATGCGTGTGCGCCTGTGCATGCCTCACTTGAGATCTCTTAGATTTGTATCCAAAACATGAGATTTTCCTCGGTGAAAAAAAATAAAAAAAAATGTCATTGCTTCTGTCCAGAGGGAGGATGTGCACGGATGATTGAGCTCTCTGAGGAAGGGCACGCAAAGAGGACGATGTTTACATTTTGTGAGCATTGAAAGGTTGTAATTACTTTGCATTCTGATGATTGATCTTTCTATTAATTGTTTTCTCAACACCATTTACAAAGAAAAAAATGCATTTCCGATTGACAAATGATTTTTACATGCCAGCCACGCATCATACACAACATGACATTAAAAAAAAAAAGATTTGAACCTCAATGTAATAATTTTTCCTCTTTCTTATATAATTATAACCCCACTCCTTGTCCGTTTCCTCGAAAGATTCACACAAGACCCCAACGATGTCCTTGTTAAGCCTGTCACACAACTTCCACACTGTGTTATCAATATCAACTCAGCAACAACAGCAGCACAGGATTGAAATATAAACCGCCACGCTACAGTAAGTAACACTGTCTGTTGACACGCATGCTATCCTGACTTGTGTGTGATAATAATAAAGCTGTTTGAGAGGAACTGGGAAAGCTTTAAACAGAGATCAGACTGGGGTTACAGCTAATCAGCTTCAGATACGAGTGTGATGGTGTAAAACGGGACCTGAGCTAAACGGCGGCAGTGTTGTTGTGTATCAGTTTGACGCGACCAGTTTCACTTCCTCACTCTTATTTTGCCGCTTGTCAGTGGTAAATATATATATAGAATGCTGATGTGAAAGGAACAAAGTATATACATGCATGATGTATTTTAAGTCTTTTTTTGAGTCTTTTTTTTTTTTTAACTGAAAGTGGATTGGGCTAGAAAAGCAGATTTGACTCGGCCTGCCATACGCAGTACAAAAGGTCATAATATGAGCACAAGTTCCACATAATGCTATCTACTTATTTACCATGCAACAAAATTGTTACCTTTTTTATCTTTTAATCATGCGTCACAGAGGAACTAAATGAACTGTGATGTCATTGTGGTAGAAGACTGTTCAGTTACTTCCAAATAAAGACTAACAGTAGCATTTATTGCATTCTTGGTGAATTGGGTGACATTTTACCTTGCTCATTGTGCAACTCCTACATCGTACAATATATTGCAGAGCAGAAAGACACCCATTGTTGTTGTTCCCATGGCAGGAGGTTATTTGCCATGGCTATACAGTCGTATAACCAAAAGATCCATTAATGTTTGACACAAAAATCCTTGTTATCTCTTGCAACCTGCTCCAGCCTTGCTTTGTTGTCTTCTTTCCCATTGGCTGCCTCCTCATTCTTTGCAACCCAGTTTTATATTTACATGCAAAACAACAGATTTATGCACAATAAAGGTCCGCAATGGCCACTGTATATATGGGAGTTCTTATAACTAATTCAATCCTACCAACAGGATATGCAAATAGATAACAATCATACGATATTAGCAGAACAGTAAAAGCTGGATATCAATCAGAAAGGAAATAAGTGTGACATTTAAAGTTACCTCTGAATTTGAGCTTTTCAGCTCCTGATAGAGAAGTAAAAAAAGAGGCCACTGCTCACTGTGATTTTATATGTTCTTCCTGAAATACAAACTGCACCACAATTCTGTGTGAGCAAAAGCATGACTGTCACCTATTGCAAGACTAAATATATACGCTGAATCAATGTATTAAAAAAGACCCATAACATTAAAAAAAAAAAAAAAAAAAAAATCAAATCACAGTCATTGTGCCTACCTCATGCTGCAGAAATAAGAGGTCCTTGTCGGGTTGGTGGGCACAGAATGCCCTCGGATCAGACTGGTGGCTCCCTAAAGCCAGGCCATGAGTAGTAACACAACCCTGGTCCCACACGAGTCATATGGGTATTTAAAGTGTCTCAGCAGGAAAGGCAACAGCACCCATTAGATGCATGGAAATAAAGCACCCATAGCTCTATTTTCATTCATTCACCTACTGCTTTTCTTTAGCGCAGCTTCAGTTCTGTCAGACGGCAACAACACGTTATCTATTCAAGGCGGCTCAGCGGAGGGAGGGGCACCATGTCTTGGAGCAGTAGTTCACAGAGCAAAAGGCAATTCAGACCCCAAGTCAAACTCAGTAGGCTGCAATGTGAATAGCTGATCTTATCTATAAATTCTACATCTAGTGGTGACAAACCATTGCCAGGTTTGGACAGTTTGGGAGTTGCCAGGAGCAACAATCTGTTCACGGGAGCCCCGCCTTTTTGCAACCTTCACTGATCATCAGACACGCCCTCCTTGTTGAAGAGCTTTTCCCAATGCGCAGTCACACATGACGCAGCTAAATGCACGGACCCGCACAATCCTGTCGGCTGACCCACCCACCTGAGTCGGTGCTTGACCTGTAGTAAAGTGTAAAAGAGCAGAAATGCTGTCTTTTCCTTGGTGCCTAAAGGCTCGAGAAGGCAGAAAAAGCCAGACCATCTGCAGCTTTTAAATGATTCAGATAATCAAAATGCTGCTTCATGGGGGGGCATGTACGTTTTTTTCATGTGCATGTGTTCTGACTCTTTTCCATTCATTTGAACGCAGTTCAAGCCCAGTTTAGAACAAATTGTTATTTCCAAATCATAATGCTGCAGTGCTGTCTCTTTTGCAAGCGTAGTGACCAGACACACTTGTTGATTAAACAAACTAAACCTGCGGATACATTTGGAACGCCAGACAGCCAAAATTGTCACCAGCCGACTAAAGGCGTCTTCCCACATGTGTCTCTACAAGGTATTTTTATCTGCACAGAATGTCAGCAATGTCATAACATGAGAAATGGTTACTTACTAGAATTACCACAAACATAAGGATCCTTGAAATATGATCAGCAATTTGTGGTTTTGACAGTAAAATTGTATTTGCCAGGCTTCTGCAGAGTCTTGCTTACGCCGAGAGAACATCTGCATGTTTGGAGGAAGCTGCAGTGAATATTTTACACCTCATTGTGCTGCCCAGACAAAGCAAAGATTATTTTAAGGGGACTGTTTGACACTCTAATAACTGCAGCATTCGGCCTCTTCTATTTTTCTGCTTTCGCTTACTGATTCAGGCAGCGAATGTATTCTGAGACTTAAGGGGATTCATTTGCTCCTGCTCCAGCAAATTAATGGCTGCAATTGCTGTGAGCCCTTCAAAAGCAAACATTCCCTATTTTGAATGTCCTCCTGTATTTAAATATCCTTTCCCAAGCCTTAAAAACAACCAGGATGTGCAGTGTGTTGAAAGTGCAATTGCAACAACAGTGCAAATATAATTATTTACTCATCTGATAACATGGAAATGACAGAGTTGTCATTGTAACAGAAAAAAAGGCCTTTTCCTTTACAAATATGTCTATTGTGCTGCAGCCAAAACAAATTTACACTACCATGACATGGCAGAAACACTGTTTAACAGACCCATTTTGTGTGTTAATTAGAATTGAAAAAAGTCCCATTGGCAGAATGAATAGAACAAGGCACGCATTGAGGAATATGCAGGAACAGTTTGAATGATCACAAGGCGTCAGAATGGAGGCTGATTCAAGGCTGAATAATGATTCTGTGAAAGGAGAAGGCACCGCAAGATTCCCAAAGATGACTGCAGTGAGACTGCATGCATGCAAGTGCAGAGTGCTGATACACGCAGTCACATGCTATGGGCCATAAGCACCAGCCGTCTCTCGCTTTCTGTGTACATACAGTGTCACATGAGAGCAAAATGCCTTTATGCATTTAGAATAAGTGTATTGCTAAGTGCTGAATTATGTAATATAATGAAGCCACAGTCACATGGCTGTTACAGTCCCATTAATGCTAATGCATGTCACAGGTAGGGAACAAAAGGACAGAGACACACCGTTACACAGGGCAACTCAAGTTTGATTAATACACTGCTTTCATCTCTGACTGTGAGCACATATTTTATGAGCCTGTAATTAAGCGTGTATTCGATTTAAACTGCTGCCACCTTGTGAATAATACTTTATCCTCGCCTTTCTTTTTGATGGCTGCTTGCATTGATTTGTGTCTATTAGTGTTATCTTCTACTTGTTTGCAGGCATCCAAGATGTTCACTCTCTTTAAATATCCACAACTGAGGATAAAGAAAATATTCTTTAACACCAATTAACACAACTCACCATCATTAGCTATATTTGGACACTGCCAACACAGGATATTTTGATATGATTTGTGCATTTAACTGACACATACTGTGTCACATGTTTAAAAAAAACAAACAAAAAAACTATACATAAAAAGAAAAAGAATCGTTGATTAATAAACAATCCTATTTCCAAAAGTTGTCATAAAATTCATTCAACCATGATGGTATATTAGTGTTGTGTCCTCTTTAAGAGTTAATAAGTGAGTCTACGAGCTTTAAACAAGGAGCTCTTTGTTTTTCTTACCTGTGCAGTTTCTTAGGTGGTGGGGGCGGCGGATTGGGCTCATTGTTGGCAGCTCCTTTCCCGGCTGCCAGCGGCTCTGGTGAACCGCCATGCAACGGTTGCTTGGCCGGCATGCTCCCGATATGCTTGCCCTCCTCCTCTGTGCCGGTGCCCTCAGTTTCCCCCTGACAGGCACCATTGTCGGGGGAGGCCGGGGGGGCCGTGCCTGGCTCTGTCATCAGAGGGGGGCTGCTGTGGGCCTTCCAGTCCCTGGCCTCCTTCCAGACAGCAGCACTATTGACCGGGCCTGTCACACGAGAGGTTGTCCCCGAGCTGGCAGCGAGCTTCTTCTTCTCCATCTCTTTCCGCTCCCTCTCTTCTTCCTCCTCTTCTTCTTCAATGCGGCAGTTCCACCCAGAGCTGTGGTGGTGCGGCTTGTGCCAGCGTTCGGAGGCCGCGTTGTGGCTCTCTGTCGGGACCTTGAAGTGGCCCTCTCTCGCCGAGACGAGAAAAAGCATGGGCAGTTCAGGCAGCGGTACTGGGGACGAAAGAGATGGGGAGAGGCTGGAAGCACCCAGTCTGGGGAGATCGGGAAGAGGAACCAGGGAAGACATGGACGGAGAGAGGCTGGAGGTGCCCAGTTTGGGGGAGCGACTGCTCCTCTTTGGGGGAATGGGCGGGCTAGACTGGGGCTTGGTGTGCACAGTGGGAGTGAGAAAGACCTCAGTGGCCAAAACGGGTGAGCTGTGGCTGGGGCTGGGCCAGCGGAAAGCTGGGCTGCTGGGGTCTTTACGCGCTGTGGGGCTGAAGTGGCACTGGGTGCTGACAGCTGAATCTGGGCTGCACAGGTAGAAAGTCTTGTTGGTATCCTCTGTGTGAGCAGCCATCACAGTGATAGTTGCTCTCTGACTGTCTCCCAAGGACTCTTGCTCAGAGGACTGGGACTGCTTGGTCTGATTTGGTGACTCGGGTTGGGACTGCAATCCGTTCTCTTGCGGCCTGCGCTTTTTCTTGGTGCTCTCAGCATAAATGGGTTCTGAGTTAGTTTGTCCGTCAGGAGAGTTAGGAGTTGACTTTGAGCTACTGATGGTTGGTGGGCTTTGGGGACTTCCTGAAGTGTCTCCTTTTCCTCCTGACCCCTCGGGACCATGAAGGGAATCTGTACTGCTACGATAGGAACAAGAGGAGTCTGACAGGCTGTTTTGTTTGGACAGGACAGGAACAGAGTTTGGGGATGTTGGGCTAGTGAGGGTTGTAGTTTCCACACTTAAAACTGATGTATAGGAAGTGCTGGATGTTTTTGTAGTAACAGTAGTCGTACTCCCAGTGTTTACACCATTGCTATAAACTTTGGCAGGACTGGATGGAACAATGTCCACTGACAAAGGTATCTCCACAGACGCCTGATGGGACTCTTGATGATTTGCCCTGGCAGCCACTCCGGTTCCATTATAAGTACTCTTGGTTTTGATAGCAGCCACACTAGTCTGCTGCTTGCAGGAGTCCACGTTGGCATTTTTCTTTACATTTTGAGAGCCTCTACCATCCTCCTGGGTTACAAAGATACTGCTGATGATCATGGAATCTTTTGGTAAGATAGTGGGTGACAAAGGAGGCATAGAAAAGCAGTTGTTGTAGTCCATCTTGGCATCTGGGCTCTGAAGAACCGTATCTCTAAGGGTCTTACTGCAGCCATTGCTGTCAATGTAAATAGGTGACAGATCCAAGAGCTTCTTCAGGGACAATCGCTCTGCTGGACTCTTTACGTTCTCCTGTTGCAAAAAAAGAAACAATAACAAAAAAAAAAAACAGGGTGATTCATTTTAAACAGAAAAACATTAAATGACTTGTCACAGAAAAGACCCATTTAAGAAACATACCTGCTCTATGTTCATGTTGATGTCAGTAGACTCGTTGGTGTCGACGCTTATCATGGTGGGTTTGACAGCGATGGTCGGCTTGCTGTAGAGTGAAGGTGCCGTTACGCCAGCGTCTTCATCTCCTCCAAGGCTGCCCTTCAAACATGCAGCTGGAACGCTGCCATCCAAGAGGGTCTTGTGCGCGCTGAGCGGGTGGAAGCAGTTCTTGCAAGAGCCGGGTTTCCACACGTGTTCTGCAAAGTCGCTGCACGCTGACATCTTTGGGTTTGCTCAAACGGATTCGGTCAGAAGTTGCTGTGAAGGTATCCCGCCGATCCAGGGTGAACTCTCATGGCTGGCACACAAGAGGATCGCAGCACCATAAGATGTTGATCACAAGGCAGTATGGAACGACATCAAGAAGAAAGAGGTGCATTGTTATCAAGAGTGAAGTCGAGAAGTCAATGTAATCACTTTTAGCTTACAGGCCGTGCCATAATCATAATTCCACATGCCTCTGTGGCTAACTGCAAGTGCTTTGATTGCACAACTTTTCTGACTGCTTCAAACTACAGGAGCATCACCAAATATATATTAGCATTAAAAAAGTTCATTGTTTAGTCTTTCCACACTGAAACTTTAACATTTTGATTGTGACAATTGAGATATAGGATTACAAAATTAGGAAAAACATATGATCTCATGAAATATTCTAATATCTTATTGCACTCTGATTATATTTCCATGATTAATTTGCTAAAATGAAGAATAACACATTAAACCTTGAAATAAAAAAAGTAAATGCATGGAAGTTTTAGTGATTAAATTAAATCATGTGAAAAATGAACTGCTCCATTGTATTAACCCCCCTCAATGCACCTTCGTACGAGGGACAGCTCATATAACCCAATAAATCCTAGACCTGAAGGATTGCAACTTTTTAAAACAAGGTGGAAAAAATAGACTAAGATGAGATTAAATAGATATCCTGAGAGGAAATACTTTGTCTCATTCCCAATATGAATTTCAATACTATTTTTTCCCCATCAAGATGACAAAAATGTGCAATGTGCAAAAGAAGTTAGCAAAAGGTCAAACACCTGTTTGAAAATGCAAGTGCTGTGATGAAGGAGTCCAGGCTGACAAGTGTTTCAACGCTCACAGAGGACCTCTGTTAAGATTTAAGTGTCATCCGTGGATGTAACCTAAGAAGAGCCGATGTGTGCTGTGCTACATGTTCCCAGGCTCTCTTAAATTAGAGGGTATGTGGTTTCTACTCAACCAAAGGGCCTGCCGGTGTGAGCCCAGCAACATAAAAGACCTCCAGAGTCTTCTGCAGCCCCCGACATGCTCGAAGAAGACGGAGGAGCCTCAAACGTCCCAGAGGTCGGAATGTCAGGAATGTCTAAAAGGCGCAAGTCTCACCAGGGTGAATCTCACACCCACTACAACCTCCCTCCCCCCCCCCCCCCCCCCCACGTCTACACACAAAAACACACACCCGGCCACTCCACATGTGTGTCCACCTCCTCTCACAAACAAACTCAGCCCCACACACACACACACACACACACACACACACACACACACGCACCTTGTTGTGTCCTGTTTAAGTGGACTGACAGTGAGAAGATCAACACTGTTTCAGAGGGATCATTTGTCTTCTCGTATCTGGGGGTCCGTTTAATGTTCCGCACACAGCTTTAATTAGCTCTCAACAAGGTGCTGCACTGACACACGGCAACATAAGCTCACTATTTAGGTTGACTGTCTGAAAATATCTGCAGGAGGATCAACAATTACTCTCAGTGACAGTCAGAAATCGCCCATATGCACTCAGGCTTTAAGTTCAATCCAAACTGCTGTTATATCAGGCTTTCACTTTGTAATAAATAATTTGTTGGTGATATGTGGTGAATCTGGAGGTAATTCAAGTCTGTTGTCCTTGTAACTTACTAACCCCTACAGGAATGAGGAGTTCCAGTGTTGGTGAAGATAAAGCCTGTTTACAGTTTTCTTTGTCCCGCCTGAGTCAGTTAAGGCAGGAAGGCACCCACAACCTCCCTGTTTGTTTAACTGTTCCTGCGACAACAGAGGAAACAGACGTCTTACGCTGTCGTGCATGAGTCAGAGGCAGAGACGTCTGAACAGGAGACATGCGGCTCATTAGGCTACTAGGCCTTCTGTTTTCGGGGAGCAGAATGACAGGTTGTCACTTTGGCCTCAGTTGTTCTACTTTCCCAGCAGGGAATTTGGAGGACAGGAGGGAGGGTGGGAGGTTCACCTAGAGAATGTTCAACATTTTTTTAGTCTGCAGACGAGATTGAGGGACACTTTAAACTGTAGGTTTGTCTGGCTCCTGTTGACATGTTCAGCCCTGCTTGTTTGAACAGAGATAGACCCCCCTGTCTACATTCCCCACACCTTCTCAAGCTCAAGGTCCAATATTTCTCACTTCCTCTTGTAGACTAAAACAGACACACACACACAAGGTAAACGAACCAGAAGCTCAGCCACATGACAAAATCCATGCAATATAAAGCTCAGACTATGAGGAATATCTCAGGGTCATGTTAGAAATCAAGTATCTACAAAAGTAAGACGGACACAAAAATGACCAGATGCTGGTAAGGTGTGGAATTTATATTATTGAACCACCTCACCCAAGACAGTAAATAAACCTCATGTCCCTTTGACCTCTGTACATACACTGATCATCACACACAGCCACTAGAGGTCTCAAAAAAACACATCCAATTTTTCTTCTCCATTCAAAGAGATTCAAAGCATTATTATCTACTGCTTCAGGCTAAAATCACCCATTTGTGTTTCCCTTGAAAAACAGGCTGAGGCAGTTCGCTAGACTGGCTGGCAGGAGCTTAAATAGCCCGCAGATACGGCGACAAAAGAATTTCAGAGCTCCTTTTTAAACGCCAAAAAAACAACTGGCAAAGCTGAAATCATTCCTGCAGGAAGTAGGATGTGACACGCACGTGATCTCACAAACACGCGCACGTTTATGAAGTCCGGGCACATCTGATGGTTATTAATGGTATTGATTCATTGCTTTGTCCTACTGACGGCCTTTTTTTTTTTTTTTTTTTCCTTTAACAGAATTGCCGTGTCAGGACACAGGGAAAGACAAACAAAATGTAATTGGATTACATCCACAGTCACTGACGATCACAGTAAGTGGAGTCCACTTCACAGTCTCATCAGCAGGACACATCTTTGTGTGCAGTCGCTCACTTTGAATACAAATTATTTTACAAGCCACATTTGTCTCTCTTGATCACTCTTCACACCACAACCCATTCATTCAACCCCCCCCCAACCCCCGGTGTCAGAGGGGGAAGAATTTCCGCCCAAAACTTGGGAACTTTTTCTTAAAACTTCCAGTTAAGCGTGATATATTTTAACGTCTTGACAGCAGCTGCTTTCTATCAGCTGATCAGGTGGACCCCACGTGGTGAAATAAATAAATAAATAAATAAAAAAAAATAAAAAATAAAAAAAATCTGCTTTGTTATTCATGTTACGTGTTGCCAGATTTGCTTGAGGATAATGATCTCCCTCTACACACACACAAATCATCTATTTGTACTGACAATTTTCGTGTCCCACATTAATAAAACATAAGAAATGCGCACATGGAACGAGTCGCTTCAACCTGCATCATCCTTGGAGACACTGAACCAGGTGAATCCGAGGGAAATGAAGGGAGGATAACTGACAAATACAACGCGACCATGCTGTAGTAGGACAAGGTTATGTATTGCCTGCAGGCTGCTTTCCTTACCTGCTCGGACTTTCTCTCCTCAGTGGCAACCCAAAAGCTCTTTAAAAAAAAAAAAAAAATTATGATCAGGTCAAATGCAGCTCTTCTGATCTCCCTGTAGAAAAGCTGATATCCGCCCGTATTCCCGTGTTTCAGGTTAAAGAGGGTGCTGCTGCAGGCTGAGCGCTGGGCACACTGCTGCTATTGCTGCTGCTGCACTGTGTGTGTGTGTGTATGTGTGTGTGAGTATGTGTGTGTGTGCAGAGGTAGTGAGCAGGAGTCTCCTCTGCTCTGCAGCAGCGTGGGGAAATCTCACAGGGAGGTGGGAGGAGCTCCTCAATCCTCAGCAGCCACAGCCATGCAGTCTGCCTCACACTCACAGATTGCCACTACATCCCTTGTCCAGATGCCTTTCAGAACTTTCTCAATACACAATCGAGTCAATATATAGATACTTACACAACTTAAAAGTTTGTAGCTTTATGCTTCATAGGAACGTGTCTTGATCAGAGGCTCTTTGAAGTGGATGTTAATATGCAGTCTTCTCTGGGTTCTGCTGCCCCTGCCCTGCTGTTACAACCCTCTGCTTCTGTTCATCAAGGCTTTGGGTGACAGAGTGATAGAAAAACACTGCCAGTGCTACCGAGCGCCCCCCCCCCCCCCCCCCCCCCCCCCCCTGCTGCTTTCCATTACTGACAGCAAAAGGAGGCAAAGCTCAGGGAGCCACAAAACACAAGGCACAGTGTCAGATGAAGCCCGGCATCCTGAGAGATTAACCTTTTAACTGAGCGTGTCCTCTCATGTCTGACCGAGAAATAACACTGAAACGAGGTATTATCTTGCTGCCTTTTTGAAGCATTTAAACACAACTGTCTGTAACGCTTGTGGAATCTGCATTGATCACTGCTTTTTTTTTAGGCATTTTGCTGTCGCCTCATTGACAGACAATGAAAAAAAAACACACAACAGCAGCTCTGTTGACCTTTTTAATACTAGATTGATGAGATTTGTTTCAACTTCATAGCTGTAGAATTGTTTAAAAAAAAAGGGTTCATTGACTGAGTGCTTGTGTCTCTTTTTCCAAGATGACTTCAACTTTCAAGTATTGATTGGACTGGGAGCTCGTGTTACAGATGGTTCACACACTGGTGAATCTTGTCTGAGATTGAAAGGCCATACTTACTGCTATAATAACTGCTGTGTAAAGCTCTAATCATCTGCTTTCACAAACAGTTTAGGAGTTATGGTTATGAAAATGATGCATGCCCAATCCAGGAATGTAGAAAAAAAAATGGTCACCCTCCAAATCTAAGGACTGCATGGCTGAGCTCACTTTCTTTCTTACCACACGTCTCTCAACTGCACGGACACAGAAAGCGCCAGTTTCCCGAGGCTCCTATGAGGATTTATAGCAGAGCTGAGACAATCAACATAAGTGGCACGGCAGCGACTCGATCCAGCAAAAGTGATATCTTTTACAAGACCACCTGTTGCATTTGGAGAGAGTTGCAAACCTCTCAGGAGGATTAGGAAGTTGTTGCCTTTCGTTCTATTTCTGGCAGCGTGGTGATTCTGTTAATTGGGTAATTTACATAGCTTGTGCATCATACGGAAATGTGCCATGGCACTTGAGGAGAGCTCAGGATTGTAGGCACTGTCTGAATGACTATCCACGTGTGCGAAATAAACCGGTGTACTAATCAGCGTGTGCAGAAGGGAGCATATCTTGTCTGCGTCTTTTATCCGTGCTGAGACGTTGTTTGTTAACCACGCGAGGTGTCATTCTGCAAAGTCACAAGAGGAGCTGTCATGTAAAACTGAGATGTTGCTGGAACATGGACTGAAATCCCCTGCAGACACTGGCGTCAAGGAAAAACTCATTTGCACATATTTTTCTGCAGCAGAAATCATATAGCGGAGGGGGATTTCGGGAAGGTGAAACATGTAGTTGTTGTAATTCCTCCTCACTTCATCTTATATCTTCAAGACCATTAACCGCATGCTATGCATTCATATTGTGCTTGCTCTTTTGTATGTTCCTTTTAGCTGGGTCCCCAGAGTAAAAAAAAAAAAAAGATTAAAAATGAAGCATTACAAAAATGTTACATCAGATTTGACATCAAATTTATTCAGATCAGAGCTTCAGCTGATTTCATTGCCATCCATCCATCCATCCATCCATCCATCCATCCATCCACCCATCCATCCATCCATCCATCCATCCATCATCCAGATTTGTGTTATCTGATCTTTCTCAGAATGTGTACAATAAGTCCCATGAAGCATTTTGAGCTGCTCATCTTTTCATAAATTATACCAAAAAAAAGCAACCAAAGCCAGTTGATGGCAATCTGGCTGCCTCTGCTACTCCGTGCACACTGATGAATTAGCAGTTTGTTGGCACGCTGCATGCTGCAGTGGGCTTGTGTGTGAGACGGAGAGGGAGAGAGAGGGAGAGAGAGGGAGAGAGAGGGAGAGAGCGGGAGAGAAGGAACCTCGCTGTACTCTGCAGCACGAGGATGCCGTTGGAGGAGAGCCAATCACAAACTGCCCAGGTCCTGGCCACAGATACAACAGCAGGAGGGTTAAAACACGGCCTTCCATATGACGCCTGTGATGTTTGCCTACCCTGATGTGTTTCCAATCCCATACCTTGATCACTACATTAATATAATACACACTGAATACTTAATGGAATTGCAATATAGTCTGATATAGATTTAAGCATTACAATCCCCATCCGACTGTATGTATCCACGGCTTTGCAAGCAGTCACGTTACTCTACCTGCTCTCTTTTCACTGTATTATTAAAGAGCCAATCTTTTCAAATGAAATCCAGAGCGGAGATAAGTAGGTTTTTAATGCAAAGCAGCAAGAAATAGACTTCTTCTGATGACATAAGGCTATCCTGAGGTTAGTCGGAGCAGCAGGGGATCTCCTTTAGTGTGCCCTTTGATAAGTACAGTATTAGAGCACTTACGGTCACACACACGCACACACACACACAGCGTGAATTAAAGCCAAATGAGCTTGAGCGAAGAGTGAAATTTATCCAATGATTTATAGTTTTCCCCCCTCGATTCCCCGACAGTTAATCTCTTGGCCGAGGTGTGAATGTGTATGTGTGTGTCCGGGAGTGTATCCTGGCTTCACCTATAGTCAGTGGGGATCTGCTCCAACCTTCAACCACCTAAAGTTGGATAGAAAATACTTCCAGAAAATCCATAGATAAGAGGTCAATCGTTTCTGTCTCAAAGCTGCTCCTCTCTTTGTTTTTTATTTTGTTTTTTATACACAGAAAATATAGCACTGCATTGCAGTTGACAAGTTATACAATTAGATATGAATAGACAGTATCAATGTCCATGAATAAGAATTAATTCATGAATTCCTATTTAGTGAACAGACTCCATTTTAGCCACTGAGGACATTGAATTTAATAAGTTAACGTGTTTAGTAAGTAAATATTTTAAGTATTTGTAATTATCATATGCAACCATATTCATTTGAATAGCTTGCTTATTTGGGGAAAATATAATCCCTTGTTTTGTCAGAATAGCTAAATATGTCCAAGTTTCAAATCCTGGTGACTATTTATTCCATATAGTTTTAGAAAACAAACTAAATGAACAGATACAAAAAAGTTCAAAAGACCATTTTGTATTGTCAAGCTCTTCCGAATTGATCAATCCTTCTAGTGAATTGACCACCATGAACTTCAATATGACATTGAAGAGCTCTGAGGTGCTGTTTATCTGTAAAAATATTTTGATATTTACCAGTATCTTTTTTTTTTTTTTTTTGGACTAAAATCAACATTTTCAGATTATCTGAGAAACAACGTTTGGCTCTCACCCAATAATTCCTCATCAGTGTTTCCATGTGTGCATCAAAGCATCTTTACCCAGGTTTGGGTTGCGTGGGGAGGAGTTGACAAGATGAAAGTCCTGGTAATCTCTGAGCTGGACCATTTGTTTTCTTGTTGTACATTTTATTGAAGTGATGGTTTGTGTCATTTCAACTGAAGGACCAGCAGCCACAGTTAATCTCTTAGTGTATGGATGAGATGAGACCAATTTAAAGTATAATTTAAGTTATATATAGTGAAACCCAAAGCGATCTCCCAAAGCAATCTCTCTCTCTCTCTCTCTCTCTCTCTCTCTCTCTCTCTCTCTCTCTCTCTCTCTCTCTCTCTCTCCCTCTCTCTCTCTCTCTCTCTCTCTCTCTCTCTCTCTCTATTTGGGTTAATTGACAAACCAGGTATTGTGCTGCTCAGGTTTCTGTCTGTTTCTGGTTTCTGAGTGTCACTTCCCATTACCACAGGAGGCCCCATAAAAGATATCCTGTCACTGCACCAAAAGGTCTTTGTTTGCATTTGGCCTGCATGTGAAGAATACTCTTTTAGACGGTCACTGGAGACATTGGACTTTCTCACTTGAAACTCAATGCTTCTCTCCGATTCCTGTACACCGTGAAATAAGGAGGGGGGGGACCAAACTTCAAGCGAAATCTGAACATTTTGAACAGGTGCTTGAAAGGAAAGATGAAAAGGAAGGGAGCAACTTCTGTTTGCAGTCAGTCTGTTTACTGCTTGTCGGAAACAGTACAAAGAGTGAGAGGGGGCAGAATGTACGCCAGTTCCCTCGGGACCCACTTTCTTCTCCACAGGTCGTCCCTAATAAAAACCTGGACATTTAAAAGTTGCCCCCTCGTGTAATCATATGCAGCTGAGAACCAGGAATTCACGTTTTGCTGTGTGAGTTTGTGCATATATGTGTCATTTTTTATTTTTTTTAAAACTCTGGTCTTGTTTTAACTCTCTGAAACGTTTTGTGGTGTCTGGACTTTACCTTTCTTGTGCAGAATAATGTTGGACTACACAGTGATTTACATGAATAAGCATTAGGGAGACCATCATGAGGGAAGTTTCAGTATTAAGGCTGAAGTTACAATGACGAAGGTTGGGTTAGGGGCTTGGGAACACATTGAGATTTCAGTGAGAGGGCCCCACAAGTGATGTGGTACAAATGTGTGTGTGTGTGTGTGTGTGTGTGTGTGTGTGTGTGTGTGTGTGTGTGTGTGTGTGTGTGTGTGTGTGTGTGTGTGTGTGTGTGTGTGTGTGTGCGCGTGCGTGTGCGTGTGCGTGTGCGTGTGTGTCTTTCTATTAAAGAGAGAGGCGGGCATCTGATTTAGTGTGTTTTACCCTCTGGGTTTCCATGGCAGTGGTGTAGAGGGGTTGGTGCGGTTAGGAATGCAAAGATAACGCAAGGCATAGCCACACCTCTTTTTCTCTCTCTCCCTCTCTCTCTGTCTCTGTCTCTCTCTCTCTCTCTCTTTTTCTAACAATACACACAAATCTACTCCGATAGTCTCTATAAGAAAACCCTCTACTGTCCTCGACCGCCTCCATTGCTCTCTGCGTTCCTGTACCTGTCCCTACAAGCTGACTTTCTGATTAGGAAACACTTCAATGGGACACATCATTTGTTTATAGAGATTGGGGGAATTTCATACGTAATCTCTATGTAATTCGCCAATATTACTCATAATGGTATTAGTCACAGTAGCTGTACCTTGGGCAAATCTTTGAGCCTGTTACTTACGTGTATCAGAATTAAAAATGTAAAACACCTCATGTCCTTAAGGGGCAATTTGTCTTCCAGACATCAGTTCACCACAGTTACAGCACGATACAACACAGCACGAGATCCTTATCTCATACTTCGTCACCTTGAAACACAGCAAAAGAAAAACCTCATGACACCATATCCAGGCTATTGTTTGTGTAAAAGATTAACACAAGGTGGAACAAAGAACAACTGATGAATAAACTGTCAAGATACAATGAGACATAGTGGTCGAGACCAAATAAACCAACTTTTTTTAAAAAGTATAAATAATAGATTGCATGATTGTATTTTTGATACTTTAAAAGGAAGTCTTTCTTTCAAAACAGGAAGTCTTGTACTTAACTATTCCCTTTCTACCGTGCCTTAAACCTTCACCATAACTATACATTGAGATGAGAAGGAAAGGAAGAGAAAAAGTTCAAATGTTTGCAATCAGGTACTGAAAGTAAAACTTCAATGTTGCTAAAAAAAAAATGTATATTCAAGTAAACTTTAGATACTTGAAAAATCCATCCCAGTACAGCAAGAAAGCACAAATACTTCACAATTTCCTGCATCTGTTTGTTTCTAACTGTTGATACATGGAAGTTATCATGAAAGGAAAACATTTCAATCATATTTGAACCTTGATTTCATTTACTAAATACATGTAATAAAGATTTGAAGAGATTTAAAAAAAAAAAGAAGATTTGAAGAGATAGCTCGACTATAGACTAAATTGCTACATTTATTTGCAAAAAAAAGTGGTTGAATGGAGAAACCCCGCTGATCACGGTTTTTACAGTCAGATCCACATGCAGGTCGGAGACACGGAGACACACCAGCTGTTCCCTCTGTGATTGGCTGCTCGGCCTCCCAAACTACACCACTTTAATACATATCGTACACCACTGACCTGTTTGCCCTGCGAGTGGCCCACTGTTCTGCTTGAATACTTGACACACATAAACACAAACGTGACCATAGTTTTCACAGATGTACAAACGCACACACACACACACACACACACACACACACACACACACACACACACACACACACACACACACACACACACACACACACACACACACACACACACACACACACACACACACACACACATGCCAACCTACACACATGCACAAATGTGCATGCAGAGCCATCTGCCAGATGCATTAGCTGTTGGGTGTCCAGGTCAGTCCGTGCTCCGCTATCTTAGCAGGGCATTGGGAGTGTGTGAGTTCACAGGAGGGCTCAGATAATTTTAACAAGCCAGCCAAGAAGCCCTCGTTACTCGGAGGGGGGCGTTTTCCAGCTCACATTCTCACACCCACACAAATAGGCAGAGCGGCTGCAAACTAATGATTTTAACATCTATGCAGCGACTTTAGCACTTCTCTCCTGTCTATGTCCTGGTATGTATATTCCCGGTTATTTCTTCTATGTACTAAAATACAGACTGTTCAGTTCATGTAGTTCACAGTCATCTACGCACTAATATTATTATCCAAAATATACATCTAAAATCTCCAGAGGACTGACATGTACAAGAAGTAAGATCAAGATTTTCTACCTTCAGCCACCCTCACTTAGACAAGACTCTGAATCTGCTACCCCATTGCAATAAAAGCTCCTGTAACTGCCAAGAATCAAATATATATCAAAGCATATTAACCACACTGTAATAGTAGATAAAATGTTCAGTATAAATATTTGTCATATTTTACCTGCTGCACTTTAAGCTCAGAGATAATGTTTGAACTTGTCGCTCATAACATCCTGAGGAAGGTATTGTGATTGATGTATAGTAAACTTTAGTGGAAATCAACTCGCTCGAACTGATTCACTAAGATCCTATATAAAATGTGCTAGACTGCTCACACGGTCAGATTATGCTTGTATTATGATGTATTAATTGCTTGAGCTTGCCATGAATTGATTGGATGGAGCCTTTAGCACAAAATGTCCACATATTGTAATAAGTAGAGTTTGGATAATTTATATATAGGTTAAATGCAAATCAAACTACCGGTACATCTTAAAAATAAACCTATTGATCACAATGAATTTTTGTTGTTGCAGTTATTTTCAACAATTAAAAACCTGTTAACCACTGGTGTAACACATCCGGTATTTTCAATAAATCAGACGTATTGGCTTTGACTGAGTTCCCAAACAGTCTGCAGCTGTTTCTTTCAATGCCTACAAGAGGGTGAAACACCTGCTTCACAACTGAGTCAGATATCCTGGTTAGACTTGTTGCCACAAACCTCTTTTCCGGTCTCTCTCAGCAAATGTCAAGTCATGTGATTATCATGAAAAAAACGCCTCCAGCTTCTATAAATCTGTGCATTTCTTCATTACAGTTCAGTTTACATCAGTTGTATTGCAACATATCATGACAATTTTAGACTTATTGCAGTGTAACTTGATAGATAGACAAATAAATAAATAAATAAATAGATAGATAGATAGATAGATAGATAGATAGATAGATAGATAGATAGATAGATAGATAGATAGATAGATAGATAGATAAATAAACAATTGAATAAATAAATAAATAAACGTAATGTTTATGACATGCAATGGTGATGTGTGGCTATATGGATACAGAAAAGAGGATAATTCAGTGCATTAAAGAAGGTTTCTCAGCAGTCTAAACCTACAGCAGTCTCATCCAAAAACAAATGACTACGGCTTTGTCGCAAAATTCGTGACAAGAAGCTCATTGTCAATGATTAGAATATGAAGTCACTGGGCAGCCTGATATTCATAAACACCCTTATTCTGCTAGAATCGAGTCACCGTGGTCTGTAGTCTGTGGCCACAAAAAGTTAAATAATGTGACACTCAGATAAATTATACTATAAATTAAGATTGAGAGCTAAACAACATTAAAAAGGAATTCACTAATCATTAAAGAAAGGAAGAAAAAAAAATATTTCTTCAACAACATACAAATGCAACAAATATTACAACAGTGGTTAAACATTTCATACATCTTTACAGAAATGTCTCTTCCTTCTGTGTGAGTCTGATTTCCCACAGGATTGATCATCCTCTGTGCTAAGACCTCGACAATCCTCACAGTCAATTGAACTCTGTCGATCACCCTCTTCCCTCTCACTCTGCACTAAATCCATCAAGCACCTTACTTAAAGAAAATCAACATAATCTGCCCTGCATTGATTATTTCTTTGTCCGGACAATCAGGGACAAACAATGATGAAGCTTTAGACTCCCTGTTAAATTCTCATCAACACTGCATTTGCTTTTATGAAGCGATGACTCTCAGTATCTGGGACGGACCCGTCCACCCGACTTTGACCGAGACAAAGAAACGGAGCTCGCCTCGAGGCGCCGCACTCTGCATATTTTCAAGGGCATATTTTCTAAAAGCAGGGTATGAAGGACACAGAGAAAGACAATGAAAAAGCAGTTCTTATGTTTAGTGCAAGGCTCAGTGTGAATGCAGCTTGAGTCAACATGTGAGTTGATTGCAGAGCTCCTGTCTGATTGGGCAGCCAATCAGGAACACTGGATATAAAATGGTAAATGGTAAATGGATATAAAAGGGAGCAAGAAGACAGAGAAACAGTTTTCCTTTTGTTTCAGAAGATTGGCATTTTATTAATCTCCTCTATTAGTCATGTTGCTGAACTAAATAAAGACATGTCACTGTTTCGTAAGCAGTATAGAAGATGGATGAAATGTTGAGGAGATCATTCCAACTTTCTCTTGTTTAAAAGCCTTAAATGAAGACAATGATAACTGAGGGAATCGGTGCAACGTTTTGAGCCTTGTAATTAAACTGTTGTCACTCTCAGCCCCTCCACCAAGAAGTCAAGGGGCCTGTCCTGTAATTGCAGGCTTGTTTGCAGGTAATGACACCCCTTTTTCAATGTATCCACTTAGTGCCACGTGTGCTGAAACATCAACAGGCTACAAGTTTAGAAATGGCTCTGAAGCAGAAAACATAAATACGCTTCAAAGCAAGAAGTTAAAATCACGAAGCTTTGGGATTCCTGAGCTCATCTCATCTTTCTCGGCTCTGCAGCCCATTCCTCCATAACTTAAATCTTCCTGCAGGGTGTTTGGAGTCTTTAGTAAAGCAGGAAAGTGAGTGAATGAACGACGGAGCCTTGATTACTCAGGAGGAGACAAATGAAATGTGCATTTGTTTCACAGGAGGTCTTTTTCAACTCTCGCTCTCAAACACTCGGCGGACTCCAAACAAAGCCGCCTCTCAGTGAAGTGCCTCGGGCTCAGTGTGGAACGGAGCTGCGTGGGGATGAGTAGCGTGTGAATCACACTTGGTTCCCAGACGCACGTTTGCCCCAGACTCCCCCCCCCCCCCCCCCCCCCCCCCCTCTTGTTTTGCCTCATCTCTCCACCCCGCGATGACCTCCCAGAGGTCAGCACGTCTTTATATCATGTCAAACACCAAGGAGGGCTACACATGAAAAGAGTCGGAGTTGATCGCCTTCATTAACAGCACATGAATCAGATTCTCTCACTGCTGACTGCCTGCATGTGCATCACGTGTCGGTTTCATGTGTGTTGGATGATATTTTCACATTTGAATAGGAGTCTTCACATGTGTATATGTGCTTATGCGGTGATGTAACATATCTATTGTCTAAATTCAAGCTGGTATATACTGTTTTATACCAGTAGAGCTCCTAGCTTTGCTCACAGTAGTAACCTGTTGGCTTCATTGATATGGTCTTTATATTGATACTACTACAGAGATACATTCACTATTTTCCAAGATGAAAGTGAGAATTATCAGCATAAGTTTGCCTGGGTATAGGGACTTCTCCATGTGGAGTTTGCATGTTTTCCTCCCACAGTTCACAAACATGTATTCAAAGTTAATTATTGACACTAGAAAAAGGCATTTGCAGTAGGTGTGAGAGTGACTCTGTGCGAGTGCCTGTCTCCCTGGTGGCTCGTTCAAGGTTTGCTGCACCATAACCCTCAGTTAGATAAAAGTGTAATAGAGTAGAATAGATACATATCTTAATACTCTTAGATAAAAACAACAAAATGGCAGGTTTCTGTTGCAGTAAGCATGAGCTTCCTCCATAATGTCTTTTAGTACTTTGGAACAAAAAGCTCTTCAAGCTAAATACTAACATTTTGCTTCACATTGAATAACTTTAAGATATTACAGCTGACTGAATCTACAGATTGAATACCATCATCCCTTGCTGCATACCCAAATCACATTTCAAAGTTTTCAAGATATAAGAAAAAGCTCATTTCCAGTAAACGTGTAAGAATTAGGCTGACATCCAAGATATGCTCAGACTTAAACAATGATATGAATTTATTACACTATAGATGCTGAATATGCAGACAATAGGAGGAGTTTATGATTAGCAGAAGTCTTCTTGTTGGGTCAGTTTGTAGTCTGTGCATTATTTCTCTCACTAATTTCAAATGCTTTGGTTACACACACTTATTCATATGCAGTTATCTATTTATAGAGTTTCGAAAAACTGTAAAATTGATTGTCGTTGAACAATGCCTCCAGTGCACCTTAGAGGGAGTCTTGACCTTGTGGATACCCATTGAATACCAGATCAGAATCTCTGAAATATTGACCGTCGTCCCCAGAGGCTAAACTGTCACCATACTGACAGCTAATGGGTTTATAGATTGCTTTTGGCTTTTTTAGCTTTTATCCATATTTTCATTCAGTAAACTAAGATGTTTTTCTCCATTTATTTGATTTACAATATACCCAATTGTGCACATGGATGCATTTGATGGTTGGGCAAGGATAGAACATGTTCTTTAAATAAATAGTTGCCAAATATGCTCCATGTTCCAGTTACATTTTTGTGTCACCACTCAGCATAGTACACACTTAATTACTTCAATGGATCGAAAGTATGAAAAGAAGAGACAACACACTAAGACACAGCCAGGACAAGAAAACAGTGCTTAACACAAAGTTAAAAAAAAAATAAAAAATTATAATAATCCAGGCCAATGAGAACAAAAGAGCACAGTTTTAGTGAGAATGGCAGCAGACTGCTGTGTAATTACATGAACAGATGTGGAGAATGCACCTCTCATCAAGCTGGACCCCGGGTGTGTCGGCTCTGTCTTAATCTGTGCTTGTTAAATCTGTGGTTTGAAGAGCACAGACACACTGGGACAGAGAAACAGTAAAAGAGAAGTGGGTGTGCAGTGAAGTGGGACAGAAGAGACACGGTAAACAAGAAGGCGGCGTCTTCAGCATGTAAAAATAGCCCGTCACATTCTCAGAAATAGATTTTGTCTGTCGGGGAGAACAAAGATGAAAACAGCATATTTTGATACTTTACGTCTCATTTTTCACAGACTGTGGTTGAGTGATTATATCGCAGATTTGCATCTGTATTAGAGTTTTGTTGGGGCCGTTCTAAGTTTAGATCAGTTTTTGCCACCTTACAATGACCTGCTTCTTTCTTCTTCTTCTTTGCCACTCAGCAAAACTTTTTTATCAGTGTGACTGTGTTCAAATGTTTTGCAGGAAATGAAACCAGGGTGCTGGGTGCTACTAACTGATCAACACAGTCCCACGCAAGCATTTCTAGTATTCACACAGAAGCAAATAAACCTTACGAACATTTCATAATGTGAACTTATCTTAAAGTGAGCTGTGCATGTTACTAGGTAGCCGCATGAACAAGAACGGCAAGTTACTTAGAATAGTACATTGCGTCTCTCATTCGGGATTCCTTAATTGTGCAGTTGTATTGCTGTCAGCACTGTGTGTCAGTCTAATGTCCGATTCACTCATTAAAATCTTCTGAGGCTATATCGGCGAGGTGGACGTCGAGTTGAGTTAATCAGTCATTATCAAAGTCAGGGATTTTTAACTGCAAGCGGTGTAACGCCTGCAGGTGAAACGTCTGATAATGATTGAGAAAATTGATAGAGATCAGAGATCAACAGACAAAAACAGCAGACAGCAGTGGACAACTCTTACCAAGGGGGATTAATGTTTATCTAGGGGCTGGAAATTCATCTTTTATACTGTGGTGACAGGATTGGCTAACACTTAAGCCGCCTGAGAAAGCAACTCTACAGCTGCAATGAGCAATGACTCAAACCTTAGTAAATGCAGCTGCATTATGTTTTTTTTTTTTCAAGTAATCAGTAACTACTGCAAAATTAGTGGATTTGCAGTATTTATCATGATTGTTCCCCACACAGCCAGTGCCACTCGTATATTTGTGACTGTTCTAAAAGAAACTAGAGAAGTGCACCTCTCTTGAACACCGCTGCGAGATCAATCTAAGCAAGGCATGACCTTTCATATCTTCATCAACATCTAAAATGCTGCTTGATCGGTAAACCTTGAAATTCCTCACAGGTTAGCCAAAGGTTGTAGGGGGAAAAAAACAAAACTGCTTCAATCAGTCAATCTTTGGCCTCCTTACTTGCTGACATCTGTGTATTGAGTCGAAACCCAAGACAAAAGGTGTTGGATTTAGGCTGGTTTGCACGAGCTTACTCACCGCAGTCTTTGTTTACATGCCTCTTCTTCAGAATAATAACGTCAGTGTTGAAACCAGGAAACCGGATCATCTCTTCAGACAGGAAACAAGCTTTACAAGCTGTCTCAAGTGGGATTTACCCAACACAGCTTCATAAAGTAGCCTTATTGCTTGACATTTTTCTTTTAACATTTTTTAACTCGTGCAGAAATGCGAAAAAACCCAACAAAACCCAATATGCGTTTGCAAATGTCAGTGTATTAGCAGAAAATGATGTTTGAAGCTGAAAGGAGGACGCCTCTAACACCTAAGTGCTAAAATCTGCCTCACAGCAAAACCACACTGCAGTCCTAAAATACAGCCCGTGAGAGAGAAACACAGCCCCAGAGGCATTAATATTAACCAAGTTCAAAGGAAATCGATATGGGAGGGTTATTACAGTAGGGAAGCGTGCTTCAGTAAAACCTTTTTCGAAGAGGCACAAATCAAAGCTGATATTTTCACACTGCAAACCAGAATAGATTCTTAATGAAGTGTCTGACGAGGAAAACAATCTGTTGTGCTTCACTCTGGTAATCCTGCCATGATGGATAAACCTGTTTTACATTTTTTTTTTTCAGGTTTCACACGGCGCGATGCGTCTGCGAGCCGTCTCATCTGCATTCAAATCAGCATTCATCTCCTCTTGCATTGCGCTTATCAGTGGCTGTGGCGGTGGGATCGTGATTACAATTATCCAGCTTTAATGACTATCTTCACCATGATATGCACACAGGATTATTATTATTTTTTTTTTTTACAAATTTATTGTAGCTATGTGTTCTGGAATCTGCAGAGGAACACTGACTGGTCATCTTCTTTACATGTAAACATTGAGTCAAGGCCAACCAACATAACCAGAGTTTTTCATAAATAAACTGGTGGCAGCTGTGGGAAGATTTCTTTTTTTTTTTACCCGCACGACAATTTACTCACAGTTTCCACAGTGACAAACAGCAGGCACGTTAGTAATCATCTATCTGGGGAATGTTTTATTTATTCAAAGGTTTAAAAAGTCATGCTATAACATGTAGGTGTTGCTTCAATGTGACAACGAAACCGTGGCAGGAGTGTAAATGGACTGTATTTATGTGGTGCATGTTTTTTTTTTTTTTTTTTACTGCTTCAGCAGTTTTCAACACACTTTACAGGATCAGACACTTTTACCCATTAGCAAACACGTTCACGCTCACACACCAGTAGCGACAGCAGCCATGCGAGGGGCACGTTCACCTCTGAATCACAGAAATTTGGGATTGAACCTTTATACACTGCTGTATGGCTCGTGATGCACGGAGAACTTATTTTCTATAACAATGGGGCATTATCATGACCAAGCAAAGAATTTTGCTTTGAAAGTGACAATTTGGACATTTTGAACAGGATATTCATTGTTATGCTTAAAGTGATGAATTGCAATAATGCCTATGGTCAATGTGCAATAAGAGAGCATGTTGAAGTCGACTGTTTAATGCACTCCTCCAGTCACCCCAACCTCCTCTCCCTGGCCTAATGACTCACAGTGCATTAAGAGGAAGTAGATATTAGACACCGAAGGCGACACTTTGGTTACTTGAACAAAATGGATTTTGCCTTAACTGCTGAGCCAAAATATCCTCTGGGTTTGTGGCCATAATGTACGGTTCATTGCACCTGTGTATTGGTGCTCACTCCTCTGGCTCTACTTGTCGGTTTGTGCTTTGCCCATAGACCAGTCCTAGCGATGGCGTCATGAAGGTTTTGCAAAAACTGAAAATGCAGAACAGGAAGAGCTCACTTTTTGCTGTCCAAAATGGAAAATTACTGAGGAAATATTTTCGTTCTATAAAAATGCAAGCGACATGAATGTGAAATTGGGACACAAAGAATAGCTCCACACAATGCTAGAACTATTTTCACATTCAAAACACGCTAATTTATCACAATTCAATTTATAGGGACAACTGAAGGAGTATAGCTTGTGTATCTTAAACCACACAAAACAGATGCTCTGACTTAAATTAATCTGACATGAAGCGTATGCGTGTTTGTGCTTGTGTGTGTACATTAATCCCAATTACTTTTTAATGGCATGGAACACGAGGGTGGACTCGGGTCTCAAAGGAGATGGAAGACTGATGCATTAACCTCCGCTGCACCCAAACACCTGCTCACCAATTTGAAAGCATCGGAGGGAGAAAACACAAGACAGGAAGGGGAAAGAAGAGAATTGTCTTAATTCAGTGTGAAAGCTTGTCAATTGACCTCAGTACCGTGACACAATGTCCAGAACAGTTTTTAAGATTTGAAATAGTAGATTAAGAATGTCTTTCTATGTAAGATTTATGTATGCTTTAAGTTAATCGTGATGTAGTTTTCAGATATAAAGCAGTGGATTTAACTGTCCTGTGATCAATAATTTACATAGCGAAAATACAATTATTTATTTGCTATCTTTCCACCTTGGAAGAGAAGATGTGAAAATCTAACTAAATGAACACAAAAACAGGCAACTCAATAAAATAAAATGTTGATGTAGGTGAAGGCTGTCAAATGAAGGAAACATTGTATTATTGTAAAAAAAAAACAAAAAAAAAACTCTACAGCTACAAAGCACCAATAAGTGAACATACTACATGAAACATTGGGACACTTCCGTTCTAAATGATCGAGCTGACAGATGAAGATGAGACGTTGATGTGGAAGCCACATGCAGACCTTATGTTTGCCGTTATCATCTATAATGTATCAGGGACACATCTGGCACTCAGTGCCATTGTGGTGCTGATGGTTGACCACACACATGCTCAAATGATCCTGCACACTTAATTTTTTTTTTCTTCCTCCTTCATACTGAACACACACATTCTCATACCAGACTTTGTCTCAGCAGGGAGGGCCGGAGATGAAGAGATGGATGGTTACTTAACACGAACTGCGGTTTGTGGTTCCATGCAGCATGTTGGGAATTTTGCATGTGAGGATAATGAATCCCGAGGAAAAGTTTCCACATAAATACTTACGGATAGAATGAAAGCTGTAATGTGATTAGGTGATCTAAGGTGAAGGAAAAAAAAAAAAAACCCGCAGCTGATTGTAAGTCATTCGGGCTTGTGTCTTTTTTAATAATTCATATGAGCATAATTTTTGCCCCGTGGGATTTGAAGGGATGACATAGGAAACCACTCCCTTACGATCCGTCTAGCAGGGGGATCGCATTACCAACCCACTGCATTAGTATGATGAGAGCACCTGCTCGCTCTCGCAGCTATTATCAGACGGCGAATGGAGGTCAGTGTTTATGATGCTAAATTAAAATGTGGTGATTAATAATAATATGGTGACTGGGGGAAGAGATGCAGGCTGAGATTAAGCTTTAATTGCAGGAAGTGCAAATTGGGACATAAAAGTCATTACCATTTCATACACTGCATGTCAGCAGGCACTGAAGGAACTTCTGCCTTTTTACACTCTTAATGAATGACGATAACAATGGAATAAAAAGCGTTTTTCTTTTTGCAAACAGTAAATGCAAAAACTAACACAATTCATTGTTAAATATGATGAGGCTACAGGCTGTGATTTTCCTCTTTTCAGTCCACAGCTTGCCACACTGTACTTGCACATTGTACAACAAAAACTAAATCTGAATCGCCGCCTACAACGTTTGTGAGTCGACGTGATTGCGCAAGATTAAAACATCATAACCGTATGATGTCCAATCATGACAAAGGAAAACATGAACGGAGCGCTGGCCCTTGTGGCATTTATGTGTTTTGAGTGAAATCCCCCAAAACTTTTTGTTTGCATTCCTTATTCTGTTTTTGATGCGTTTGTTCCTTTGTAGCCACAAAGAATCCATTTCGCTCTTCACGCCAGTGTTTGGTCATTTCATACTGTATTTCTATTGGTTAGTTTAGTGGAGCTCGCTGCAGCAGCCACGATCACCCACAAAATTCTGACGCTGTCAAAACTTTAGGTGCAATTTCCTGACACAGTCAGAATTTGAACGCAGGTTGTGTTTGATCGTGACAACGGCCGTCCACAAACAAATATTGAGAGTCTGTAAGCCAGACATGAGTCATAGGCTGTGTTTACCGATCTGATTGAATTCCTTCTGATTGAGGGGTGAGATTGTTCTGCTTACATGAACACTGTTTATGTGCTCCAAGAATGTGGTCTCATTCAATCAGTCGATCCATCCCATATTGCTTTGCACTGTGGCTATTTGTAACATGCCACGTTCAAGATTTACCAAGAAGACAAATCAACTTTATGTAAGACTGCACCAACAAAAAAATGTTCGCCTTGTTGAGAGTGTGATCAGGAAGAGACGAACGCAGAGGATTTTTTAGTTTTTTTGTGTGTGTGGCTTTGGTCTGGTAGAGTTGCATTGTTGCATTGTCAATGCAGTTCCTGCATTGACAAGTTGCCTTATATCTCCCTCATTTTTGCCACAATGCCATGCGAGAAGGGTCACATAGTGACTTCACGTAACACACATGGACACAATAGGCAGCAATCTGAGATGTTGTCGTCTCTCTTGATGATCAGATCATCAAGAGAGCTACAACACCTCGTCATGTCAGTTAGATAAGGCAAACCTAATCAGATAGTTTACGTGACGTGATGTTAATTGTGTTGAATATGATTTAATTAAAAAAATGTATTTATTTGACATTTTTTAAAGTTTTTACCGTTTTCAAGAGCACTCCATGAAAACACAAAAAAACAAACTTATATAATGCTGAGCTTTAATAAGAGAATGACAATCACCTTTGAGGGTTGGAACTGATTACTGATTTTCAATATCAGTTCTGTCTTCTCATAAATAGCAAATTGACTTTTCTTGTATATTTGACCCCTTCAGCAGTCTCAGTGCCTTTACATAATGATACACATTCACCTATTCACACTCCAGTTCACACACGGTTCTTGTACCCCATTGGGAACATCTTGTGGTTCAGTATCTTGCCCAAGGACACTTGAATAAGTCAGTGGATCAACTTACCAATCCTGGGGGTTGCAGGACAGCCTGCTCCACCAACAAAACCACTTCATATGGCTCTGCACAAGAAAGCGAAGGCATGTATCACTTACATTTGATGTCTTTGATTGCACTAAAGCTATCTAAACCATGCAGTCTGATCTACCTCCTGTTCGCCGTTAAGCCCTTTAGTTTCTCTCAATGGCTTTCATGCTGCTTTTTCTGACTCAATACACATGCAGCAGGCCATGCCAAATGATGAATTAATACGTTACAGTATCCATTCAACCGAGCTTAATGAGAGCTGTCAAGAGCATACAAACTTTCCTTTGAAGCACGCAACTCATACGGAGGTGCCCACACACACGCAAAGTGTAACGCATAAAGAAATGCTGAAACAGACACATAGTTCTGTTAGTTTTGCGACCTTCCCGTCTGATCCGTCATTGTACAGACTCTTCCTGCTAACTTAAGGAAAGCAAAAGAAAACACACAGAATAAGTGATGACCACAAACTTCCCATCCACCCACAGCGGAAATGCTGTTCTTGCTCCCACACAATCTCACTGATCCAAGATTCATAAAGAACATCAATACCCACCACAAGGCGCCCCGGAGCGCTTTGGCTTCACATATCAAACAGCTTCCAGATTAGCAGCAGGGCGAGGAAAGCCACAACAATGGCAGGAATATTAAAAGCAGAGTTTGCCTCAGACTGCTGCGCTCAGCAGAAACCGGCATTGTCCGGAATTTTTATCACTGTGAATGGGGGGGGTTGCCTGATCATAAAATCTTCTATTGAGAAAAAAAACAGCAGCCTTAAAATGATTGCAATGAATCTGGATTGAGGATGGAAACAGAACTAAACATACTTACAACCTGTGATCTCGTTTCAAAAGCTCAATGAATTATACGGATTTCCGTGTTTCTGCTCAGGAATTCCAGTTTCTCTGGAAACTTGGAGACGTGACAAAGCCCAGGCATCATCCGTGCCCAACGAACAAAAACAAAACCACTTTCGATGCTTATTTATCCCAAATAGAGCTACAAGGTTTGTTGTTCAAACAGTTGGCAAACAAAGGGGAAGGATTTGGCAGCGTGTCCCTCTGTTTTTCTGATTACTCATAAAAAAAAAGAGACAGAGGTCCTGAGAACGGTGGGTGGTCTGGATTCAAATCTTTCTCTCACTTTCTGCCTTGCTTTTTTCCCCCCCCTCTCATATTCAGTCTTTTGGCCTTCAGTCAAATTGGGCCCAGAAACAAGCAGAAAAAAGGGGCTTTAGTGGCTTGTAAAGCACCTGTCGTGAGGGAGAGACCAGAAATTCCTGTCTGGTTTCTGTGTGCATGTTGGCTAAGCCCCATCACAACACAGATCACTAATCACTTGTCATTCGCTGATGGAACAGACACAGGTGCAGGTTTTTCCTGCTCTATTACTCTTTTCACAGCGAGCTTAGATGGAGATTTGAGCCTAAACAGGCACAAATGTTTGACCGCCGTTGAGTCTTTGTGCGTCAGCTCTTGGCCTGTACTGTCTTCATCTCATCTCATCAAACTCAGTTGTAGAGTCATTCAGGATCCGAATGCAGAGACAAAGTGCAGTTTAAGAAGGAGGAAGTGTCACTGAGCCCGACTACTGGAAGGCATTAAACTCTTATTGTGTTGAAAATAATTCATTAGATGCCAAAGACAGAAATTTAGATGGAAATTGGAAAAGATGAGGATACTGGATTGTGTTCTAATGTGTAAGATCCATCCAACATATAAAAGAAGCTTTGATTTCCTTTTCTCCTCATAACAGTCTCCATTTTATTCTGGAGGACACAAAGCAAATTCCAGGCCAAACAAAACATGTAACATTTCCAACATGATCTATCTTTGTTGTATCCAGTAAAACTGGAGGAGGCAAGATACTAAAACAAACTTCAGACTGAATAAGAATGCAAGGTCACTTTGCATTATCGCAGTTACTTGTTACTTTGTAAAATAATTGCTAACTTTCAGGGGTAACCAATCCAAAAGTTAAGACGAAAGTGACAAAGCATGCAGCTATTTTCCATAAATTGTTTTTATCTGTCTGACTCAACAATGCATACGGATAAATACACAATGTTGTAGATTTCAGCTGTTTGTAAGTAAAATAATTTCAAAAGATGAAGCAGCAACAGAACAGATGACACACATACCAACGCACAAGTCGTCCAAAACATATAAGGCTGCTAAAGCTTTACAACTAATGTAGGTAACACTTACCGTAGTATTCAAACAGTCGGATTCACCTGTGAGTCGGCCATAATGCAGACCAACCTGCTGCTGATATGATCCAGATGAGATTTTGGTGTGAAGAAAAACATTCATTATGAATCTGTTTTGTGAGATTAAAAAAAATACCCTATATCACCAGGCATATTAATAAATAAAACAGGCCCCTTAAACATGCTTAATAATCCTCCTAAATGTCATGGAGCAGTCATTTCATGAGTGACTGTGCTTTAAAGGATATAGACCCTGTCAGATTTAATCTGGTGTGTCTAAATATAAACATTAGAAGTGTTTTGTTTTATTGTTTAAATCAATTTTGATGAAAAAGTGAGGTGTGGAGGTTAAGGATAGCAGAATAATAATAATAATAATCTTTATTTCTATAGCACTTTTTATACATTAAGCAACACAAAGTGCTTCCACAAAAATTTAAAACAGTGCAAAGATAAAATAGATGAATAAAAAGCAGGTGAACACACACGCACACATGCAGACACACATCATAGGTGAAGACATGCCGAGTGATATGGAGACATGGCAGGACACTGAGGACTAAGGTGAGGAAAGGGACATATTTGACATATCATGACGAGGTCATGAGAAGAGGAAACAATAAGACCAAAATGTCAAAAGGGCAAAAGCAGAAAATCCTGTGTAAAGACATAATACAGCAAAGCTCAGCAGGCAGGGTGCCCCCTTGCAAAACCAGTGCTTCAGCAACACATTGAAGGAAAAAAAATAAAACAAAACAAAAACTTCTCCCTGATTTTTCCTCGGAGTATAACCGAGCAGCGGTTCACTTCATGTCGTTTGAAATAAGACAGAGCAACTGGAGCAATAAACTGCACCGCTGTGGGACAATTCTGATTGCTTTTCTAACACAGTGGATGTGCTGAATCAGAAAATGGGCTCAGTGCAATTACACTGGCCTGCAGCAATAATAGATGGTCAGAGTACAAAGAGAGTGATGCTTCCATTTGGGGGAGAACAAAAAAAAAACCCTCCTCTCTAATTGTTTTAACAATTCGCGGATGGGTAAAAACAGTGGCATTCTCATTATTTATTTGTTAGAGAGCTGCAGTTTAATTAGTTGCTGTCTGTGACCCTGCAAATTGCTTAGCAGGTCTGGTTCTTTAAATTTTTTTCATTTTCTTTTCAATTCCAGCTTGTTTTGACAGATAGTCCTCAAATTTATTTTAACATTTAAATTATGCTTTAAAATTATGCTTTAAAATTAACTGTATATGGCTTGTATACAGGTCTAAATTTCTCTTTTCTTGCTGTTCGAGAAAGCAAGTGGTTGATTAAAAAACAGAGAAAACAACCTGCATTCATGCATAATTAAATACGGTAAACAAGCAGGAGCACTGAGGTGCATCTGAGACTATCCTTATTGTTTCATTGTGACCTTCTGGGACTGTTCTATTCAGTCTTAAAAGTCTTACACTTGACAGTCTCATCTTCCTTCTACATTAAAGCTGCAATTTAATGGGCTTGCTTGAAAAGAGCCCTAACAGGACAGCCAAATAGCCCACAGTGCCCAATACGTTTGTAGCTGAGTGTGTTTTTATTGCTTCAAATATTCTCTTACAGTGAGCTGCCTTAGAGGCAGCCACGACTTTGTACTATAAACATTTTGCTGTGCGACAATGTCATAAACCTGATTAATGCTCACTTCCGAAACCTTGACTATAAACCACTCAACTGATGCAGAATGGACAAACTGTTTAGCACGAGACTCTTTGGTTATATTCTCTCTATTTGCTCTGCAAATGCTGGTACATCCTGGTACATCCTGGTACATCGACTTAGCAGCCCATCACAGGACAAACAGAGACGCACAACTACACTCAGGTTTGAAGGCACCATTCATCCATCTTTATCCCGTGCAGGGGTCATGGGGCGCTGAAGCCAACCCCAGCTATGGACGAGGGCAGGATACACCGTGAACAGGTCGCCAGTCCCTCACAGGGCAAACACACACTCACATTCACACCTAGGTGCAATTTAGGGTCTGTGGGAGGAAGCCAATGCACACACGGGGAAAACATGCGGCTGGTATTTGAACTCATGACCTTCTTAGTGTGAGGTGAGAGTGCTCACCACTGCTCCACCATGCACCCCGGCAACTGGAATATCGGGTATAAACTCAAGCCCACACAGGGTGATCAAAGTCTTCACAGAAAACTTGACTCAAACCGTCTCCCTGTGAGGCAATAGTGCAAACCACTGCACCATGTGGCTTTGAAGTGTCCGTTGTTTCATACCTGCATTAGTTGGTTTGAAAATGTTGTTTATGGTTCATTTTAAGATTTAAGTTCTGCTAACCAACCTTCACTCACTTCAGATGTTTCTGAAAAGCTGAGACTTCCCAACTCTATCAGTTGTTAAAGTGTCGAGATACAAAAGGATATATTCCTATTTAATATGTTATTCTATTTACTGTACTAATTAACTTTACTAATCTATGTGAAGCAACACTGTTAAAAATTCACTTGAAAGAAATCTATTGTATTCCAAAGCACAAAGTCATGGGGAATAAATAGGTTCTTAGGAATAAGGTGGGACATATATTCTCAATTTTTGTGTCAGGTAAAATAAACCCTGCTTCATGAACATGAACACACATTAATGGGTCTGTCGTATGGCTTGGCGGCATCGTCATGATGGCATTTTTATTTCTCTTCATCTTCACTTAAGCTATTAAAATATGCAAATTAAAGGCTCAATTATATAGTCTGTGTGTGTGTGTGTGTGTGTGTGTGTGTGTGTGTGTGTGTGTGTGTGTGTGTGTGTGTGTGTGTGTGTGTGTGTGTGTGTGTGTGTGTGATCAATATCACATAAATGTTGCAGGGGTTTTTATCTGACCTTGACAGTCAAGCAGCAGAGGTAACTGAGCTAACAGAACTTACTGTTAAATATTTCATTGCATTACTGCAACACTAAGAGAGGAATGAAATAGTCAACCCAAGATTTTGTATTTTACCTATCAAGAAATTACATCTGCAAATAATTCAATTTAATGGCTGCCATAAGTGTTGTACAGCAGAGATTGTAAATACATATCCATAATCACCTATCGAGTTTTATGGGATTATCCATATGAAAAGACTGTAAAGGACACAGAGTGTTTAAAAAGATAATCAAAATTCTGTGTCGTTTGCAAATGCAATTGAATGCAAACAAGACTTAATGAAATCCTCTTTAAGAAAGGCAGAAACATTGCAAAGCAAGAAGAAACTGCAAACAAATGCATAATCATCTAACGCTTGTATTCAGTTTTTTATTATGTTGTTTATGCTTTATTGGTAATAAATACAATGTGTTTATGAGACACATCATCATCCCATTATTTTTGAATTTGCGTTGCAGGTTCCAAAAATATTCTGTTGCCGGCAGCAAAAAATGACACTGAACTGCAGAAAGAAGTGAGAAAGAAGAGTTTTCATTTACGTGAAAGACAAGCCCATTCAGTATAGATCTATATATCTCTTGATACTGACATAATATCAACATGCTAATGATTGATAGTGTTGTGGGAAGTGTTTTCCGGTAGAGGTGCACCAGTAAAAGAAGAAAATACTCTGAATGTACAACCACCCTGAAACCCTAATTTGAATATTCCATTATAGCCCAAACTGTTCCGAGGTAGAAAGCCCCAAAGACACATTTTTATCTCGATTGGGTTCAGTTTTTTTTTTTTTTTTGTTCCATTTTGATTAATTTCTCGGTTAAGTCCTCGGCTGAGAAGAGAGAGAGAAAAATTGCCTGCTGCACACACACACACACACACACACACACACACACACACACACACACACACACACACACACACACACACACACACACACACACACACACACACACACACACACACACACACACACACACACACACACACACACACTTTCCCTCTTATTGGAAACAATCTCCAGCACGGGAAAAGGGGAAAGTGTAATGACTACTTTGTCCTGAACAGTTTCGCCCAGCAGTCATGATTAGATCTGCATTCCTCGCTGACGCCGTCACCGGGACAGAGGTGAAAGACAACAATACACTGAATCCTTAAGGTTACAACCTTTCTTCCCGTATCTGGTGGCATTTACTGTGGAGGAGATACAAATGGAACATCTCCATGTAAATGTCACATAAATCAAAGAGAGGATATGAACACGTCACCTTTGCTTTCTTGCACTTTTAACATCGATCCATGTTTCGCATGACGAAGGTGAAAATTTACATTTTGACGATAAATACATTTAAAATAAATGTATAATAAATTTGCTTTGTGCTTTGCAACTTTGGCAATATGTTGCTGTTATCGTTTTTGTTAAAAGGACCCATGAAGGATTTGCGTCTCAGGAAAGGATGAGAATTGGGGAGGAATATTCAAGTTTCACTTTCATCTAGTCCTATTTAATTGATTATGATTGTTTAGTTGAGGAAAAACAGCCATCCATCCATCCTACTTTTACTCAGCCTCTTATGAGATATCACTTATTTCTGCTGTTTGTTTTAAATGCTGATTTTCTTAGTAATATGTTTTGTTTTTTTCAGGTGATGATGACATTTCAAATTTGTTTGTGTGTTCTCGATTCATTTATTAATTTGCTTTCACAGCAACACATACCTTGTTTTGGATACATCTGTAGTATTCTCACATGTAGTGTTGTGTATTGATCCACTTTATGTAATTTCAGGACTGCTGTGTGTAACATGAAGAAAAGTCTCAAATAGAGCAATGGAGAGAACCCCTAAAAAGCTTATTTATACAAAGTACTATACCACATGTTACAGAACAATTCAATAAAAAAAGAACAAGACAATAGAAGGAAGAAATAGCATAGCAATAGCAATGCCACAGGGTGCCCATTGGCTAAATGGTAGAAGGGTTAATCTGAAAAAAGAAAGGAACAGCTCTCTTCCACAGGCTCACAGTCAGAAATGTTTAAAATAGTTGCTAAATTAGTTTGTGGCAAAAAGAGGAAAACGATATTAACACAGCCAGTCTTGTTTTATCAACTGCTTGCTCATCGCTGATAAATTAATTCAGCCTCACATTTATTGGATTTACCAGGTCCCCCCTGGTCCTGCACTGGATTAAGCCTTGACCTGGTATTTGGGGGACCTGCGTTCTAATCTCAGTTGCAACAGGAAGTTGCAAAAAATACCCAAGTTCATGTAGCAAGTTGCACAAGATATTGCTGTAGCAACCTGTGGAATAATGTAGCTGCTCTCATATGTAAGTACTATCAGAAACCTTACTCCTTCTTTCTTGTCAGAGGTCAGATCACATTTTAATCCTCTTCTAGGGCTCATGCAGTTCAGCCCTATTGTTTCAACGCATCTTCAGAGTCTGAGACATTGATAGATTTGACCTTGTAAGCTGTACAAACACACAGCACATACAACGCAGGTGTGTTTGGGGAAGGGAAACGTTGAGTAAAGGCACTCGCCTTGCTGTTGAATTATTCAATTTCATACAGCCCTGCCCAGATTGGAGAATGATTTTGGAGGGTGTGTGTGTGTGTGTGTGTGTGTGTGTGTGTGTGTGTGTGTGTGTGTGTGTGTGTGTGTGTGTGTGTGTGTGTGTTGGTGGGGGGGGGGGGGGGGGGGGGGGGGGGGATGTGAAAGCATCAAAACAACTGTCTTCATTTGTATGCTTGTCAGAATGTGTTTGTCTTGCGGAGCATGCTCGCACACATGGATGTATTTTGTGAGCTGGAAGTTATTTGTGCAGTGGCCCTGGGAAGTCAATGCACTGCAACTCTTGACAAAATAAAAATATTAAAAAAACCATCAGCAAAGCATGAGTAAACGAAATAAATGTCTCCAACAAACTGTGACTGAGTTTTACAGAAATTCCCTCAGATATACAAAATACACTGAAACTTTCAAACACCGTGCTGCGCGCTCATCTTTTCAGGGGGTTTTTTTGTTGGTTTTTTTTACACCTTATGGTGAATTTGGGGAGACACTGTCTCATGCATCCATTGTCCGTCTGAATCTGTAAAGACATGCCCACTCCTCTGTCCTGCTTTTCTTTTCCTACTGTTTTCCTTTTCTTTTCCATTCCTTTGTCTCATTTAATAATCATTCTTTTCTGCCTGAACAATGTTGTTTTTTTTCTCCCTTTTTTTTTCTGTGTGAAGGGGCCGGTCTTTGTCGCCCCCCTCCACTTCTCCACGCCATTTAATCCCCCCAATTTCTGCTCTGTCTTCGCTCTCAGGTTGTGTGTTCCCCTCACTTCAGACATCAATGTGTTTTCTCCACTATACTTCCTAATGATGTTTTCCTCCTCCTGCCTCCCGTCTTCTGTATAGAGATCAAACACATTGCGAAGTTTGTCCTTATTTTACTGATGAATACCACCGGAAACCTCCGTCCTTCCAGCCTCTTACTCTCACAGGCTTCACCTCTCAAAATAATTGGCGCGAGAGACGTTACTCAGATGCGGCGTGAAGAAACAGAAATGAGGTGCAAAGCGTGTGAATCACAGAGGGACTCGGTGGCCACTGTCAAATAGTAACGTATGCATTGTTAATCTTTTTCCCATACATTCAACCAATGTGTGTCAGTTTGGGGCAGCTGTACAAAAGCCTTTTGTACACTTCCAGTAACCCCAAGCTCTGCTGGTCATCTTACTTAATTGGCTATGCTCTGTTTGTGGTATTGAGGGAAAAAGAAAAGAGAGAGAGAGAGAGAGAGTGTGTGTGTTTTGGGGGGAAGGATGACCATAAGATTAGTCATTAAGACTTGTCAACAATGCAAAGAGCTGGTTTTGGACAGTAGGAGCCAGTATGAATCACGAGGTTGAACTTGAGGTCCACTTTATTGTCAGTATGAGAGGATTCCATTTGCATAATCATGTTTATGACTATACATATCAAGTGTTTCTGGGAAAACTACTCATGCAATGAAATCTGTTTGTCCACTTTCTCAGTCCACACGTGTTCATCCAGAGCAATGAGGCCTAAACATCCCTGTTGTCCACAACGTCCGCCAGATTTTTATGGAGGGACCCTGAAGGCGATTCAATCATATGATCTCTCGGCCCTGAGGCAACCTGTAGTCCTTGTTCCAGTTGGACGTGGCTGGTAAACCTGCTAAACCTGCTAAACAAGTCGACATCCTAATCAGAACCCCCTCAACTGACTCCCTAATGTGGAAGAGTACTTTCAGGGATGCTAGTCTGAAAGTCTCCCAGGTGTTTAAGCTCTTAATTGTGTCACGAAGAGGAGTTCACCACCCTTCACATGACACATTTTAGTCTCTTTCAGTTATGGCTCAACAGTCTTGATCATGGGGGTGTGGGGGTTGGAGGGGTAATAGATTACTGCTATTTCTCATAAGAATAAGACTCAAAATACTTTGGAGCTCCTCCACATATCTGGAGTATTTTCACCTTTATCTATCTGAGAAAGATGCTCTGAAAGTAGATATTCAAATTGATATTTAATTGAATTTAACATCTGCCACTGACAACAAATTGAAGTGCAGTTAGAAAGGAACTCATACCTTGACTAGATTTACACTATTTCACACAATTACTTTCCTATTTGTAATCAGTTGAAATTTGATTATTATCCAAATGAATTTACAGTACCGGTACTCTTTCAAACTTCATCGACACTTTTATGGGGAGGATTCTATTTTAACCTCATCCTGAATGGTTACAGGCAAAAACACATTGACTTCCCATTTCTGAGGCTCCAAACATACTGTCACGCGTTGACCTTTGACCTGCTGTCCTGCAGGAAACACCAGTATCAGCAGGATATCCTCAAGATGCTTTCAGCCATTTGGGAGTTTCTAAAGGTTCACAGACCATCTACCAGTCAGCGGCATGTCACTACAGCAGGTTTTTAATCCCTGTTTTTGTGTGTGTGGTTTTTTTTTCCATTCCCACGCAAACATTTTGAATAAGGCCAAAGAATTTTCCGGTGCCTGAATTTCACCGGTGCTTCCTGAGCTTTTCATTAATGCTGGAACAATCTGAATATGTGCCAGTGAGTGTTATTATTTCCCTCTGTTGATTTCAACTGCAAAGTACAGAATACGGCCCTTTGTTTCCCTCAAGCTGTTTTTTGATGAGAAAAACACTTTTGTGGGAAACATGATAAATCTTGGCCGTCGTGGGGAATCTGCCGAGTGCCTCTTCTCCCCCCTCTGCAAGATAGCGAAACAATAAGCTCATTTAGGGTGCTGCACACAAAAGAAAACAGTGCAAGCACTTCTCTGTTCATGAATCATGTTTCATAATTGCGCACGCGGTCGCAGGCCAGTCACACGGTGTGACTAAGCCTGCGTACATGCATGACTTGTTCCGTGTCCGTGGTCACTCTTGCTTATCAGTTGGACTTCCTAATTTTGAGCTTGTAGAGGGAAGTGAAATCAGCCAGCCTCCTGCTTCCAGCACGTGTAAATACCAGCAGGTGACGGCCGCTTCGCTCCAACGTCTCCCCTCGTCGCAGTCTGAAGTCAAAACCTATTGTTTTCGTGACACACTTCCCTCTTTGTTTTAGTTTTCTGTCATGATCAGCACACATACCAGGATACAGTGATGACTGCGTCAGACAGCCATGTGACAATAAACAAAAAATACCAACCTCAGTATAACTTACATTTAGAAGAGGACTTTGTCCAAAATGATTCATATAGTGTGTGATTCAGGTTGATGGTTCTTCTCATATTTTCAATACAGATTTACTTTGCAGTTCTTTTGAATTAAACAGATAATACAGCAATGGGGTGGACAGTCTTACGCAAGCATCCAAAATGTACTTGATTTCAAATTCTTGAAAAAGTGATATCGTGCCTTACAAGTGATTCAAATAGCCTACTGTGTTATCTTATATATCTTCTGAATGTCTTCCTCACATATGAGATTTTAACACTATGCACCTCGCTGTATTATTGTAATGTTGCTGTGACACATTAGCTGAGCTGTGAGGTGGGAGTGTTAATCACTTCACAACTATTGCAGTCCAGATAATTGTTGTTTAGTTCTGCAAAAAAAAAAAGGCTTGCAAGTTACTGTGGATACAGATTAAATCAGCATAGAGGACTGTGTCGTTCAAGAGCACACCTCCACCGCAGTATTTCTGAAAAAAGTAGGAGCTTAATTAAAGAGGAATTATAACTGTGTTCTTAATTTCAAAATAGGATTCATAGTTGAGTGCTTTACTGACAAAAATAGTGGCATATGGCAGTAACCTGTATCTCTAAAAGGGATAATTAATATCAACACAGGTTGTGGAGAATGTTTGACCCAGTACTGAAATGCAATTAATTTAGGGTTAGGGTTAGTTACTAATTGCTATTCTAAAGTAAGTAATGCAGTTAAAGTTTGTGGAAGGGTCGTTATTATTTCGTACAGGTTTAGCATTAGCATTAGCTAAAACAAAGTTACTATTTCACTATACTGATGTTTACTAGTGAATCAGACCCTCATTAATCTAACTAACTTTTGGATTCCTGACCATGAATAACATTAAAAGCCTGTTTCTAGAGTGATCAATCAGCAGCATTAAATTAAACTTATTTCACCCTGAATAAAACCTTTCAACTACTGTCTGAATTTTAGGAGATTATCCAATCTATTTCATTGTTGCTTACTTTCATAGCCATCATTTATCAGCTTCTATCTTTAAAAATGCATCTCATTTCTTGATCGTTTTATTTTGTTCTTGTCTCACAACCTTTTGGGTCTCGGGGGAATTTCCTGACCAAATATACAGTGAGTAAAAGATGTCTTTCCTTTGTTTAATCAAGGCGTTGACTGGGTTTTGGTATGGCAAGAATGCACACGTGAGAGCAGCATCGGCTTTAAGAAAATTCCCTTTGTCTTTCTCTCGCTCTGTCTCTGTCTCTGCCAACTGCTTTGAGGCACAGCAGGAGATTTACCTCCAACACTGGATTTGACAAAGGCATGACATGACATGTACACTCGCACAACACACTGACACTTAAACCAGACACACGCACACACACACACACACACACACACACACACACACACACACACACACACACACACACACACACACACACACACACACACACACACACACACACACACACACACACACACACACACACAGGAAAACAAACACACTCATGAAAGCGAAGTCTTGCCCTCGGACACATCTGCACAAACACACCGGCACAGAAAAATGCGGCGCCACACCGTGCTTCCTACAGCAAAGCCCGGGAGGCAACACCTGGGAAGGTCTACGTCAAACAAGTATGACAGTCACAGCTGACACACACACACACACACACACACACACACACACACACACACACACACACACACACACGCATATGCACCATCTGTCTCCTCGTATCAGTGTGCTGATTAATAACTTCTGTGGTTTTGTTAGCTGTCTCTGTCTGTCCTGTGGCACTAAGTGTTGATACAGTTTCTGGTTGTGTGTGTGTGTGTGTGTGTGTGTGTGTGTGTGTGTGTGTGTGTGTGTGTGTGTGTGTGTGTGTGTGTGTGTGTGTGTGTGTTTGTTGCTCCGCCTGTATTCAGTTGTGTTTTCAGACTCTTTGATACAAATGAATGAATTGTCGATAATAATGTTGATTGAAACAAAGGGTGGTAGTCGCCAAAGTAAGATTTAAGTATAGATGACAAATGTAAAATGCATAAATGAATAGAATAGAGTACGAGTGTTACTTTTTTCACATGCTTTGAATCCTGCAGCTTGAACAGTGACTCTATTTTATGGATTTTTAGGATTAATGAGCTTCATGCCACCAATACATGGGCGATACGTTCAGGTGCATCACGTAACTCCAACTTTTTTTGTTTTGCCAATTTGGTGGGTGAGGCTTATGTTCAGGTGCATTTAATAGTCCAGAAATTATGGCATATTGGGCTTGATTCAACTTTTGTTGACAATACCAATTATGGTAGATCAAATTTCAAATATAGTGAGAAATATGTAATTTTATTCTGGTAACCTACTTGATAATAAAGATTGCACTTCTTTTATAACTTTGCTTCTAAAGTTATTTGCATATTGAATATAAATGGGCTAGAGGTTAGGGAAACTGGCATCTTGTTCCCCAAGTTAAGTCCCTAAGTTCCCTAGTTTTAATTTTACAACTGAGTAAAGACCTTAAACCCTCCCTAACTTGTACCAAATCAAATATCTGGATTACCTGATTCACTGAGGTGACTCTGGAAAGAAGCAGCCAAAACAAAAATAATTCTAATCTTTTGACAATAAATTCCAGGGAATAAAAACTGATCTTTGGTATGGGGGACCCCACAGTAAATCATCACAACTTTCATCTTATACTTAATTAGTATTCAAAGAGAGTCATACACAAGTCCACCACACTCAAGGTCAAAATTTAAATGGATACCCGAACACAGCGCAAAACTAACCTGAAGACTTGAAGCTGAATTAAAAAAAAGAACACAAACTTAGGTACCTACTTTCAAACAAGATTTGAAACATTTGGATCCAAAGGAGAGAAGAAAAAAAAAAACCCTGACATAGTTAAAGAGAAGACAGTGTAAAAAAATAAAAAAATACTTTGTTGAGTTTTTCCACCACCCTACATTGTGACATTTCTATGATAGCTATCCTTGTCATTCTTCTTCTTCTTCTCTTACCTTTGCATTCCACCTTTACATGAAAAGAAAGCAGTACCCCAAGCAGGATGAATATGAAATGAACACGTCTGAACCTACAATGAATTATTTATTGCCTCAGTAGGGGCAACACGCTCCCACTCTCCTCCTCAGATCTCTCCTTACAGGGCCAGAAGACCTTGAGAGAAAAGTCTCCACCTGTTGTTTCCACACAAGCACAAAGAACAAGACTGAAGATGAAAGGTGAGTCAGACACATGCAACGAGAGAAGGCGAAGGAGGAAGGAGATGAACAGAGGATAGGGGAAAACCATGGAGATAAAGCCAGGGGAGAACAGAGCAATGTCTCGTGGATTCTCAGACTGATTTAATAAATGTATTTTTGATGAATGGATTATGGAAACACGTGATAGGAGCAGTATTTCTTCGTATCTGCTTTGGCTGTGCATGTGCGTGTCTCGTATTTCAAGCTGTGTTGGCACAGACTTGTGGGGGCAAAAATGTAAAATACCCAGTGGTCTGGCACTCCTTAAGCTCTCCACTCCACTCTCCATTTAGAAATAGTTGTCCCGGTAAGCATTCTATTTCCTGTGTTGTTTTGTCTCTCATCTCAGGATCCTTGACTTCCCCTTGTGGTGTCTGATTGCCGCTGCCCGCCCTGATGTCTTTCACCTGTGCCTGAGTGTGCAATTGTTTTCACCTGGTGGCTTTGGTATATATTGGGCGTCTTTTGTGTGTTTTGGTTGTTGCTTTGTGTTTCTGTGTGAATATGAGTGTCTTTGTGGTTTCCTTGTCTGTTATATTGAGTCCTCTCCTGAGCCAAACCTAACAATACCTCTCTAAGAATTACCAACAGTTTTTCTGTCCATCCATCTTAGGCTAACCATCTAGTGAAGGCGGGGTAGACCTGGACCAGGTCATAAGTCCATCACCGGACAAACACAGAGAGACACACAATCACACACCGGCAGTCACATCAACAGGCCATTTCGGGTCATCAGTTAACTGTTTGTATGTTAACAGAAAGTCTGGACCAGAGATAGGACACAAGTTCAGACCCATTTACTTGTTTTTGATGTTTTGTATATCAAGAACTCAAATCATTACCAACCCTGATGAGGGCGGGTAAAATATAGAGACTTGACCTCTCCTTTTTTGTTTAAAGCTGTCTCTGTAGTGCTTTACTAAACAGATTGCTAAAATCTGGGACTTCACTCCCACATCACCAGGCCCAGAGACCATTCAAGCTCATTAAACAGCTTTTATTAGATACTGAATATTAATCCCACACCTCTCAGTTGGTTGATATAATATATCCGGTGGCCGATTATTGTAGCAGGACAATCATACATTTAAAGGTCAATAAACAGTTTGTTTCCCTAAATACAAAGAAGCATTTTTACATAAATAATCTGAGTCCCCTATAAAAAATTAAATAAAGTAAGTGTGAATAATCTCTTGATAAAGTTTTGGAGAGTGCCAGTACGATAAGATGATATAGATCATGACTAATTATAAAGGCCCAGATACCTGACTGGTCCTGATACAATAGAATGGTTAATTGATGTAGTCATGTTGAGATACACATCAGTGTATCATGGCTTCACACAGGTCTGGGGTAAAGTGCACCCTGCTCTTTGGAGTCACATGCAGATAATCTCTGTGATTGAATTTAATCATTGTTGCTAAGCAACAGCAGCCAGACATGGGCAGAGTCAGGTTTTTTTCATTTTTTTTTCATTTCATGCCATCAGGCGAGGCCACCGCTGCAGCCGCGGGGTGTTTTCAATGAACCTCACTTCCTTGCATTCATCCGCTTCCTTCCTGTCGGCCAATTAGAAAGGTTGGTCGGTCTGAGGCTGGGGGCCGCCTCGGTCAGCTCAGCTGGCTTTTAGGTGATATCTGTGACAGCCTTGACCTACTCCAGGTTTCTGTCTATTGTTTAAATGTCAGAATGCAGCCAGTGGGCTGAATGCCGGGGAGCACCACAAGGAAGACAGAGCCGGGGACAAACAGGATTGTTTTGACAGACGTGTGAAGACGTTCCGTTATATTTCGGTACATTTGACTTCATACGTTTCCTCTAGGACAGAAGGAAATAAAGGCTACATGATGACAATGCTTATAGTGAAACTCCAGCCATTTTTATATCTTTAATCACACGAGCTTCCACTGCTTTTATACTTTGACTCATTGGATATATGAGCAGTTATGTGGAGCCTTTGCTCCATCCTAGTAATGTGATCCCTGTCACTAAGTGCTGTCTGTCCTGTGAGTGTTCGGGTTATATAGAGAGTGCAGCCATGAGAACATAACTGCTCCCTGGGGAAAATCGGGAATAGATCCTGTGATGGGTGTTTGGGAAGGGCTGATTCAGCACTTTGCTCTGACCTGAGCCCTCTCAATACCCAACTGCCCACTCCAACATCTTTATTTCTTGTCACTCCATTATTTTTCCTTCCATTTTTTCTAATTGTAACTCCTATATCATGTCCATTCATCTTATAACAGAACAAAAGAAGGAGCCAACAGCTCAATTTGAAAGAAGGAATTATTGTCCCGAGTGGAAACCTCGTCAGAGAAATGATATTAAGGGGAAAATATAGTCAATAATGTGTCATCAGTTATTAAAAAAAATAAAAAAATAAAAAAAACTTATTGTTATCTAATTCAGTGATATTCCCGTCAACTGTGTTTGTATTTATCAGTGTCAACAAGCCAGCAAGTGCACAATCGTGTGTGGTTCAATATCATGTAGCCTCAGTTTTTGGCAGAGGTGAAATAAAATAGTGAATGCAGCGATCGTGTATAGGTGGTGACATATTTGTCAAATGTGCCTTCATGGTATTTACCAGATGTGCTTGCAGTGATTTTAATACAGAATAACAAAAGTGGAAAACTCAAATATAGCATCATAAGTGTATAACATTTAAAAGATAAATACATGACAGGTAATAAATACATGCATACTATTACATTTGCTGGTCTGAAGCAAATATGATTGTTGTCGGTTGATTTAAATAATTTCCCCCCAAAATGAAAACCTTTTATTTGCAATCATCAGCAAAACTACATCTTTTAATTAGAAAACACATCCAAAAATGACTATTTAGGATGAGAATCATGTGAGTTAAGAGTAAATTGGAAAATGTACTCTTAACATCCTATAATCCTATAATCAATCATAAATATGATGCGCTTTCTGGGCAGGAATGTCTTAAAACACAATCCTTAATCACTTCAATACATAGTCCTGCAAAAGGAAAAGTGGGTTCTTGTGCCAGACTTCATTGAGCTGCAGAATAAAACACATTTGAATAGCCACTGTTAGTGTGCGACAAACTCAGAAAAAGAAGAAGAGAGCAGAAAAGAGAACGACAGCACCCATGTTCATTAAAATGCAGGAGCATGTCCTCCTGTGCAACAGTGTGAGTCACTGATATGTTTACAGTAGTTTGTGGACCCTGATGAAGCTCCCTTACATGGAGGTATTACCTCTATCTGGCTTTTTAGTGCATGGGCAACCTTTGTTATCAGGATCATGCCCGTGTGTAATTTGTTGGTGATGGAATTCATTAAAAAACAAAAACAAATACAAGGGAAATGTGTGAACACCTAGTAGTAGTCTGAACATGTACAAGGACGTATTCTGAATGCATAGCAGCATTGTTGCTTCCTACAACCGATCTGCTCCTATGTTGTGATCTGAGAATATGTGGGCCAACTGCCATTTATACGTGAAATCCACTGCTGTCCTGCGCTATGTGGCCTCTGTAGGAATTAATCACATACTTTATAGAGTGTCCACACGCACACACGCACGCACGCACGCACACACGCACACACACACACACACACACACACACACTAAATTTGATTGTCGTCACACCGCAGAAGGGACTTCTTAGAGGCGCTGTGAAGAGTCAATAGAGCGGTCTCAAAGCATTCATCTCAGTGTTTCTCTCCATGACCTTAACTAAATAGTGCAATACACTGAAGAGGCTGATTTGTTCCGACATCACACGTGTGTGGACTTATGCATGCATGGACGTGGCCATGCAGACACCTGCAGGGTATAAATCAGCAACCCACAGCACAGAGCTGCTGCCCCTCTCTGGCAGCTGGTGGTGAGAAAGAAAGGGAGGGGTGGGTTTCTTCTTCTCTGCTCTTTCTTTGGCCCCGTCATGTTGGGGGGGGGGGGGGGGGGGGGTCTGTATACGTTGACGCTGTGAGCTTTGGGGATGCTACAGTGAAAGGTGCCTGTGTGTGTGTGTGTGTGTGTGTGTGTGTGTGTGTGTGTGTGTGTGTGTGTGTGTGTGTGTGTGTGTGTGTGTGTGTGTGTGCGTGTGTGTCGTCCACCAGTACGTCTATGCGTAAATAGACAGAGTGAGCCGTTGTCTTTCGTCCCACCCTGTCTGGCAACAGGAGCCACACTGATAAGATCTATTTTGGAGCCACACGGCTCAGGACAACCCATGCCTGTGTTATTCTCTCCTGTTTTAACTACGTCTCTAATGATAGATGCACTATCAACTCTTTAAAAAAAAAAAAAAAAAAAAGACTGACTGTTACTGCCCTCTATTCAAACATGACATTGCTTTATGCAACGCTTTATATACCGGGGTAACTTTAGACACAACAGCAGCGATCCTGCTGCATTGGAACACCCTCATCCGGATACCCACATACATACTCACATGCGTGAAACCAACATCCCCCTTCTCTAAACTACCAAAGCTGGGAGAGAAAGTACCCTTGTCCTTGCTTGGTCTTCTCTAACGTGTCTGGACATGTCTCAGAGGAATGTGTATTATGTATTGAAGCTGACAGACAAGGCATTTTTGACAGTTCATGCCCCAACTATCAACACAAAGTCTGGCCTCGAGCCCCTGCACCTCCACCCTGCCCTCAGCGTGGGAAAAAAACCCCACTGTGGAATGTCTTTAAGAGACATAACACCTCAAATAAACATGCTCCCTCCTCTGCAGGTATGCACCGCCGCAGATAATGGGGGTGAACTGTATCTGCTTTGTCTTTACAGCTAATTTGAAACACACAAAAGTGTGTTTGTGAGCATCTTTGTGTTTATGCCATTCCTCATCAGTGAGCCTTGAGTACACACGGTAAGAGGTGGTAATCAGTACCAATTATCATCAAACGCGGAGAGAGTCGAGAGGAGAATTCCTCCTCAGCACGACGACTGCCCCAGTCATGCCTGATTAATCTAAATGCCTGTCTGGAGCATGAGGAATTAGTGGCAATGCGCACACATACAAAAAAAAAAAGAGGCAATTAAGTTTTTCTTTTAAACAGCGTGACTTAAAATGGTGCTGATTGCATAATGGAGGTGTTTTAATTAGTCTCAAGATATAAAGGAACATGTTTATTAGTGTCATCTGGCAATCACAGTTCCATCATAAACATGTTTATGTCACTCAAGATTGAGCAGATGCAATTAGTGCCAAGTGCTCTTGACAGAAAGCTTTGGAGCGCGTCGGAGAAGACTTCACTGTGGTTTTAACGCCGAGGGAGCGAATCTTTTCACTGGGTGCAAAGCGTCGCCTGTTTTCCCACAATCTATCCTGACACACAAACTCTCTAAAGCTTTTTTTCTTTTTCTTTTTCTTTCTGTAGTTTGCAGTTGAAAGCAAACAGAGAGGAGGCACAGACTTTGGCTGAGTCTGAGTAGATTTAGCAGATTCAATTGATCTCTGCTGTGTTCACACACTCTTTTAATGGAGAGAGAGGATAGACAGAGAGAGAGAAAATTTTCCAAAAGTCAATATGAAACATCAAGTTTGCTTTTAAATGAGCATAAATTGCTTTCATTGAATTTTTTTAGCTGATGATTATTATTGAAATGTGAAATGTGCGAAAGGCTAACCACTGCGGGTCAGACATGAAGTCATTTGAAGTCACATTTAGACTTCTCCTTTTTATTTTTTTTTAATGGCACAAGCCTATGCTGACGTCGGTCGCTTTTGCATTCGCTCCAGTTGGCAAACAGCAAAACTGTGCAGCATCTGGTGAGGAGTCTGACACAACCTAGTTACTCTGTTAATCTCACCCTGCTAATCTGCTCCCCTCCTGCTTTCTGTCACCACGCTACTCTCTTTTATTAAGCTGAGTTTACAACTTTCTTGCTGCATACTTCTGTATTTTAGTGCCTACTCCGTCAAATCTAAAAGGGGGAGTTTCACCACCAACTGAGCTCTGGATGTTCTTCTTCCCACTGGAGGTTATGATCTCCATATTTGCCTCCCAATGTGGCGAAATGTTGCAGCAGCCCGACACTCCTCCATGTTTGGCACTTTTCAACTTTATATGTTTTTTTTGTCTCTTTGCTTCCTATAAAGATCTAGTGTACTGCTATAGTGAACTCTTTTTTATTTATTCATTTTTAACATATAATGGCTTCAACATCTGGATGACATAAAAATGTTGAACTCAGTAGCTCTTGATAGTGAAAATACATTATATGAGTGAATTTCGTCTACACACCAAGTTCTAATTGGACTAATACAAATGATGATGGCTTTTTTACAGGCTTCTCTTTGGCCTCATCCAGACAGAGAAGGCTTTGTATATATTAGCATATATTTTGTAGACGTTTTTTTTTACCCCAAGACGTCCTTGTTTTCATCTTTGTGTGTTTAGTGTCCTAACTTGGTCTGTGGCTTCTCTTCAGGCTTAAGCCTTCACACTGTTCAGGACTGTACGAGACAAATTTTTCTATAATTGTTTTTGCAGACTGTATGAGCTGAATCTGCGCTGACTTGATGTGATTATGTAATCGTGTCATCGTGATTACATGAGAATAAAACATCATAATTGTGCGCCATCCATTCAGGAAAAATCAAAGTGCTAAACTTTGACAGAACTCTCGCCCTTGCGGTATTCTTATATTTAGAGAAAATTCCCCCCAAAACAGAAGAGGAGAACATGGACGTGGCCGTGGCTCGGAAAGATAGGCGAACTGGGGAGGCCAATTTTGCAAAGAGAGCTTGAATAAAGTACTTGTAAGCATGTATTAACATTTTATGTTAGCATTCTGGTATTGGAGGATAACCATGTCACGTCATTGTGCATTTCTATTGGTTTGTTTAAGTTGACGTGATTGCAGCTGCCGCTATGACTCCCCAATTGTCAGACGCGGTCCGATAGTGGTCGTGAGCTTATGACCAATACATCGGCCATCTTAGAACTGTGCATCAAGCCGACCGATTTTACAATTCCCCCATGACATGAACTTTTGTCTCAGACAGTGCGATATTTGGCTGTCTATTTGTTGGAGCCATTTGAGGCAATCTATGGGAATCTCAGTTAAGCACAGCTAAGGAAGCACTGGTCCAAGTGACACATGGACAGTTGGTGAAAATATTTATAATGACAATCAGACTTTATGTAAAAAAATAAAATGGAGCTGACTCTCATACTATTAATCATCATAATTACCATAACACACGTAATGCTACACGATAACAGCAGTAAATAATTGAGAATCTGAGAAAATGAGTCCCTACACTGTGTTATTGGCATATATTAATATTTAAAATGAGGTCTAATAGGTGGGAACATTAGTGTTAGGGTTAGAACACTTCTCCCCTAAAACGTCCTGCAAATGTATCCTTTATCTTCTCAAGAACAGAGCAACTATGATGAAAGGTTGAAAAACAAGAGAAAATAACAGGTTTGAATATTTATTTGCTTAAAGTCCATGCATGAATTTGCAACACATATTAATTTCCTTGTGAGCCATGATAAATGACTTGTCAACCAAAAGCACGGATCACTTGTATTAGTCAGTTTGCAAAGCTGTTGAGATAATTTAGGAGGCCTGTGAGTCTCTGTCATGGGAACGTGGCCTTCATTCCCATGGTGCAATGTTGTGGGTCTTCTTCTATCGCTGCTGGTCGACGAGTTAAAGGTCAGTGTGAGAGGTCAATGTGAAAGGTCTGACCTCTCTGATGCCAGAGTGTATTTTATGTCTCGCTCTCACTTTTCTACGTGTCCGCTTGTTAAACTTCCAGGTTTTTTTCTTTCCTGTCATTAGCCACACACACACACACACACACACACACACACACACACACACACACACACACACACACACACACACACACACACACACACACACACACACACACACACACACACACACACACACACACACACACACACTGGAGGGTATAAATCACACACCAGATTTGAGAGAAACACTCTATTTTCGAGTCACCACTTGAGTTTCCACTCAACTCTCTTTGACGAACATAAACCTTCAGAGTTTCAGTCGAGGCTTTTTCACCAAAGTCTTTCCAACCAATTATGTCTGCTTTCACCAGAAACAGACAACGCCCAGATTTGCTTCTCCTGAAATGATACGGTTTGATCTGATTGCAAATCTCCGGGTCTACGTGTGTTTTTTTTATAGCGTTAGAAGGGGTTGGTTGGGATTTTTGAGGAGGATGTAATTCAGCCTCCACCCTTTGCCCATGTGTCTGACTCCATGATGAATACAGTGTTAATGTGTGTTTTATTTGTTTTATAAACTGGTGGGTGTAGTTCAACAAAAAAAGAAAGAGAACTCTGCCCTGGGAGGGTGTGTAATCCCGACGGCGTGGCACATCGGAGCATTTAAGTCTTCTTGCTTCCTGGGTTGTATGCAAAAATACTGAGTGCATCCGGATAGAAATAGAGAAGGAAATGGAAGGAGATCATAATCGGACATTCGTCATATGTCCTCAGATCCTCATATCCTTCACTTAATGAGAATGCAAATAGAAAAAAGTAGGTTACATAGAAGCTAAAGTCCAGCATTTAGAGAAAGACAGAAGTATTTCTGTTGAGATATATTTAAATGTCTAACATTTGAGTTCTCATTCGACAAAAATGAGTTTTGAGCAGCTATATTATTTCATCTGACTAGTTTTCCCTAACTTAAGTACATACTTGAGATGAAGTAATGCTTCACAAGGGAAGTAATTAGTATAAGGCATTTTGTGAACTACAGAGCAAGATGTTGGTTTAAAAAAAAAAAAATGCATATAGTTTTCAACTTCTCAACAATCTTTCAGACTGTAATAAAGACACTTCTGGGGTGTAAATTCACTAACTATCTTTCCATTTGCCTGGCAAAAAATATGTACTTTTTGCCTATCAGCTATAACTAAAACCCTTGATCTCCCTAACACACATTTCCATTCAGCTGTGTACGTTTTGGAAATGTCTTTATCCTTAATTCTGTGCACGTTACTTTCATATAATAATTATTGTCAAGACCTCGTCTGTGCAATCAAAGAAGGAGCACTAGGGCAGAGTCTGCGGTGTTTAGGCTGAGCCGTAATTTAGTACACACGTAATCAGAGACTAAAATAATCTGTTTATAACACGACTACTAATTTACCACAGAGTGACGCCAGCCACACGACTCCCTGCGTCGCTGTGTGGTCAGGCTGACACATGTGGTAGAGGATGCCACAGATAGAGTTCACTGCATTCGTTCGTGTGTGTGTGTGTGTGTGTGTGTGTGTGTGTGTGTGTGTGTGTGTGTGTGTGTGTGTGTGTGTGTGTGTGTGTGTGTGTGTGTGTGTGTGTGTGTGTGTGTGTGTGTGTGTGTGTGTGTGTGTGTGTGTGTGTGTGTGTGTGTGTGTGAGCACTGTGGAAAGGTCTCGAGGGTGAGAGGTTTTTCCAGCCAGACCCAGAGGCAGCCAATGTCCCACATACATCTCGTTCCCTGAGGCAGAAAGCAACAAGCTGACTCACTGACTGACCTTCTGTGTGCATTTAATGTGCTGCATGGTCACATTGGTCACAGTCACTTTCCAGAGAAAGTTATAAAAGTCAATTATTTACCACTTGCATGACCATGAAAGCTGTGAGCTGGAGGCGCAGTTCTCTTTCATGCAGATATCCATCACATTAAACATATACATGGGAATTCAAATACATTTTTTTTGTTGTTGTTTTGTATCGGTCAGTCATATTACAAAAATCCTTTCACAAACTGTGATGAAACAGGCCAAACAAATAACATTTGGAACATTTTAGAATATATATTTAGATTATTGATAGAAAGAAGACTGCTTGTTGTCATGCAGTCCATGTGTGACAATCTTAACAAATTTGAAGACATCAGGGCACACTTGCATTGTTATCATCTCAAAATAGAGATCATAGAGTGGGTGAGATAACTGAGTTAATAGCACCAACCATGACATTGGCTGATAGAATACATGTAAGAGTAATCAGTTTTCGTTCCCCTCATCGTTCGTTATGTGAGTGTGTGACGGTTGTGATTTCTGTGATCAAGTAAGGCCCCAGTCCCCATCCCCTCCCTATCCAACCAGATTCCTAGACAGATTTAGTGAAATAGATGCACAGAACATGTAGCTGAGTGAGACGTAAACATTCCCTTTGAATGTAGACAAACCATGAAAACACTCCCATTCTGTGGTATTTCTACTATACAAGGGCATTTAATTTTGATGACAAATCCAATATTTACGCCTCATTGATTTAAGGCGAAAGGATGAAATCATTCTTGCTTATATGGCTTATGGAATGGTGTTTGCTCATACTACACAATTTAGGAATTTCAAATCAATGCGGCCCGATCAATATTCCTGCCTGACACATTGAGAGTAATTGCAGTGGATATATTCAGCTGAATACAGTCAGGAGAGACGGGGAATTGGAAGGAGGGCTGGCATCGCTTGAAGCAGCCGATCCCGAACCTCTTTTGAGCTTCAGCAGACGACACTTCTGTTTTGATACGAGTACACTGTCAGCGACGAGGACAAGCGAATCTTTGTTTGACCAACTTCTCTGTGTCTGCTGAGGAAGCTCGATCATAAGACTCAGTGCGCGGCCTCAGCACTTTGCCGCTCTCCGGAGAAGAATAAAGCGTCGCGGAGGTGGAAGCTGGCAGCTTTGTGTTTGTAGCTACACTCGAGTGTTTGTTTATTTTATTTTTCTTTACCCATCCTGGGAACCTGATCCCCCCTGGGCATAGCTTGTGCGGTTATGTCAAGTAAATTTCGTGAAAACAATCACAGCCAGGTATCCATTGTAAATACCCCCACCCGTGTTCTTCAAACAGCTGCAGCGCAATACAGCTTGGGTTTTATGTTGCTGTCACTTGACATATTTAGCCGACCACAAAATGTCACTGGTTATTCTGAGGCAATTTGGGGTTTGTTTCTGTTTTAAGCTGTGTTGCTGGGGATTAACGTGGGAAGGTGTCGCGTCACAGCCGCTGACTCATCAGGTCTGAGATAGACGTTGATGTCAACGAAGTCTCTTTTTATTTACCTGCAGAGGAACTATCTAAGAAATGTATCATGATTGAGGTATTTTTTTCTTCTCTTACATGTAGAACAGTAGTGTCAAATACATTTTAGGTCAGGTGGCAGAAACAAAAGAAATGGTAATATAACAACTAATAAATAAGGACTGACAACTTTAATTATCATGAGAGCTATAAATAGTTGTAACTTTAATTAAATATGTCTGATTGTAGGTAAGTGATATCCATGAAGTAGCTTCTTCATCTTCATTTAACAACTTTATGTTTTTTATCTTTTTCTCATACACCTTCAACATTAATGTCTGTTAACTTGAAATGCACTTAGGTCACATAGTTTCCCTTCAATTATTTGGACCAGGTGATCTCATTATCATTTTTGTTTATTTTTCTTATTTGTTTATTTTCTTTTCAAAATCTAACTTCAACTCTGGGGTGGATCATGAAAACATCCAAAAGGTCTCTAACAAGCTCAACAAGCCTGAAGAGGTGAAACAGTGTGGAACCGGTATAACTGTAGTTAAAATGTGTTTTCATTAAAAATCAAACAGTATGAAAATACATCCACCTTCTCTACCACTCTATCCAATTCAGGGTCATGTACTGTACATTAACACAGGCAATTTAAAGTCACCAATTGTTCACAAATGAGAGCAGTATAGCCACTACTCCTCCATGTACCCTGGTATACGTATGTCCATTTAAAGTTATGTATTGACTTTACTGAAGAAGTAATACAACATGAAAAATAATAGTTTTAAGTTCAGTAAAAAAAACAAACACCACTGAACTCATCTGCACAATTATAGAACATTTATCTTTTATCATTTACAGCCACTGGAGTTCAACTTTGAAGAACAATTGTTTTCAGAAGCGTAAGCTGGCAGTTTAAGGAAGATTAGTCTTTCACAGTATAATTAAAAGCCATCAGAATGAGTGATTCACAGGAGTCCATGAGCACGTGGAGCAGAAGTCAGCCACAGCTGTGAACCTGGAGGATCAGCTGGAAGCTCGCTTTTAAACAAACACACAAAGGAGAGTCAATATGAAGCAATTACAGTCTCATTTTGGTCACTTTTTGGTAGAACCTTTAATTATTTCCAGACCCCTCTAAGATAAACTGCTTCCAAAATTTAAAGGTGTAATCTTAGATGACCCGTCATTCTGCAAATAATTGTAAAACTTGACCCTGGACAAAACCTTCTGCTTGAAGCTTCCTTTACAAGATGGAAAAATAAATCCTACCTGTACAAGTTCATATCCTTTTGAAAGTAATTTAGTGCAGAGTACAGAGGCTATCTCACGCTCACTCTCTTTCCATCACTTCACAGAAGGCTGCATTTACTTACATTTATTTCTTAAACCCCAAACCTTAAAATTACTTCCATAACTGGAACTTAAATTACCACTTTGACCGAAGATGTGATGATTTTCATTATATGGGCCTCTTTTTTGTTTCGTCATTCAAAACAATTTTATTACCCAGAGTGTGACCGTGCAAACAAATAAAGGTCCTCAGAACGTGAGTAAGATCACTCCTGACACACATAATGGATCGGCTCGCTGTGGCTAAGTTTGATTAATGGACTTCTGTGTTCGTGCTCGCCATACCAAAGATTCTGCTTTCTTCCTACATTTGTCCACAACTGACCAGTTGAGCGCTTCAGTGCTAGTGTAGTCATTTGTTACGTGATATAAAATACATCGTTTTTGTTGTTGTTGTGCGATATCTTCCCGGGCAGTTTACTGTGAACTTTGAAGACCTGAAGAACAAGTGTGTGATATGTCCTGGATTACTCACACTATCTTGATGTCATCTTTCAAAAGGCGTGGTTTAGTATCTGTTTCTTATGTCTGACTTTAGTTGCCCAATCGAAAACCTCAAACCAAAAGCCTGCGTTTTCTTCGACAAAATGTACCCCTATGGACACTCCTGGGAAAAACAAAAACACTTCTTTAATGGGAATGAGAGCAATGCTTTATCTCCTCCTCTATGCAGTATGTAGACACACGATAATATAATTTAAAAGTTGCTGAATCCTCTTTTTTTTTTTAACAATCACAACAGAGTATGTGTATGTGAAGAGGCCACTTGTAGTAACAAGTCCACATAATTATCACTTTACTCTGAAGTTCCACTCGGCTCGATGGAGCATTTTATCTCCTTTCAGCTCATTGTTTTGGTTTTACGGCCTGTAACTTTACGATTTCTGGTTTTCTTTCAGTACTTTCATTAGAGTCATCAGTTCCAGATGCACTGTGGGCAGCTGTTTACATTGAAAAAAGAAAAAAACAATAAGATCTGAGACATTGTTAGAAGAGACCTTGTACCCAGCAACCAACGGCTAAGAAATAAACTTGCTTGACTTGCAGGTATTTTCCTATTGCCCCAATGATCCCACTCGTCATCCTGTGGATTGACTATTGTGCAATAAGAAGACATTAACGTAACTAACTGCACAATAATGACACCTGAGGCTGCATGGATTTACAGTCTGTGTTTCAGAACCTTTGTGTAATTTTTTTTTTTTTGTAAATAAAATCAGTTTGACATAACACCACCATCAGCTTTCTGGAAGTGTGTTTTGAGGAACTAAACAATTGTAGTGTATATTTAGCTTTCACTGAAGTACAGACTGCTTCTTTTCTTTTCAGTTTTTAGAAGCACTTAACCTTTAATTGTTTCACATGAACGGACGCCTACAAGTTCCAGGACCAGAAGTGCTCACATACTGTACATATTTATTACAAATACTTCCGATTTTAATCTGGTTTTACCCCTTCCTGACTTTTTTTCTTCTTTTTTTTTTTTAAGGCCAAGAGCTTTGAAGCAGCCACAGACATAATTGAATAAAGATCCCGGTTGTTGTGAAAACCCCCAGTTTTAGCCTCTGGGTCTTTGAGGTGGGCCCCAGAAATCTGAGGAATGGGAGGCGGTTTCCTCAACTGTAGAAACTAAATACATAGTTTAATCCTCTACTAATGGGAAGGTATTGATAAGAAGGGTGTAATGTACAGACTGTGTGTTGAAAGCAACTACAAGCGCAAAGCCTTGAACCTGAAACAGCCACAGTCCACTTATATATTGGTGGGAGTTGTCATTCGCTGCTTCCGAAATGCTGGCACAGAAGTGAATCTGCACCTTCCACTGACGACATTCTGAACAAGTCAGAGGTTTTATACAAGACGATACACATCTCGGTGCTGTGCTGGCCACCAGCACGAACACACAGGAGTGGTCCCGGGTGGAGTCTCACTGTGAATAATAGTTTTCAATGGGTGATTACATCACCTGCACACTCTCTCTTTCAACATTATTTCCTCACGATATTCATCAGGTCATCATGGCTGACTTTGCCAAACTTTGCAGGAGTTGCTAACACAGTGGTAACAACAACATGATGGGTGGTACCAAGCTCACTAAGAGGTGTATGCCAGCAGTGTTCTTTGTCTGCACGCCTCAGTTAAGAATTAAGCATAACAGTTGATGACTAATATCAAACTGATCATCATGAGGTTTCTTCACATTAAATCAAACCATTATCTTAATGGCTTATCTTAATGGCTGTGTTTAAAATAAAATGTCGCCAGTCACTCTCGGTATAATTTTATTGAAATTGTTCGAGGGCAGGGCTCATTGTTGTAGTGATTATCTCTCTCGCCTCACACCCAGAAGATCCCTGGTTTGTGAGGAGTTTACATGTTCTTCCTGTGTATCTGTGGAATTTGTGCATTTGGGATGGCCCTCGCAATCATAAGTTAGGTAAAGTAAAGCAATAGACAGATGCATGAGGGGAGACGTTGAAATGTGAGCTGGTCAATGGCTGTCCTCTGGAGGCTAATACCTCCTATTGCAGCTTCACTCAAAACCTGACAACACAGTCACCAGCCATTGTTCTCCTTTTTGTTTTGCTAAATATTATAATATAAACACCCGCAAATACAAAAGACCACAGGTTAACTCAACCCTCAACTAAAACCTCTGAAATTACCAAATATTTACAGTAAACGTGAAACAGAGTCATCTTTTGATGGGCAGAAGTTGTTAAAGAGGATCACATTAGAATGTAAAATTGCACCAAATAAAGTTGCTGGGAAGTAATCGACATGTTTACATCCATTCTGATGTAGCACATAAAAGAAGCCCACTAATATCAACAATCAGTGGTGCGCACAGACATTTTGAGGGCAGGTGCTCAGTGAGAAATAAGGGCACCTTGTGCGCCACATGGCGACCTTATTATTGCAGTGTCAAAATAGTCTTCTCATTTTGACCATCAGAGAACACTGATTCTGTAACTGACCATGAACCATCGTCCTGCTCTGAACTCCAACATTTCTGCTTCTCTGCTGTCTGTTGTGTACTCTGGTGATTTATCTTCTTCATCGTCCAGGCCAGTGGATGGTCTGTTGTAGGACAGCAGAGACAGTAGAATAATGATTATGCCATTTTGTTAATAAACTGTTGATAGACTATAGAACAGTATTATGATAAATCACCGGTGTAGTAGTTATTTCTTGTATTAGATAATTTTTCATTCTTGAAAATGAAAGACAAACATGACAATGACTTTTGTACTGTTGGAGCTTTAAATTTTTTTTTTATTTTTTTATTTTTATAAAAAGCCAATTTAACAGAGGTATTGTCACTTCAAAGGTTGTTGTGCAAACTGGGCCCAACGTCGATAAAAGGCACTTGCTTGTTCCTGACGCCTAAAGGCAAGTACTCTACTACCACCTAGTGTTTATCTGTGCACACTGCTGTCGACCATTATTGCCTCCATTAAGGAGGTTCTAAAATCATCCACGTTTATTTGTCTGTCTGTTAACAAGATATCTCAAAATACTGAGCCGATCCTCATAAAACACATGAGGTTTCAAAGAGACATGAGGTGTTCATGTTTCTTTAAAACTTCACTTCAGATTAATACATTGCTTTAATTGTTACCTACACAAGAGGGCACTAACAAATAAGAGCTAAAGTTTATCTCAAACTCATTGAATTACCGGACCACCATAGACAATGTGTTATAAATCAAAAATAGAAAAAGCAAGAAAACCTGTAAAACATGATTGGATTGGCTCGTTGAAACGAATCTATGTTCCATTACTGTAACAAGTAAGGTACAAATAGTACAATGTTGTATCTTACGATGTAGAAACAACCGCCTGGCCTTGAATGCTAATGTTACAATGGACTCTAACATGCATTTTTAGATCCATTTGTTAAATTGTTTTATTACATCTTGGTCACCTATCATTTGTTCATTCATTCAAGTTCTGATATGCTACCTTATCTCTAAGTTCAATGCCTGTATACAGTCCGTTGGTGGCAGCAAGCTGCACTTTTTCCTGTCAGTTTTCATTTGACCCCATACTGTCAGCAGGATGAACGTACCAGCCCAGATTCATATACTTTATAGCCTATATAAGTTCATTTAGAAGAATTATTCTAAAAAAAGAGAAACATTATTAATGTTAGGTGTGTTGTTTATTTGCTTCACGTGGCTCTGAGGTAATGGCTTATTTCAGAGATCAAACAAGGTTGTGCATCCCAGTCTATAAATAATAGCCTGGGCGGCTATTGTGTCAACAAGTGGCTCTATAATGGGAATAAAACATTAGTGTCCTGACACCACCAGGTGTCATGGTCCTGCATACAAAGGTCCCTCAGCAACAAGCTTAGAATTTATCATCACATTGATTCATACTGTTTGGATTATTGCTATGATCTTCACACCCTTAAATCTTAACTTAAATCTTAACTCAGTGTATTCATATGTGTGTGTGTGTGTGTGTGTGTGTGTGTGTGTGTGTGTGTGTGTGTGTGTGTGTGTGTGTGTGTGTGTGTGTGTGTGTGTGTGTGTGTGTGAGTGTGTGAATCTACTGAGTGTGCAGTAAATATAATCAACAAACCTCCCCCTCGCTGACCCTCTGAATTTGTTTCAGTATCGTTTCCATGAGTTACTGCAAAAACATGATTAGTGCTTATCTTTAAGCTGTTAGGCCGGGACTCACTGCACGATAACAGGATCAGTCTGGTTCAGAAATATTGTGATGCCAACATTTTCTGTACTACTTGTGTACTGTGTACAGCGTGCAAAGCAACTGCACACAATAATTAGTTCAAATGTTCATATTTTGTTGCAGTGGTAGAGTAACAGCTCCTCTGCAGTTTCTCACATATGTCTTTAACAACAGGTTAAAGAACCAACACAAAAGCTCCACAAACGTCAGACCAATAGACCTTCCTGGTTGAGGTTGAAATGCTTAAACACTGAAGAATGTTAATGGAGAAGAGAATCTTTTAATTGAATTCATATGAAAAGTGTTTCCCTTCTTTACTTGTAGATTTCACACAAACTAGTATTGACCAAAATGGTAAAAAAAATTTTTTTTTTTAAAGGAAATTAAATAATAATAATAAAGACATTTATTAGAGAACAAATAACCACATTTGTGGTTTCAAAAAAGTTCATCTTAATGCTAGAATGTGAGTGTTTTCTTTACCATTAATAATTTATAATGGGTTTGTTTATCTGCTGTGACCTCTGATGTGTGCTCAGCTTAGTTTGATTATCATGAAACATGATTCTTATCACAACCACGCCACCAAACCAATGTTCAGGATAAACCCCGGACATGACACCAGACCATGACAGGGTGAACACAGAGAGACAGTCACACACGCTCACATTCACACCAAAAGTCACCAATTAGCAAGTTATCAAGTGACAAGGACGAACCGACAGAGGACAAGACGTTGCAGGGTGGATGGATAATATACAAAAAATAAAACATACTACATGACATGAATCATGTTGCAGGTAGAGTGAACTATATAGAGGTACAATTATCACATTAAAAAGAAAATCTTGTTTAATCCAATAAGTCAAAGCATCACAAAAAGGCAAATAAAACTCAACCGATATGAACTCTTTAAACACAAAATGTGTGCTTCAGGTGCGCACACTTTGTTTGCGCTGGTGTGTTTAAGCCCTCGCTTAAGCCTCGCGGTGACACGCGATTGGCCCGCGCTGCTCTCCGTCCTCCAATCAGCGCGCGGCGCTGGCTCCGCCCGCCACATCACCAGCATGGCGGAGCGCCGAGCAGGAATTCCGCCTATGCGTCGCTGACAGCGTCGTTGATGGGGCAACACGGATGATGACCATCCTCTAGCAGTGCGGTTCTGTAGTCCGGCTACGAGCGGCTCTCCTCGGGCTGAACTGACCAGCTGTGACGGGCTGACAGCGCCGTTTCCCCCTCCCGATCAGAGACACAGCTGTCCTGGACCACCGGGCTCCAGTGTTGATGCTCGAACTTGGAGCCGAGCTTGACTTCCTCCTCAAGTCCCCGCTGGGTTGATCTAGAAAAGCTGCAGGGAAGAGAAGAAAAAAAAAAGAGGGACAATGGATTTGCTGGAGTTGCTCCATTTGGACGAACTGTCCCACGGCTTGGCCAACTTGTCCATGTTTCCTTACTTTGAGATGTCGCACTACGTCGTGTCAATCATGGCTCTGCGCGAGCAGCCAGGTAAGCAGCTGGGGGGGAGTTGAAGTTTTAACCCGGGTTAAAGGCGGCTTGTTGAGCTCTGTGTCAAACAAGTTCAGCCCAATGAAACTTGATGCTGGATCACAGGCCTCCAGCTATCTTATCTGAATTTACCCTCCTTTAATGGCAAACAGCTGCCATTAATGGACGAGTCTTCAAAAGCTCCAAAGTGACATTACTGACTTGCAACACACCCAATGCCATCTTATTTATCAGTGCATTATATTTAAACAGTCAAAAACCTCACATATTCCTCACACGGGTTACCAGTATGTACTTGTATCAAAACTTGAGCACAATTTACTACATCTGAATCACTCCGTTGTTGTTAAAGCAACTTTTTGATCTGCATAACTTTTTTCACCTGGGGTCATTTCTAGATTCATAGTTTCGCTGAGAAATGTGCTTTGGATGTATATATTTCCAATTAAGCAATACTTTGCAAAGAGTACATTGTACGTACTAGTATTTTAGTTAAGATCACCTAAACCAAGACCGAGTCAAGACCAACATCTTGAAAATGTGGTCTTGGAAACTATAACCTGTACTTCAGTATTTTTGCAATAATGCTTCTACTTTACATTGAGGATAATATAAGCAGAACAGTAGTTCTACTCAAGTACGAGCAAAACAAATATTGTACTAAACCTATACTCTTTAAAACATTCATTTTATTTAAAAAAAATTTGTGATAAGGTTGTTTTTCTTCTTCATTCTATAAATGATCAATTATTGAAAGATTAGTACCTGAGGGACTATAATCTCAGAGGTTGCAGGTAAATTCAAGTTACTTTTTTTTGGGATGAAATTATGTTTAAGAAATATATTTGAACTCTGATGATGCACTTTCGGGAATGAAAGTATCCGCACAGGCAGAAACAGGTTTTCCTTGTTTTTACGTCACACAGGTGAAGAAGACGTTATTTCTTAACCATTAAGTGTATCAAGCAGTTCTAAGATTCTCAAGATAAGTTAAAAATAACACACATAACACCTGTTTGTCTCAAGAACAATCTCCTGCTCTAAATTTTTAAACACAATTTGTATAATGTCAACATGGAAAAGAGCAAATGTGTCCATTCGTTTCAAGGCTTTTCGTCTGATGGTGTAGCGACAGTCATCCCCCACCTCTCGGATGTTTGATTCCCCCCCCCCCCCCCCCCCCCCCCCCCAAAAAAAAAAAAATCTCCAAATGCACCAGTGAAGTGAATAAAGAGGAACAGTTGTAAGCTTGAGTGGTTTTTTTTGTGTGTTTTTTTTGCAGCTCGTAGTTCCAGGTCAGTCCAAAGACGTGGCACTGGGCCATGTTATGTCACTGAGATAGTGACTCTGGCGACAGGTGGACTTTTAACTGCACAAGCGAGTTGGCCTTCAACACACACACGCACACAAACATGCAGCAACACACATGCGACCCATTGTAGTCCTGCTGGAAAGCCATGGTCTATTTTTGAACTTGCCTCGCCAAGCATCTGAGCTGCTGTGACCCTCTAACCCTTTGTCCTCCGCCACGTCTACTGGAAGGCGAGTGACGGGGACACACACATGCTCTTAAAATGTGCACGGATATTGGGGTACAAACTACTTGCTCACTCAATGAAACACGAACATAAGTGAAGATATTAAACAATGACGGCGGCAGTGACACTTGTTGTTTCCCCCCAAAAAGGAAAGGAATGAAGTTTTCAACCCTCCGTTTTCCCATCACTGTCCCTCGTTTAAACTCAAGCTTCCCGTCCGCCTCGAGACGTTCAAGCACACCATAAGAGAACTTTTATAACAGGAGAACTCGAGATGTGAATGCAAACAAGCTTTCTGCAGAACACTTAGAAGGAGCATGCCAGTTCTCCCGAGAGCTCGTCACAATGTGGAGCTATTTTCGCTCCATTTGTAAACACCGTGAGGGGATTGTTTAGGAAGCCAGAGTTGAGGAGCAGTGGCTGTGGGACAATCTGTGGTCCTGCTCTCAAACTGAAAATCTCCAAATATTCTTTTTTTGTTATCTTGTCATGGTTGTGTGTACGGAGGGAGGCAGAGGAACCAACTTTACCAGAAGTAAAGACATAAAGAGGAATGAATGTAGAAGTGATTAGGCATGTCTTAAACAAATAGAATATAATTGAAAAGTTACGTATTTCAATCATTTAATGAAAACAGTCTTCCACTTTGGATTTATTCTACAAAAAAGCCTTTTTGTAGATTTAAAAATAAGAAATTGTTAACAAATTGAGTATCTCTGATGTCGCTTTTATCCCTTTTCTTGTTTGCATATATATATATATATATATATATATATATATATACATATCGGAGGAGTGGCTACAGCAAATCCCTGGAACAACCTCGGACATCTCAGTCCAGAAAAGTGCAGTACTTGGAACAGCAAAGATACTGCGCAGGATCCTCAAGCTCCCAGGCCTCTGGTAGAGGACCCGAGCTTGGAATAGAAAAACAGGTGACCGCCCGCGGAGGGCGAGAGGGGAATTTTTTTAAATATATATATATATAAAAGTAATGTTTAAATCTATATTTTTTTAAATGAAGCCATCAGTTCATTCTTGACAAATCCCTGGCTGTCAAGAAACAAGGAAAACATTGTTGGAGCAACAGGCGAAAACAAAGCAGATCAGGGTGGTAATCAGCGTGATTAGTAAAAAGAGGTCAGAGGCGGATGTGTGACTATCAAATAAGCAAACTGCTTTTCTTTATCTCAGCTTATATCTTTAGCTGGAGCCTGTCCCAGTTAACTTCGAGAAAAAGGCTCATTTTGCATCAAACACTCGTGTGTCAGACACAAACTTGCAAGGAGCAGTGGTTCCCACAAAAATATGTGATTTTTTTTTTTTTATTATATTTTCTGATCAAACCATTATCATACCTAATGTCCTCACTTAATATATCGATTGAAATAGTATTTTATTTATTGGTTAATTATTAAACGTTAAATCGTTAAACGTCAAAATGTTAAAGCTTCTGCTTCTCATGCATACATTTGTCACCGTTTTAAAGAAGATCCCATCTTAAACGTTTGTGGCGGTCAGTTTCTCCTGGAACAGCCGGTGAGGCTGTTTTTGTGTGCATGTTTGTGAGGCGTCTCTCTGGTAAAGCCCTAAATGGAGGGTTTTTATCCGGCTGCTGCTGAGCAGCAACTATCTCACCGTCACAACCATCTTACTTGTAACTGTGGACTTATGGTTGAGTATTGTAATCAGAGGTAATCCATGTGAGCTTGGTACTTTCTTTCAAAGTGACCCAGAGGACGAATCTGCTCGTCGGTTGGTTTAAACTTTTGAGAGAAATGAGTGGAGGAACTTTCCTCCACATCACAACTTCTCATTTTAAAGAAGAAAACGTCTGAGAGCGCGATCAACACTGTGGGCTAGTTTGCTTAAATTTGACTTGTAAATGTGCCTTTTAATGTAAAACCAGTTCAGATGATCTGATCTTGGCGAACGTGTAGCTCAACTTGTTGGAGCAGTAAAGTCCGTGCATTGTGTTTATATTTCTGTGTAAATACAAGCATGATTACGCAACAAAAAAGGGAACATCTCAGTGTGTTCTTTGCCTTTATTAAGATGTGTTTTATTCACATTTCAATCCGTCAGGCGAAGTGTCATGAGTTTTACTCATTACAGGAAATTTACCTGCAAAGCTGTTTTTTTTAAATAAGTCAGGAGTTCTTTGTTTAGTCATACGTTTTCAAAATTTAACTTATTGCATCTTATACAGTGCTTCCTTAGATTGTTTTTTTGTTTTTTTTACAGTGTAGTCACATTTTTTAAAGCCTGTGTTTTTACTCTTGACATTCTTCTCGTTCATCTCAACACTTGTGGTCTGGCCAGTCGGACGAAGACACCGACTGCAGCAGTTTGTTTTGCTCTGCGAGTAAGTGTGACGACGGAGCAACACTGTTTTCTGTCGCACTGCTTCTGTGAACTCGAGCACAAATTCAATTCTTTAAGTCCAGTGCTAAAAATCGGAGCCTGCGCATGACTCGGCGTGCAAATGTCAATTTACTGCTCTCCTGAACTTCTTTCTCTCACTGTGACAATGTGGTTTTCACCATAAAATATAATTTTACGGCAGACTTTGTCAACACAGACGCCAAACACAACGCAAATCTGTTCAGATCTGTAGTTATCAGCGTCTCCGATCGGGGCATGTGAGCTACGGTCGACCATTGCGCTCATGCACTCTTCATAAAGTGAAAATAGGCTTTTAACTACAAACTTCTCAGATTACATGAGGAAAGGTTAAAACTTGTCGACTAAAACATGCAGGATCACATGATTCAGGAGGGGAGCGGTCAAAACACATCAATACCAGTGATGCCATTTTATTTAAAGTTTTCCATTATGCTTTATTCTATTGCATTCAGCGCGACACAGATTATTGTTGTGGACATTATAATCACAGTTCAGTTGCATGTTTTTGTTCAGTCTGCATGAAGCAGTATGCGACTGCTTCATGTCTGCGACCACTCATGTTCCGCCAGTAAAGATTTTGCTATTTTTCCGATGCTTTTCATGCCTCTTGACATCTGATGTGTTGCTATCTGCCGCTACAAATCGTTTAACCGGTGACTGAATTGAAATCTATTGGTTTCATTCACTTTGCATGTGAGAACTTGTGTGCGGGGCAGTTAAGAGTCCAGGGCAGGCTGCAGACGGGGCAGATAGAGCTACTGTATCAAATCCCCCTGGTTTACCGATCTCTCTCCAGGACTCTATAATCTGTCTGTAATCCTGAGATTACCAGTCCGGTCCTGTGCGCAGCGGCAGTGACTGCAGGCTGGTGGTTCAGGGTTGACTACGACGAGTGATCTGCCACAGGTCACATTGTACAGTAGGTCTTAATGTACACCGTGAATCTCTGTGGGGTTTTATGCGTGTCCTGTTCGCGGGAGGGAGAAACACCGATCAGTCCTGAACTAATCCAGTTCATACAGACTCATGAAACTCTAAAATATACTGCTGACGAACTTGTACTGAATTTAATTAGTGGCTCAAGTTTTTGACTGACCCTCGCAGGGGTGTTGGCTCAGCTCATGTGTCAATAATCCAACAATGTGAACTTTTTGAAAACATCCTATTTGAGACAATTAAAGTAGAACCTGCTTTTTCAAGTAACTGATTATTTTAAGGAACTAGTCAGCAACTGTTCTGTTTTCAAAGGTAACTAGTAACTGTGATCAAGCGAGTTCCCATGAAACACATGTAACTCGCCATGTATTTAACTCATGACTGTTGCATATCAGGAATTTAGCATGAAAGTGGCTCTAATGGTGGGTGAAAAAGGACTACATTGTCCTTTTTAAATGGGGTGTCTTCGGTGAGGAAATCTCATCAGTGACTCTGACTGAAGGCGTTTGTTCCTCTGCTCTGAACTTTGAACTGTGAAGTCAGGCTCTAGTGCTGCACCTCTGTTTGATCAACTGTTCTATTCTAACCTGGTTAATATTTAGCCACATTTAGCAGCCTTCATTCTCTTCTACTGAAGTGATTTATCTGAGTTTTGTACAAACTGCGTCATTGTATTAAATCTACATGGAAGGAACTCCTGTTCCTTCCATGTAGACCACCTGCATCTGTAGACTTGACTCACAGAATTCAACACGATACAAAATGTAATTTCAACTGTGTTTTATTCTTCCATTTTATTGGCCAGTTGTAGAACAAAACTGTTGAATGCATCCTTCTTCTTTTTTTTTGCCAAGTTTTCACTAATGACGGGCCCTACACAGCATCTACAAATAACACTGATTTCGGTGATGACCACTTCAGAAAACCCATAATCATTGTCAGTGTCTGCTCTGAGGTATAATTAGGGGTACAAAAACTGAATATTATTATGTTTTATGATATAGAAATATATGAGTAAATGGTTTTGGATTAGTGGGACTGTGGGAGAGGAGGGCTGACCCCCCCCCCCCGGCTTCTTCCTCTGGTTCGTTTGTATATACAGGAAGTGACATCATTTACAGCGGTTGATTCACAGCTGAGGGCTGAGTCCTTTATTTTAAGGGGTGTGGATGAAATGTGACGGGTCACACCATGAACAGGTCACCAGTCCGTCACATGCAGACGCAGACAATAACACTCACATGCACACCAAGTTTAAAGGCACATGTTAACCTTTAAACACGTTTTTTTTTGGGGGGGGGACTGTGAGAGGAAGCCTGGGGGAAAAAAACGACAACAAAGAATACACACTATACCCAAGTTGTGACCCATCTTTCCAGACTCACCTGCCGAGACCCTGTAGGATTGCTCATATGGGAATTCGACTGCATATAGTGGACTTTGTCGTCGTTGCTTGATGCTGATACTTGGATCATCTGTGTTTGTGCAGGAGCTCTGGAGGTGTCCAGAGTCAGTCCCTTAGCCTGCTGGTTCAGCTCCATGCTCTTCTGTTTCGGTGGAGCCGTGCTGTCCGGGATCATGCTGGCCGAGCCACCAGTCGCACCTTTATCCAACAGCACCAGTGTCCTACTTGCTTCAATTGTCTGGTAAGTTTCTGAGACTGAAAGATATATTTATATTGAGAGTAAAGGGGGGGGGGGGGGCTTTTTTTTTAGGCAAACACGTCAACAAATGGTTCATTGTTTATGTCTTTCTCTTCTGGAAAGGGAGCATGAAATGTGGATCACACATGATGAAATAGAGGAGTCATTGTAGTGTTTCTAGCTGTGGGTCCTTTGGCACACTCTGCTGGGTGTATGTATAATTCCATCCATTGTATGAAAATAAATACTGCCCTCTGTTGGTAGTATCAGGTGCTTGCCAACCTTTCTGAAGTATGATGTGTTGAAGTGAAATACTAATTAATACAAAACGTTCATTATTTTTCCAGGTATTTATGGAAATGATATCTAAACTGAAAGTTTTAAGCCATTCTTAGTTTATTTGTGACCATTTTGGTTTAAAGAAAAAGACCTGATTAAATATTATCATTGAGGTTTTTTTTTTCTTTTTCTTCAATTTATGTTATAATTTTCCTATAAGCTAACATTATACAGAATAAATCAAGCAAGGCTTCAAATATTTGAATGTATCTATATAGAAGATGTGTGAATTAATTTATTTTGGGGAAAAAAACAACTTTTCCTTTACATTCCTACTTTTGTCAATATAATCCCTGACTTTGTTGTTGCAGTTTGAACACACCTCTGTCAGAAATTGGTATATGTATGTGCACATGTCATCCAAGTGTTTTCTTTTGTTAAAGGTATTTGGTGTTTTATTGCCCCATGGACCTGGTGTACTGCTGCGCTGCCCTGCTGCCCCTCAGGCTGGTGCTGTCAGGAATGAAGGAGGTGACCAGGACGTGGAAGGTCCTCGGAGGCGTCACGCAGGCACACAACAAGTACAAAGATGGCCTGCTGGTTATGATTGCTGTTGGGTGGGCCAGAGGTCAGTGTGCGATTGTGTACATGTGTCACATACAGAGGTTTCGCCTCTGAGGTGCCTCTGGGTGTCACGACTCTTCAAAATTAAAATAATGGATGAGTGGATTATCATTGTATTCACTGGCAGTGTCGGTTAAAGCAGTGAGTCCACATCGAGTATCTCCCCACATTAATTTTGTTTATAGCAGCATCAGTTTGTGACAGATTTCAAAATATTGACGTTCCACGTGTCACATGATGGTATGTATTAACGATATCTCGCTTCTCTTTCCTCTTTAGGTGCTGGAGGTGGTCTGATCAGTAATTTTGAGCAGCTCGTTCGGGGCGTGTGGAAACCAGAGACCAATGAGCTTCTCAAAATGTCTTAGTAAGTTTTCACAAACTCCACCCACTGATGCTAAATCATGTGCTTTGGTGTTGTTGTTATTTTGTACTCATGAAATACACTTTACTGCAATGAATACAAACAAAAATATTTTCAAAATGCTTTAAAGAAGAAAACTTGTTCAATGTTCTGTGAAATACAAAAAAACATGTATCATTGAGTTGCAGTGGTGATTGTGTATTTAAACGTAATTTAAAAGTAAGTTACCCCTTTGAGTGTTTGCTCAGGAATAATATAACCTGCACAAAACGCTCTATGAATTACAGCCATTCATTCAAGTGGGAGGGAGGACAAACGTATTGGACCTTTTCTTCATTGGTAGTTTAAAACGTATACACTTCACTTCTATGTTACACAACAACATCTTTTAACAGTAATTTAATTATATCTGGAGTCTATGTGCAGCACATTTACATTATTCTGAGAAAAATCAGAAGATCAAAAGAAAAATACACACCGTGCATTTAACAAAACTGTGGATGTGGTGCAATTGGCACCATTGTGTTCATCAAAAACTTTAAGCAGAGTTATGTTCCTCTGATGACCGGAAAATCTCAGCAGCCCCATGTGATTATGTACCTCCACTCTGGTTTATATGTGCGTATAAAATCTGCCGTCTTTCAAGTGTCATTCTCACTGCCGCGTAGACATTTTCTCATGTTTTTTCCGTCGTAAATTCTGGGATCATAACTGATCTTTCTCATTGCGTCTCTGTCAAGCCCCACAAAGATCACCCTGATCGGGGCGGTGCTGTTTGCCTTGCAGCAGACCCACTACCTGCCTGTCCAGAAGCACCACCTGATGCTGGTTTACACCACCTTTACCGTTGTCAACAAGGTCAGTCCGCCCGTCCGTGGTGCCGTTCAGACATGCAGCCGTGATCAGGATGCAAACCCAGGGGTTTATTGAGAGTGCTCAATTTAACCGCGTTCGTTCGTGTTGTGTTCTCCGGAATTTATGTCGTGTTTTTATAACCAATGTTTGGTGCCACGGCTCCCGTGGAATGTGTTGTGTCTTGTCTTCTAAATGACCTTTCTCCCTGTTTGAAGTTCTAGCCGCGGTGACTCACATTAGCCTGGTATTACCCGCAGGGCTGGGGCTTTTGCATCATTTTCATCAGCTTGCATCATCCACTTTTTTCCTTCTCTGGGAAACTTGTGCTCTTGACTGAGACACAGATAAATCTACCACGTCTTCTTTCAACTCTCATTCTGTTAGCTCCCAAAGACTCTGATCTTCCAAATTAATGGCGAACCGTTTCATCAGATTCAAGCGTTGTGTCCAAACCTGCGATTTATTATTTTGCACCCTTGATGATGTAGATTAGATGCTGTCACCCCTTAATTAAAAGTAAATGCTAGTACATTGCACATTCCCATAGTAGTTTTATAAGATTAGACCACTGTCACATATGTGGTTAGCTATTTATGTGAAATAAGTGGCTGTTTTACACACTTGATTTCTTCAATCGATGTCTGTTTTTATGAATGAAGGTTCCGTGTTAAAATAATTGTTTTATGATTCTGACCATATGTTATGGTATTATAAATGTTACTGGCTTGAAAATGATTTGAAATGTACTAAAACAAATGAATCTGCATGTGCTTCAGCACTTTTTCACAAGACAAGTATGCCAAGTCTACACAGGTGACGTGAATGAAGAGGTTAAAAAGACATAATCTCATCTCAAAAGTATTTTCCTCTTGTCTTCTTCCCAGTGCTTTGCCCGTCCTTTGACACGTTTGCTCTGTTCCTTTCAGTCGAGGATGATGCTGACGGGTTCCTCCACCTCGCCCTTCGCAGCCATCGAGTCGGTCATCTACAAGACTCTGTTCACCGGCTGCTCTCCTTACGCCGCCATCACCGGCGAGATGACGAAATCTTGCATCGACGACAGCGCCCGGGGCAGGAAGACCTCTACCGCCTCGACCAAAGAGTCCAAGCTGAACGGGGCGGCAGAGCAGCGGAGCCCGGCCTCTCCCGCCAACGGCCAAAGCAGCCCAGTCGAAACCAAAGAAGACTCGGCAGCGAGGAACGGCAAGAAGACCGACTAGTCAGCTCGTGCCCCATAGCGCCTTTTGCCCTCCACAAGGTTGTGGAGTCACGTATGATTCAGATTTGTCATGTCAAGAGCTCACCTAAAGTTCTATTTTTCTCTTATTTCCAAAAGCTTGTTGTTCCGTTTCCTCACGCCGACTGAAATTAAATTCCACTCAGATTGGACTCGACGGAGCCTGCACCTCATCCTGTGATAATCACCCCACCCTTAAAGTACTGTAACGTCCATACAGTTTGGACGTGAACGTCAAGCTATCCTCGGGTTGATTGCACACTTGCAGTACAGAGTGTAGCGCGTTCTTAAATACATATATATTTATACCGAAAACAAACAGTTGATCCTCATATTTCTTGTTTCAGGGACCAGTGCTGTGCACCTGCTGATCGATGATTGTATGTATGTTGTTGTTTCTTTTCCTCTCTGTATATATTCTGCTTTATGTATATGCTGAATTTCTTACTCTGAAATGATTACATTTATAAAGAGAAATTATATTCTATGACATGCAGGTATTTTCTTCTATTTATACTAATTGCACTCTTGATTGTATGATGCGGAATACAGTTTTGAATCTGGTTCTTCGGTGAATGCTTTGACTTAAAAAATTGAGAGCATGAGAATAAAAACATGTTTAAATGCGCTGTCAAAAGTGGTCTTGTGATTTGTCACGCTGGATTCAAAAGATTTGTACCAATCACTCCCTAAATTTTTTATCACAAAGCCGATTAGCATTAGTAGTCTGAGTACACGTGTCTATACAAGACATGAATCACACTTTATGAGCTCAACAAAAACTACATTTTCTCTCAGTATCGTGTGTCTGAGAATAATTGATAACTACTTTAGATGCTCGTAAGCTGATATAAAGCAGCTCGGCGAGCTCCTCTATAGGCTGAAATGTTGCATCAGTGTAACATCAGCACCTGATTGATACCTCGCCCTCTTTAAAAAGCTGCTTGAGAGAGATCCCCAAATCCCCCCCAATTCTCGTCTGTGTAACCTCAGACGGCAACGAACCCCCCTGTGAATACAAATTAAAAGCAGAGGGTGGGTGTCGAAGAGAAAAAGAGAAGGCGATCAAAAGCGATGCCGGTTGAGATGATGTACCTGCCTTTAAAGCGCCTCCAGTCCACAGATGTCAGATGTTTGCATGTCAATTATGAGCTTGTTTCTCAGGAGTGTTTGCTGCAAAACTGCTTTGTGTTGATCTTTTCTGACTCTTAATGGTGAACTATGTGACCTGGAAAAAGTGGAAAAAGAAAAAAAAAAGGCACATTATTAAGCCGCCGCTTTCCTCACACTGCCTCGCATGACAAGAAGGCAGGTGACATGACAACAGCTCAGAGCCTGAATGTTCCCAGACAATTCTCTTAATGAGGTCCGGACCTGTGACCCCCCCACAATTACGCATTGAAGTGAGCAGCCCCCCCACCGTCGAGCCCCATTCTCCCTCTTTTCCTTTGGGCTTAGCCCGTCGATCCCTATGCTTCACCTGCCTCGTAGCACATCTCTGCTTCTTTTTTATCCCTTTTCTTCTGACGCTTTTCCATGTGTCAAGTACGGAGGATTAATCCTTAAATGTGTGCACATAAGCTGGCTTTTACACACGCAGAACGCGCATACGTGACTTTGAACCTGAACAAAGGTCACAGATACAAAGGATTTAGCATCATATGGCCCTGAACTATCCACATATCCTCCACTCAGACAGACGCGCTCAAAGACCACTAATGCACCTGGATGCAAAAGCGTAGACATTCCTATACATATTTTAGCGTGACTTTCAACACACAGTGACAAAGTAGAGGTCAACGACGTACCAAGACCGTGGCATACTGCACACAAACAAACCCAGGAGAGATCGGACACATAAACAGAGGGAGCAGAGCGACAGCTTGGCTGAATATTTGGAGGCCATCGGGGTATGTCTGACATTGACAGTCAGCGCCTGTGGCTGCTTTCATGCTTGCATTTTTGCGTGGTACAATAAGTTGAAAAAACATTCCTTTAGAAAACAATGCCACGTTTATTCTATTTATGCATTGTTTTCTTCCATTAATAGAAAACAAAACTGTGTGCCACATGTTGGCAGAAGCTAACTTCAATGAACATGAACATGAGCACCGAAATTAATTTGAATACATCCCATTTACACCACACTGCTCCCATAAAGTCCATCACTGCCCCTGTTACATCACTTTGAACACTTTTAAAGATAATACACCATTTTCATTTTCCTATGCATTTATTTACACTTTACAAATTACATTATTTGGGTAAATTACTCTTGAGTGACTGACCACAGAAATACTGTTTTTGCATTTTGAAGTTTACAAAAAAAAAAGTTTAATGACTGTGCCAACACAGTTTTAGCATAAAGTTCTTTATAAGTAATTTATTTCTCATAATGGGATTTGTTCTGCGCTCAAAATAGGTGCACCAAATTTTTTTTAGGTAAGGTTTGAATTTCCACTGATGCCTCAAAGGTGCAGGAAAGGTGATTACCACTTGGTGGCGTGAGGAGGCGTCATCTCTGATGGCTTGATGCCTGGGAACTGACAGGCTGGCCGGCAGCTGCAGGCAGAAAGGATGGGGACAGGAGGGGACCCTCTCTGCAGAGCCAATGATGGCTCCGTGTGTGTGTGTGTGTGTGTGTGTGTGTGTGTGTGTGTGTGTGTGTGTGTGTGTGTGTGTGTGTGTGTGTGTGTGTGTGTGTGTGTGTGTGTGTGTGTGTGTGTGTGTGTGTGTGTGTGTGTGTGTGTTGTGTGGTTTAGCTGTGCTTGTGAGGCTCTACTGTGAATACATATCGAGACTCGCAGGGTCTTAGTTAGGTTGTATAGTTAGCTGTCAAAACTCGCAGAGACTTTAAGATGAGTGTAGATGTGATGAAAGTCAATTGAGATTTTCTATCATTAATTCTGTCCATTTTCGTAAAACCAGTAGTGTAAAGCCGTGTTGGTATTGAAGTCTTCCTTGTTCTTTCTTGGCTCAACGCATCTTCTCCCACAGAAGAGTCACATCAGGAAAAATAAAAGTCCTTTTAACTACAACAACACTGACCTAGTTTGGTTTAATGTGTTTGTCTGTGTCAGTGCATGTCCATGTGACATGTAGAGTGGCAACAAAGGCTGAGCCCATCAAAAAAAAAAAAAAAAAACATCACAAAGAGCTTTGGGGTGCAAACGCACACACATGCACAGTCTTCAAACCCTTCAATCCATCAGAGAGACCACAGAGCGGGAAACCAGCACAAATCCGGACACACATTCACACCTCTGCTGTGAGTGCATATGTGTAGTCCATATTTTAAATAGAGTTGTTATTTAACAGTTTTCTATGCACCCCGGGGGTCCTATTCAGATCACCACTGTGGGCCGGACTTACTTTGCTCTCGATTCAGGCTCTGTCATGTCGGCCACAAAACAGACATAATTTCATCATAACTTGTTTTTAGCAAATTTCCTACCAACCTCAGGCTACACGCCTCCATTTCTTCTCACTTGTGCTCACTTTGGTTTGATAGCTTCAACACTGAACCCCCCCCGTTCGGATTATTAGATCACTTTTTAGACGCACATGGTGAGCATCCATACTACAACAGCCTATGGCATTAAAACGATGACTGGTTGATAATGACAGGCACAGACTGTGCCAAGACAGTGTTCTCCACCCCATTGCACCTCCATCATGACCAGACTGGACCGTTGACATGAGGCAGGTCCGTGAATTAATGCCGCCGAAGCCCGACTCTGAGCCCACCATCTGTAGCCTCACCAGAATTTGGAATTCATGAGGCCAGGCAGTTTTTTGTTTTTTTTCCCTCAACCATCAACTGGCCAGTTTTGGTCAGCCTGTCCACTGCAGCCTAAAATGTATCTTTGTGGCTCAAGTGAGACTGCTTGAAAATTGGTTTTCTGTAGTTTACTGTTTTGTAATCACCCCAGCTTTACAAGATATGCTGTCATATTGTCAGGAATTACTTTCATCTGTCAGGTTTAAGAACAAAACGAACTTGAAACTGAAGATTATTGGGAAAAGAACAACAGCACAGTGCGAGTACATTAGACCCTCTTCATGTGTGTTTGAATGCATGTGTGTTTGAATGCTCGCACATGATGTGTTCGACCACTCCTCCATTGTGGTGCAATCAAGCAATTTACTTTTTTTTTTTTTTTAACTAGTTTTAAATTAGATTTGATTCAAAATGCTATTTCCAGTTTGATCCATCCCTTCAAGCTTCTCTTTGTGTGTGTTAGAAGGAGTTGACTTCAGGTGAGTTTTCTGGAAGGCTTGATGGACTCACGAATCCCTCATAGTCTTCACTTTTCATCATTATTCTCATACATCACGTCTCCAATACCAGACGATGTATTAAGCAACAATCATCAGACCTCCTCTCGACCACTTGTTTCCTTGCGAATCTCATTTTTCCAACTTCACACAAACTCACTTTGGTTCAATCTTCCCTGGTACGATTGTCCCACCTGTGTTCTTGCAGAAAGAGCACAAAACCTTGACTTCACAATGAGATTTACAATGATTTACAATGGCTCTTTTGACTGTAATTCAGATTTTATTTTTCCTTTTCATACAGCCACATCACGTTCGGACCACAATTCAACAATGTTTCACATTTTTCTTACTTTGTTGCTCATGTGAAACATTTCGCTCTTTTCACATCATTCAAGGGTGATAATAGCTTATTGGGAAAGTCTCTGCAATCATATAATCTTTCCTATTTTGTTTCAGGAGAGGCGTCTTCCTTTGCTTAGTGTTTCCATGGAGCCCGAAAGCAGATCTCCTGACGGCTCCAAGTCAGACAAAAGCTTCACAACTTTTCTTTTTCACAACCTTCTCTCACGTCTTGAGAACATGTCATCAGTTTTATCTTTGCAAAATGTGTTGATGACTCTATTAACTGTTGAAACTTTGAGGCTGCATGGTGTTGTAGTTGGTAAGCACTCCCGCCTCACAGAAAGACAACCTCCATTTTAATTGACGGCTTGGGAGCTTCCATGTGTTAAGTTTGCACCTTTCCCCTGCAGATTATTGTGTTTTGTATATTGCATTTTTTTTCTCATTGCATATAGATGGAGAAGTCATAGCATTTATGATGTGCTCTCTGTTCTCCTTTCACTGATCGGAATGTTAAATAACGGAATGAAAATTAGCAAGAAAAAACCCAAAATAAAACAATTTTGATCAGAAGAAAGTATTGTATTTTTCGTATAAATATCCTATTTTGGGGAAATATTTTAATATTCATCTTGAAAGAACTGAAAGTGTTAAACTGCCTGCAATCTTGTGTCTTGTGGCTGTGCACCTGCTCCGACTCAGTGGTGTCGAAAAGCAATGTCACAGGCTCGATGCTGTTCGATCTCTTCCCACACTGACACGACGTGTTCACCCCCACCGTCTCTCCTGAGCTGATGTTTGCCACATGTGACATATCAATTAAAGAAATAGAACTAATGCAATATAAAGTTTTGTAGGTGATTCATCACAGCAAAGACATTCATTATTTTTCCCTGACAAGTTCTTCCTTTTGGCATTTAAGGGGAGAAAAAAAAGAAAACGATCAAAGTCTGGGGTTTTTTTTGTATTTTTTTTTTTTTAAATCCAAAGTTTTGACAAATGACTCGGCGGGTGATGCAATCAGACTCATTAGCTCTTCAAGTGAGATGAAAGTGAGGAGAGGAGTGCTTGGGACCACACAGGAAAAGAAAGACTGAGTTGGGGAGAAGGGAAGAGAAAGGCATATAGAGGGCAAGAAGGAAACAGACAGGGACTAACTTAGCGGTGTCGAAACAGAGGACAGGAGAGGAAGAGAATGTGGTGCAGGAATGAAGAGTCACCTCATGACATCCCTTTTAGCTCTGCTTCTTTCTTTCACACACAGTCTCTCTCTCTCTCTCTCTCTCTCTCTCACACACAAGCTAACAGAGAAGTCCCTTCATGGTGCTCCAACTGAACTCCGATTGAAACGGCCTGATGTGTCTTCCACTGTCCAAGATCTGATTTGTAAAGAACAGCTGCGAGGAGAGTGCCAAATAAATGAAGCTGCAGTAATGTGACTAACATGCTGGCTGTTTGAAGGACCAAAACACTGAAAAGGCTTATATATATTTTAAAAAAAACAACAACAAAAAAACAGGTTTATCATGCAAATATGCAAGTCAGTGTAAACGTCACTAAGAAGAATGATGTGTTACCCTGGACTTAAAACAGTATTAGAGTTGTGTTTTTTAACGAGCTGAGGCCACACAGTGCTCGCTGAAATCATTCTTCCTCTTGTATCTGTCCTGCAGCATCTGTCCTTTATTGGCTAAGAGCACAATTTACTTGGAAATATCCACATAGATCAATGTTGGTAAACTGCTGTCAATGCAGGATAAATTCGGTGTTTCTACAGAAATCTGTAGTTTTGATGAACAGCAAAGCTTTCAGCTGTGTTGCATTCACGATGTCGAATTAATGTTAACTTCGCTTTTCAATATTGCTGTATTGGACTTTGATCATAGTTTACTCAAAGCGCTCAAAACAATGTGTGTTGAACCACAACATGATGTTTAATAAACTAAAGTGAACTTAATAGGTGAGTCATTAGAGAGTGATGACGACGAAGATATTGTATAGTAGCGTTTAAGGCACTGGTGAAACCACTAGTTTTTAATGAAGCAACTATGGTAGTAACTGTTATTGAGTAGAAATGTGCACAATCAGAATTGAATTTGTTGTTATTGTTTGAGAAAAAATGACAAACAAGTGTCTAACTTTGGGTGACTTGCAAATGCTGATATTACCAGTTTGTTTCTTCGTTTGGTTACCGTCCTGTGTGAAATATTTCAACTTGGTCCAGAAGGTAAAGGGAAAGACAGCTTATGTGCTTAATAGGAGAGCTTATATCTGAGGTCCACATCTGATAAATCAGACTATATTTTTCAGGGATTCAAGTTTTGTGCTTCTCAGAGGAGCTCATGAATCTTTGTGGATGAAGTCATATGAGGTCTCTGAATGGTAGTTTTGCCAAATAAGTATTCAGTATTCATATTGGCCAGGGTTTTTCCTGAGAGGGTAAGACTCAAAGAGCTGTGAAAATTAAATTTATGCTCAGTTTTGTGGCCATCATTTTAACTTATCTCTGGTGGTAAGCTACTTCTGCTGCTTCTGAAAGTATAATTTTATTCCTCACAGTTTGTTTTGTACGTATGTTTATCTGGTAGTTTGTTTTTTTCTTGAACTTGTGGCAGCACTGGCTTACATCTAGAAGAAAGAGTGACGTTTGAAGCTGGAGCATCCCCTCAAAATGGAATTGCACTGTTAACTTGGATGTTCTCATGCCGCTAATGTTCCCTCATTGGTTCCTGCTCCGATGTGGAAATGAGGTACGATTGGGGCGTACAGTCTTCTTTTGTTGTCCTCTGTATTCCTGTTCACATAAGCATGGCCAGTAGTTGGTACATGGTGTGCTTCAGTTGCTCCCCCTCCTCTTTCTTTCCTCCTCCTCTCCTTTTCTTCTTCTTCTTTCACCGAGGAAGCAGATGGCGTTTACTGTTGGTTATTTTCCCTTTCATAAAGGACCTATGAGATATTCTTAGCCCAGTGTCTGTGTGGGGTAAATGTGACCTTGCTGGGGGAATGGACTTGGAGTTACCATGGGATAACTACGCCCTACAGGAGGGTATTTACTGCAGAATGGAAGTCCATACAAGTGTGCCACCTCAAATGAAAAGGGCAACAATCTGTATTCCACTTGCTGGGATCTGTTCTTATTTCTGTCTGTTTCCCTGTCATTTCCTCCTTTGGTGTCTTCATTGAAACCATCACTCTGCTTTATTTCCTTCTGCTAATCTGCTGTTGGTTGCTCTCCTTTTCCCCCCCTCTCGTCTCCTCCTCTCTTGTCCCTTGTGTGTCCCTATTCCATGTCCTGGGGGACTCCCGTTTCACCGTCGTTGCCCCTCCCCTGCTCGCCATTTGGCCCCTCCTGTATGCAAAGCAGGTGTCAGCCTGGACAAGGAGGACAGCGACTACCTCACAAAGGAGGCGAGAGGGGCACACACACACACACACACACACACACACACACACACACACACACACACACACACACACACACACACACACACACACACACACACACACACACACACACACACACACACACACACACCCACACACATGTTCACGTACGCACGCCCTCACACACGTCTCGTGTGGGCTTGGTTGGGGCTGGGGACAGGGAGAGCTGGAGCTGTCTGTCTGTCTGTCATTAGTATTCCAGCAGGAGACTCCTGGCCCGGCCAGACATCTGAGCGGAGCAGCCGCAGCAGATAAAGAAGAAGCCATTAATCCACGGAAGATTACCAGGACTGATACTTTATCCCACCGTAATACAGCAATGCAACCAGACTCATTCCATTTACAATGCCGTCAGAGGAAGAAAGAGGGGAAGAGGAGGTGGGGAGAGCTCGGAGAGCTCACCTTGTGGATGGAAAGATGGCAAGACACACAGAAAGCCGTCTTCCCGTCTTAACTCTCGTGATTTGAATTTCTGCTTTGATGGAGCAGGGGTCGGGCGAACGCGCAAGCGCATGTGTGTGGTCTTGCATTTGATTTGTAGATGTTTTGAATTCAGAATAGGTCACCCCCTCAATCGGTGTGCCACAGATGGCCACTGTTTCAGAAATCTAACTTGGTCCAAAGAACAGCTGGCTGTCTATCCTACACCATGCTGTGCCTGTTTCAATATCCTTAATAAGTGTGTTTGTGTGAGGTTGTGCATGTGTGTCCCTGATTAACCCCTCCACCCCCCCCAAAAAAAGCAAAAAACAAAAAAGCACCAGTGGCCATCTGAGCCATGCTGCAGAAACCAAAATGGCTGTCGCTGTTTTCAAGGTGAGAGTTCAGATCCATGGTTGCAACCATCAGTCATGTGATAACACTATCAGCATGGGCAGGAGAACATGATACAATGAAAGGCAAGCCACGGAAGATACAGTGAAACAAAGCAGTGAGGAACAATAGCGCAGTCGATGCAGGAGATTAGATTGGGAGCTGGATTTATAGGCACTCGCTGATAAAGCCCAGTCATGGTTGGGATTTCTGGATGATGAAACAAAAACCAGAAGGAGGAAGAGAGGAGACTGTTGAGTCAACAAGCAGCGATGACAGACGAGGAGCTGGAGAGAGGAGGAGCCAGATGAAGGAGACAAAGGGATTCTGGGCCAGCGAGGAGGACGAAATGAAACATTCAATAGAGACAGAAAGAAAGATGAAGGTGCAGCAGGGAAGGAGGGAGATAGCAGGAGCAGAGTGTCCACTGCTGGTACAGTGCTGAGCTCATGTGTCCTGTAAAAATCCAATCCTTCAGACTTGGCAGATAGTGTTACCATGAGAACAGCAGTGGGGTTATTGTGAGCAGAGGGAGAGAGAGAGGGAGGGAGAAGAAGTGAAAGAAAGGGAACGACAGGGAAAGGCCAGACTTGCTCCAGCAACCATCTGTTACTCCAGCTTGCCCTGGCAGTGAGATCAACCTGCCTCTGGAAAGGAATGTTAAAGTCCAAACAATAAAAAATGGCCACAACAAAGAGGCCCATCGCCGAGTCAAAGTCTTCATTCATCTCATAATCAGACAGGGTTCACAGTTCTCATGTGGGAACTTGGTCCAAATCAATGTTGAAGAAAAGATACAGATAAAGCACATGTGTAGTATATTCTGTTATGTAACTTCCACAACAAGGCTGCATGCTACACTGAACACCCTCAAGTTAAAGTTGGGGTGCAAAAAAACCCTTCTCTTCTACACTTAGTAGGTTTCCAAGGAGTATCAGAATAAGAACATTTTAATGGTATGAGCTCTCATGTGCTCGCTGTGTTTTCTTACTTTCTTCTTTCTTCTGTGTTGTTTACTTTTTGTTCTTTAAACTTTGGAAACAAGAAAGTACTGGTCACGGATACAGGTTGAGAGTAAAACAATGTTCTTGTGAGAAACACAAATCTATCATGAACTCAATCTTGAGAAAAGATTGAGGAAATCTATGTACTAATGGAGGCAAGCCTTCAGGTTTCTGCACACTGTATATACTAGTTACTACTCAGTTGAGAAACAACTACAAATAAATACTCACACAAGGAGAATTGTGATAGATAAAATATTTTTTTTTAACTTAAAAAAAGCTTCTAAAATAGAGAAGAGATAGAGCGTTGAAAGTTGTGCATCAAACAAATAATCTAATACAAAATCAGGTGACCTTCTTTTCCCTTTAATATTTATAATCCTATGTCCTTTCTGTGTAAATAATGTACATCAATGTTTACTTGTGTACTAAAAAGGAAAACAATCCCCAATAAAAATCAAATCAAAGAGCTGACTCTCAAACAAGTACAAAATGACAACCATGTAGTCTGAATAAGACACTTCAAAACTTGTCCAAAGAAGCAACAATAACCAAATTAATTTCTCCCATTAGATTCTTAAAGGATTCTGTTCTTGTGACATCAGTGTAAATAAACAAGCCATGATGGTTCTTTATTCATACATTCAATGTTCGCACATAAAAATGGTCTGCCCATGCCCAACACCAACACAAAAGCGCTACAAAAGTAATTTCTGCAAAAATACACATATCCTAAAATACAAATGTCTTAAAGTTCATAGCTATAAAGGCAAACCAAAAATGCAAAAAACAAACAAACAAACAAACAAAAAAAAAAACGAGCAAAAACCCCAAAAGCAATCTGAAATCCATTAAAGGAATCTTTGTAATACTTCTTGAAGACCTTGAAGCTGATTGATCCATTGGGACTGCACAGGTAGAAATAATTCTGCAGCTAATTTTTCACATTTATGTTCATTTTTATGTCTCTTGGAATGTAACAATGAAAACCTCACAACGGCTACACACAGTAATCAGGCTCCAGGCCAGACAACACATACACTGCAAATATCCAACAGTAAAGAATCAGTCCTTGTGCACAAATATAAGTCTCAACCTCACAGGGGAAGAGGAAACAACGCTCATTCTATCGCTGGTCTGAATACGAAAAACCGGAGCACATATGCATGTCCACAAAGCAACAGAGGTCGAGACTTTGCACCCGGTTGTTCAGCCTTCAATAAATAAATATGCTTTGAATTAAAAATGATTACTTGGACAAACATCACATACTGTGACCCTTAAGTTTCACCTTTGCAGTGACTTGCTCTGACTGTCTCGAAGCTGCACAAAAGAAATGTTCCTTTTTTTTTCTCCTTCCACCGCAAAGACAATGAGGGGTAATGAATGGTGGAGCGAGGAAGTTCTTATTGATGTGTGGGGCTCCAGCCTGATCCCAGATCTCTATAGCATCAGTATTTATAGTTATACATTTCTCAGCGGTATATTTCTCAGTCTCGCCTGCTTGTTTTCAATCATTAATCTTTACTATCTCAGGAACAGAGTTTTGCTCAAGTCTCTCCTATTCGAGTGGCTTATTTTTCTTGTATTGATACAGAGGCATCCCATTAAATCCACTCGCCCTGAGTAGGGCTAACTAGAAAATAAGAATGTGAACATGCAATGAATAAACTACAATTTATTTTATCTTTTGAGAATGTATTTTCTTTTTTTTTTATGTATAGTTAGAGTGATGTATGTGGCTCATAATGATACCACCTTGTTCAGGCCTAGAGTTTTTTCTTGTTAAGTTTTGATGATCTGTGATGGTGCGTCTGGATTTGATCCAGCTGCCCTGACCTCCACCCACAACCCAAACACATGCACGTTAGACCAATAGCTGTACCACATTTGTTAGCAGTTGTCTCTTTCCCAGTGTTACAAGAACAGACAGATGTGAACATATTCATGGAAATGTTTCTCGACACATCGTCTGGACAGAACTTTGTTTTCAAGGCGTGGGTGATGTGGGAAAGTGACCACGTCAAAGTTAAAATGTGAGTGTGATTGCTTGTTTCTCTGTGATGCACTGACTACAGGTCTGGGATTGGCCTTTGTTTCACTCATTATCTCCTGAGATAAGCTCCAGCTCTCACAAGCCCAACCTGGGTAAAGCATAGATAGAAGGTGGCTGGATCAATCATACTATTCATCAAGTGAATGACATAATCCATTAAATGTACCTACTCTAACTGAGGGCCAACATAGCTTTAACAGGTCACCAATCCATCGTCCACTTGCCATTAAGCCCAGGTGATTAGTATTTGTTATGGAGTTAATTAATTCATATTCAATAAATGGGTTCTGGTAGACATTCCATTTCATGTACATGATCCTATTTTATATTCAAATACATCTCTAGTTTATTTGCTTATATGCATTTTGATGTGGTTTCCTGGAAACTTTATAGATATTTGTATATATTGTCATCCCAAAAACCTTTATTTGTGAAGATTTTGCTGAAATGAATCCATTATATCAAGTTGATAATTCAATTTCTGTATAAAGATTTTAAGTACACTTTTTTAAACACAAGGAGCATTCACTCAGTCATAGATATTCACTTGCTCTTGTCACATTTACGTTAAAGGAACTCAATAAATTATTATTAAATTATGAATCACTGCATGATCTTCCTCAAAGGACAAAGAAATGGTCACAATCGGTCTTTATTATTACAGCAATAGTTTACTTTTAATGATGCTGTCTCCCTTCCAGTGATCTAGTTTTTGTGGTCTCCAAGGAAGAAGTTCAATTCCCCATCCATCTGTGACCTCCACAATTAACTCAGCGACCAATCATATTAGAGGGAGACGGAGGTGGATGTGAGCCACTCAGAGCTCTGGAGACTGAGGGTCCTCAATACTTCATCATCACTGTCATTATCAGACACAGACCACAAGACTTGATGTTACTGGGTAGAACTGAGAGGGATAGATATAGAGCAATAGAAGAATTGCTGCAAGGATGTCCGTATGTGCCTCAAAATCGATGGAAAATCTTCTACTGCTCATGTAGTTTTTCTTCTCAGTGGAAGTAATATACCTGCCTCAGTTCATCATCAGTCAAATATTTCAATATCTGCTCTGCGTAAACTGGTGGAAATTATGTTTACACATTTATAATTTGCAGATATCATACTTGGCAGTTTGTTGGGCTTGTTTGTTGGCCTGAGTAATTCATATAGAAACAAAAACACCTATCAAAATATAAACCTTGATGAGAAAACAACATGACCTCAAATGCATGTCTGTACAGATTTATATCCACTACTAATCTCTGAAGACTTATTTCTCCTGCAAATCTACCGCATGGTTGGACCATGGTATACTGCATGTAACTGCAGCTGTTCAAAGTGCACGAGTAGACAATCAGAAACAGATTCTTCAAATCCGAGCAGCGTGGCAGGCACAGCAAGAAAAAGCCTTTGTTCTCTAAAAAGAATGTTTGTTTGCTACTGAACACATAGTGAACAGCAATGGCTTTTGTAATATTGTAATACAGAGGCATTTATCAATAGTAACAGTAAACCGAAAGCTGCTTTTCATCGGAAAAACCTTGTACCAACTGTGAAGCTTAGAAGTGGAAACATTTTGCTTTGGAGGAGTTACAGTGTCTCTGGAAATGGGCAACTTGTAGTCATTGTTCAAACCATGAATTCTGCATCATATCAAAGAGTGCTTGAAGATAATCTGAGTCCGTCTGTCCAGAAATGGAAATTGAGAAGGGTCTTCAAATAGGATAATGATCCTTGATTGCTCAAAAGGAGCCGTGGAACGGGCAAATCTTGTGTTTTAATCCCATTGTTGTCAGGTGATTTGAAATGCAAAGTATAAGGAAGAAAACCCTCAAATATCTTCCAATTGAATTCCCTTTACAAAGAAGAGTGGTGAAAAAAAATTAAGCAAACCATTGTCAGAAACATTGTGCCTACGCAAAAAAAATAAAAAAACCATCACCAAGAAGCTTTTTCTGCAAAAGTATCAAATTGTATCTCTCAGGCAAGGGCTTTAATGTCTCTTTCCACAGAGGAGTATTGGTCCTTTTTTGTTGTGTTGCAGTGTACCACCTCCATCTGTAGGTAATATACCAAAGAGGATCAAGTGTTAGCTCGTCTAAATCTTTCAGAAAGGAAACCATTTCCATAGCATGGACTTCTCTTTTCACGTACCAGTGATACTTTAATCAATCCGACATGTGTTTGTGTTTTCTAATTTGTGGATTTTATGGTTACAATATAGAACCATATAATGATCCACTTTCTCTTCTTTGTCAGACAAGTCAGTCGACATGTGGATGAAGGCTTTACTGGACTCTTTACCTCAGGTCTTTGAATCCTGTCTTGCAAACAAGCCTTTTGTTTCCCTTCCTCTCCTTGACATCATATGCCAGTGGCCGCTTATTTATTGGGCTGTATAGTGGGTTGTGGCGTATTGCCGCCTTCTCCCTGAAGGCCATTGATTTCTTCTTGGGAAACATAGAGTTTGTGTCATTGTGTGTGTTTGTGAGGGTCATCAGGATATTGCTAGAGCTCGGCAAGACATTACTGTTTGTTTGTTTTTTTCTTTAAAGTCGGACCAAAAAGATCACTTCTTTATGTAATTTCTTTCTGTTAACATAATCCTGGTCATTGTAGTGAACTTGGTGTTAACTGCTCTGCATGAAACCTCATCAATCAGGTCTTCATGGTGGAGTTGCTTCCATAGAACTCACTTCCAAGGGCAATCCATATGAGATGAAGCAATACACTTGATGGTATATGAGTGCTTTTATGGCAACACTGTTACCGCCTCAATCAGAATGCATGGCAATGCTACCGCAATGTTTCACAGTGACACTAACAACAATTCCAACAATAACTATCCCTCACCTGCCTCCAAGCTGTGGGTTGGCTTTTTGACCAAGAGACTGCAATGGATGACATCATGACCCGACCTTGAAAACCGTCTGACGATAATTCGTTTACGATGCTGTGGAAAGAGTTTGGCCTCAATGGAGGGAGGAGCAGTCGATAAGTGCTCCTTCTCAGCACATGCAGAGACACAAACATCTGAACCGATGTTCAAGTCAAAGCCGTTGTGACTCCAGTAGCGTCAAAGTAACTACAGTTTTCATCAACAACAACCGTGATACTAATTAAAGCGATTTCTCAAAGTAGCCATCATTTGCATTAGTAGCAACAGAAATATGAGTGGTGTTTTTCATTGTTGTAATATTGTCATTATAAAACCATTTATAATTTTTCTTCAAGCCATATTTATTATTCCTTTATAGGACATGTGTTGATACACTTGGAAAGTGGGAAAAATACATATCATGATAAATAAACACCATTGTTTATCATTTCTATCTTATCGAATCTATTAGAATGTCATAGAGCTATCCAAAAAAACATTTTCATTGTTTATGACTTTAAAATAACAGACCTTTCTCAGGGGATTTCTTTAAATGCTTCGTGTTGTTTTCATACTACTAAAGTGTCATCAAAAAATAATTAAAACATTTGAAAAATTCCAAAGATGATTTACTTAACACACTGTGTACTTGTTCTGCACATATTATTCTGGATTCTACTGCTATCATTATTAACTTCAGTAGCCCAATAAAGGATTAATTTAGAATATTTGCAGCTGAAAGGTTTATGGCACTTTTCATAACCCGACTGAGCCACATCTTCATCCTTCTTTTGTAGTGTTTTAGGTGATCATGTTGAACAAGAGATTTGTGATTTTTTTTTTTTTAATGCCCGAAAGAAAGTATCCAAAAAAATTTACAGTGTGTTCTCTCATTTTCAAAAAAAAGTTAAGATGTTGGAGAGATGATGGTAGTTTGGGCATATTGAAGATTCCTCTTATCAAAACCAAACAAATTTCCCAAATGTTATAGGTCAGAGGTCTTGTCAAGGTGAGTGTTTTTTTTTTTTTGTTGTTTTAAAAAAAATACCTAAATCCTATCTTTTCCAAGGTAAAAGAAAGGTGTGTTTCAAGCCCCCCTTTGTGTGCAACACCCAGGAGCAGCATTTTAAAAGTGCATCATCATTTCAACTGTGATCTTCACAGACACACACACACACACTCACACACACCAGCGGTCAGCACATCTTTTGAATCTCAACCTGATCTTCTCTTCTCACCCCATAATCTCATCTTTGTCCCACAATGCACTTCCGGCCTCTTCACCTCATCCTGTTTCCTCTAAGCCGAGAACATCTCTGCCTTACTTTGAAATCAGGAAATGAAAGAAAGTCTGGGTATTTGGCAGAGTGAGGAACCATTCTTCCATAAACAGTGTATGATAAAGGTTACAGAGTCACAGTGAGAGATAGAGCATCACTGTTTTCAAGAAAGGGCTTATTCCCATTGGTGGATGGCTTTTTCCCACTGAGTAAAGCTCCCGGTGAATGATATGGCCTGTCTGTGTTGACAGGCTGGAGATAAGGAAGTGCCCTCAGGTATTAGTTGTCATTCCTTTTCACCAGGAAAAGGAGCTGAGAGTAGCTACCTTATTTTTTGCCCCCCTTTCTCCTCAGTGGAGCACCTTTTTCCTCCTCTTTTGGATGAATAGAGAAATTCACAACAACAAAGCCTTCCACTCTCATTAAGTCAGCCGCAAAGCCAAGCACCACCAAGGAGCACAATATCTGAGGCAGATGAGTAATCCCCCCCGCTCAATCTAGAAGCTGGCACAGAATTTCAAATGTCCATAATAACTGCCGGAGAAGGAAGTGAGGGACACACAAACATGCAGGCTCACGCAAGATGCACACACGCACAAACACGTACTGTGATGGAAATAAATGTGTTATTGACCATTAGCCCACTGCGGCAGAGCAGAACTAAAATGTCCTTCATCTGAGAATGTCACACTGTGAGTGTGAGGATGTGAATATTTGTGCGCACCAAGTCCTCAAAGCCTGCTCCTCCAGAGCCACAGTGAAACGCTGTGACCACTGCTTTTTGGATCTATTTATATATAGATCTATATCGTATTATTATTTTTAAGTCAAGAAAAATCATATGAATTTATGTGGTGCAGCACATGATCTTGATGCACTTGGTGAAATGATAAACTTTGACCTGCAGCATCTCATGAGCTCTGGCTCAAAGGGGAATCATATATGTTCACATATTAAATTTCTCTCTCTCTTGCATATTCAGCAAGTAAAAAAAGAAGGTGCTGTAGGTATAGCTGGTGAGAAGACAGGGCTATAGGTAAAGCCATTTAGCTACTGCCCACTTTGGAAACATGGAGCTGAAATGCAGTGATGAGTCAGCTGTTTTTACTGTGGGAATGAATCATTCATCATGGCCGCCAGCATGGTCCAGGACTGAGATGGAGAGCTGGGGTGGGGAGGAGAGGGGAGGTTGAGGGGAGGTCGATCAGGACCTGATGGCAAGTTCCTCTGCTGACTAGACATGCAGCTCGTGAGGCGGTTGAAGCAGTAGCTGCTGGCGCCTGATGCAAGCTGCTGTGGATGGTGTGGGGATGAAGAGATGTGGAAGGAAAGAGGCTCAGAAGTATATATATATATATATATATATATATATATATATATATATATATATATATATATATATATATATATATATATATATATCAAAGCTTGTCTGAATCTACAAAACATTTTCTTTTTTTTTTAATTGGTTTCCTTTTATTAGAATAATTGCAGATTTTTTTGTTGTTGAGAGAAAGGGACTTGTGCTATTCTATTCTATAGAATAGAAAATACTTTTATTTTATTTATTATTTTGCCCCACACTGAATCAAAAATAAATCAATAAATAGAATGTTAAATTACCAAAAAGTAAGCAAAAATAAAATATTAAGCAAGAAGGTATTAATATGAACAAGACTTAACAGTAGCTAATATACGCATGGAGAATGGTTTAACAGTGAAAGCACAACAAAAACACTATTCACAGGGAAGAAATATAATATCTGATGGCCACAGGAAGGAAGGATTTCCCGTGAGGCTCTGCACTGCACTTTGGTGGTATTAGTCTGTTGCTGAAGGAGCACCTGCTGTTGACCAGGACATCATGGAAGTGGTAAGAGTCATTGTTCAGCGTGGGCTTCAGCTTGGACCACCTGCAGAGAGACCATATACACCCCCACCATGTCACGGGCCTTCCTAATTAGTTTGTTGAGCTTGTCGGCGTCGACCACCCGCAGCCTGCCCCTTCCTTCCTATAGAGGGCTTTAGTGTTCCTCACCCAGTCCAGTTTATTGTCAACATGTACCCCCAGGTACTTAGACTCGTCCACAATGTCCACACTGATCCCCTGGATGAAGACGGGGGACACAGGCACCCTGCTCTTTTTCAGGTACATCAACAGCTCCTTGCATTTTGTCGCAATGAGCTCTAGATAGTAGGTGTTAGTGCAGAAGCTGAATATGTAGAGGGGGAAGAGAAAAGGAGAGAGAACAGTGCCTTGAGCATCCCTGGCGTTGCTGACCTCTCTTCCTCCTGACACACATACTGTGGCCTGCCAGTCAGGCAGCCTTCAATCCAGGACATGAGGAGGGCATCCACCTGCATCCACGTCAGCTTCTCACCAAGCAGAACTGGCCTGACAGTGTTGAAAGCATGAAGAAGATGGCATCCTGGCAGGCAAACTGGAGGGGTCCAGATGAGATCTTTCTCATATTGTTCTGCTGTAGCTTCCTCTCCAGCTTCCTCCTATATTCCTACTTATCCTTTGTGATCTCTGGCTTTCATGAGGCTTTCCAGAAGCTAATCAGCAGGGGAAGAGAATGGCGGACTTACTTTAGCTGCCAGTGGAAGTGCAGTCTGGGCTTTCATCAGCCAATAGGAGATATCTGTGGTGAGGTCACCTGTGATGTGGACCACAAGGACTAAAATGCTCTCTATTATTTTTACGTCCTGGCTGTAGATGCTGTTGAGTTTTCACAGTCATCTGAAGTCTATTATCATTTCCTTGGTCTATGTCATGGTTGTTGCCAGAACACCTTCATATCAATGCACAAATGTCAAAATGATGTCAAATTCAGTTTGCAAATCAAAGTCAGTCAATATAGCCTTGGTAATATAAACTTGCCATTATAAAGACAATCCACTTTGTTATTTGGCACAAGAACTTCGGACTGTGCAAAATTCAAACACTCAATCAGAATATAATCCCCCAGGATACTGGACTATGCACCGAGCAACTTGTCTCCTCTGATCAGGATTTGACGTTAACATCTTTCATTACCTTTGGAATTACTGAAAACGGCAGAACGGTCATTAGCTCAAATCCAATCAAATTGTGGCTTTAAGGGACAAACCCATGCATTCAAAATCTTTACAGATAGATCTTTGGCTATCAGAAGCTGGTGATATGCTCCTATGTCCATCTGGACATACAGCTTATGGTTGTTTGGAATTTTTTAGGATAGCAGTCTTTTGTAACAGCTGCCTGACGTCAGGAGTCTGCAGCACATTACTGAAACCCCTCGGTATGTTGAAGAATCACGTCGTCCCCTGAAGAACCTGCCTGCCGTAATGCGCCTCATGTCAGCTCTTTCTTTTCTCCTGAGAGAGAGTGAGACGGCGAGAGAACGAGCTTACTTACATCCTGGTAGGACAACCTCACCCAGAGGGCTGGGGAGAAGTCAGGAAGAGAGGGGAGGGAAGGAGATGGAAAAAAGGAGAAGGAGACTGAAGAAAAGAGACATTGGAACACAGCATATTAGGGAATATGAGGAGAGCAAAAGAGAGCAGGGGCGAGCTTGGGAGAGGCATCAAGTGACCTCCTCCCTCTCATTGTTAAAGAACATAAGAGTGAGGCTGGCGAGAGGCCACCAAAGGGGTAGAATACATTAGACACAGCTTGAACGAGAAAGGGAAAGAAGACTGAGAGAACAGTAGAGAGAGTATAGCCAATGCCTTTTGCATAGCAACAACAAGCATCAATACTAGTTGAGCTAATAATGTTTGTTACTCTGGCATTCAGGCGGAAATCTATAATCGCGCGTGTGTGTGTGTGTGTGTGTGTGTGTGTGTGTGTGTGTGTGTGTGTGTGTGTGTGTGTGTGTGTGTGTGTGTGTGTGTGTGTGTGTGTGTGTGTGTGTGTGTGTGTGTGTGTGTGTGTGTGTGTGTGTGTGTACAGTATACACATGGGGTTTCTTCAAAAGGAAGATCTTTCCAAGAGAGGAAGTGGACAGTGATGAAGGATGAGAATTAGACTTCAACAAAGTCTGAGAACAGGAAGAGGAAGCCGCTCATGATACGAAGGAAATGTCTGGAGAGGACACGGAAACAGGTGGCGGGACCATGTGATCAAAACAGATCAACAAAATTAGACTGTGTGAAGAGATGCTTCTTCAATCAAACACACTTTGAATATTATAGAAGTGGATTTTAAATCCACTTGGCAATTACTTTTTGATCTTCACTTGCTCAAGGCTGAATATGTTGATTGCTTCTTGTATGAAAGTTTAAATTCAGTCTTTGACTGCATCTGGTTTCCTTCTTTGAATGGAATAGTGGTCAATAATGTTCCTATTTGCACAGCCTCAAATCCCAGAAGCTTGAGACATTGTGTGAAATATAAACAATAACAAGATCAATGATTTGAAACTCCATCTACTCACATCTAATTTACAGAGGGACATAGACAGCATATCAGATATTCATGGGATATCTTGCTTCATTGATGCAGTTGGGAACTGGGATAGGTACTGTTGCGAAGGTCTCATTTCCCAGCTTACAGTGTTCACCTGCCATGAACAAACAAGCGACATGGCTGCCTCCGGCAGTGCTGCTTTATTGCTGTTGCCAGAGACACACTTGTCATGCCATAAATCAACTAAGAGGAGGGGATGAAATAACACTCAGACGTTACATTTCATCCTAACAATTATGTGCATTTCAGCACTTCTGGTGTACAAACATTACTTTGTTTTTTGCTGTTAACACACCTAGCAATCGCTATAACCATCACTATAAAAGTTAAAAGAGGTGAGAGGCAGTGATGTAATTATGCTTGTCAGTATGACAAAAAGATAGTAAATACTTTCACAAAACCCTGCTACCATGTCAGACCTGCTTCTTGGGAGATCCTCGGAGACAAGTGAGACAAGTGGCTGAGAGAACAAGGAGTCATGTTTTCTCTTGCAGGAGTTTTTTGCAAGTATAGTTAGGTTCATGGGCAAAATATAAAAACATTGAAACGCAGCATTGAAGTGCATCAATCTGCAAAAAACAAATTAGAAAATTGTCAGGTGCTAAAACCAAGGTTGTGTTCGAGAGTTCATGGGTTCACTTCTGTTGACAGGCCAATACAGCATACTGCTCCCAGTTAACGTTAACTATAAATAGGCAGGGTTAAATGCAGAAAAATATAATATTAGATGGATTGTTGGACTGTTTTATTAGCATCATATTTGTGTTCCATAGTAAATAAAAAAAAAACATTTTACACACCATTTCAACCTTTTTGGTACCACAATATTTGGTCGTCAGGCAAACCATGACAAGCTACTTCCTGTCACAGAACTATAATTATTCTTTAATTAATCATTACTTATGTCTTTTGTATTGTGTTTGTGCGCCCCTGAAGAGAGACCACATGCTTTGTGTGAAAAGAGATGAGTATGTGACAAACTGCATAGAAAAGAGATAATTGTCCAGATGTTTTGATACCTCTAATAGCGGCTTTTGTTTCACATTTATGTTTCCCTGTGCGTGCAGTAGCAAACCATTTCTTTATCAACATTAATTTGCCGTGACGACAATTTCTTTAAGTCACGCTCTTGTTGCTATGGTAGATGGTAAGACTCTGGATTTGGTAAACTTGCTCATCATGAACATTCTTGTATGGCTATATGGTTGTTACACTATAACCCAAATCTCCTCTCAAATCAAGAAAAAAATGTCAAATAAAACCTTGATACAGCATGTCTCAGCAGCTGAGCATTATCCCTCACCAATCCCACTTCATTTTTTTTTTTTTTTTTTTTGTAAATCAGTGATTGAAAACATCCTCAAATCCTTCGCCACAATCTGGTTCTAATCTGCCTCCTCCTACACCAAAGACAAGCTCCAACATGATGTGTGCGCTGATGAGTGGGTGAATGGCTGTCAGCTGCCCTCCACGAAGGAGCTGCATGATGCCAGGGTGACAAAAAGAAGGGCAGGAGGCGTCGCTGCGGAGCCTGCACACCCAGGCAACCATCTGCTCCCAAACCCTTCCTGAGAGAGACGGTGCCTCCTCGTCACAGCTCCCTATGGAACTGCGTGTGAACCTACCAGGGCGTCTGTTAACAGGCTACTTAGTGAAAACTGAAGCGTGTTTGCACAATGTCATGGAAGCTGTGAAAGGCCTCTGCTGAATGTTCACAGCCAGTCATGTTTACATTACGTACAAGTTATTTTCTACTCGGTGAGACCAAAGGTGGAGATCCAGGAGAATCAGGAGGACGTAAAACAGAAAAGAAAATAAAAAATCCTCAATAGTTTTCTTTTTTTTTTTGGCAGGGTCCTCAAATATCATTATCAATTTTACTGAGAAAAGAAAAAAATCCTGTCGTCATTTTCGTCTGATTGTGACTTTTACTACGATTTACTTAAAATATGTATTCTGTGTGGCTTTATCAAAGCTTTACTAACTCCCTTGAAATGCATGCTGTTGGTTTATGTATTGCCTGTGGGGATATCATCTGGAATTGTGAAAAGTATAACTCAAAGTCTTCTCCATTACCTCCAGCAGACCTTCTTCGCCAAGTTCTCAACATGTTTATTTGATTTTTAGAATGTTTTATTTATCAGCTTAACTGAAGAAATCTCTCTGAAAGTCAAAGTGTGAAATTCATGTTGACTATGTAACCTCACCATACTGCCACAGATAGATTTTACTGTAGCCATTTCCCATACCCCCTGAATAATATACCAATGATTTTACCTTAGTGTCCTCACCAATAGCTACAATTCCTGATGTCTTTTTGATATCTAAAATAATTTTGTCCTTCTCCTGATGTATTCAAGAGGTCAATAAACTAAATAAATACCCTTACAAAAACTATAATAAGAAACAAAAAGTCAGTCATTGTTCTCCAGGTGTAAACATAGAGTCTCAAAGTGCTGTTATTCCCTGGCAATCTTTTATGAAACAATATTCAATTTCACCAAACACAATCTGTCACATCCATGACATATATACTATTTTGTCCATCACAGCGTGGCGCTCCGAGTGTATTTTCATCACACCAGAGGGAGCCCCTGTCCCTGCTGAGCTATGTTTTGTTCCTCTGCAGTTTCTAATGCCTCATCCCTTATGATAAATTAATGCTGGGTGATGATGACAGATATCTCTGTGCCAAGGTAACCGCCATTATGGAGCGGTGATTGAGGACCGGTCAACCGAGGCTGTTGTTTATACTGTCTCCCCGGTGTAAAGTGCTGGTGTGGAGTCTGTGTGATGACAAGGGTCATTAGCTAGGGGAAGGTCAGTGGTGTTAAACTTATACGCATACACGTGATGAAGACTGATCTCCAGCAAAAGAATATGAATCGTCTTTGGTCCCATGTGAAAGACAGTCAAAGGTAATAATTCAAATTTCGTTACTTGGTATTCATTAAGAGTATAGTGACAAAAAATGAATGCTTGACAAGGAGTAAACAGTTATTATGTTTGGAGATATACATTCTGTATAGGAACATGTTTTTTTTGTTGTTTTTTTTACAGAGCATCATAAAATATGAATGAACACTCCAACGTGCAGTCATACAAACTCATCCAAAAGAATTATTTTAATTATGATTTTCCTTAATATAAAACAGCAGGCATGACATCCTAACAAAACACACAGTGTTTACTATGTCTAATTTGAGTAATTTAGTATAAGTTATTTTCTATCAGTAGATGCGTGTATTCATCTAACTGTAGATATAAAAGAGCAGCATTTAATAGTAGAACCACAGCAGAGTTCAAACCTGCATCTTACCACGTTCTGATCCAGACTGCATTGAGGCCCAGTGTGAACTTAACCAAAGTGATTCACATTTTGCATGTTGAAATCATTAAGATTACCAAGATGCAAAACCATATGTTCATTACAGTCAATATACCCCTTTGTGGTCAGCTACATAACAGTAGTACCAAACCTGGGGTCTGGGGCCAGCTTGGAGGGGCACCCGCGCTCACAGGGAGGTCACTATGCTATGAACGCTTAGATATGTTAGTTTATATAATGGACTTCTCCACCAGTGTTCAGCTTTACTGTCATGTTGAAATAAATCAGAGATCAAAGAGGTCTGCAGTATTTCTGAGGAGTAAACTATGGAGGCGACCTTGAAAAATAATAATTGGGAACTACTGTTATGGAGAACATGAGCCTGAATGAAGGCCTTTCTTGATTTTCATCATAAAAAGACAGTATGAAGAATCAATCAAAATTCTCAAACATTATATACCTGAAAAATAAGACTCATCTCAAGTACATATCTGTAACTTTCCTTTGGGTGATAATAAACTATCTATCCAAACTAATCTAATGCGGTTCGTAATATGTTTACATCTATTCAAATTAATAGCGTGTTTGTGATAAATGTTTTCAAATTCTATTTCACATTGTGATTGACCCCACAATCGGATTCAAAAAGAAAAAAGAAAAATCTTCTCTTTTTTTGACTCCTATCTATTTCTGTCAGCGTGCAACTATTATCAAGACATCAGATCAGATAGGACACAGACTGAAAATCTCAGCAACAAAGGGCAGTCTGCTTAATTTCTTTTTAGGTTCCTTGGATTTTGCTGAATCCAACTGTGCTTGTACATAATATTGTAGCAGCTCAATCAAAGAAAACTAAATGAAATTATTACTGAACGATATGACCATCAGTTGGGCTGAAAACATTTCAAGAACTTCAAAGTTCGCCGACTAAAAAGCCATCAAATCCTGTGATAAAACTGGGTCTCATGAGAAAAGGACGGGTTACCTCAGCTGCTGGGAAAAGTTTCATTAGCGTTAGCAGCCACAGAAATTGCCAATTAAAAGAGACTCAGATTAGAGCTCACATTCAAGTTCAGGTTGCAGAAACACTATAACATCAACCACTCTGAAAAGTCTGCGGGAGTCAGGCCTTTATGGTTGAATAGCTGCGAAGAAGATATCACTGAAGGGGAAGTTGTGAAATATGTTATTTCCAAAAGTTGCATTCACTCCAGAGACGTAGAGCGACAGTGTGATAAATCAGATCCGGTTTAATTTTATGCAGAGTAGAAGAAAAAAAGCATCATTCTCAAAGAAACCCCCTGTTGGAGGTCTTTGTCTATGGTTGTGCACGGAGCAGAACAGCAGACAGGTGATATTAAAGAATAGATAACCTCACCTCACAACAGGAAGACGAGTTCAATTTCAAGCTGGCGGAATTTATGCGTTGAGTTTGTTTGTTCTCCCTGTACATGTGCAGAGTTTTTGAGGGGGGTCTGGTTTAATTGCTCAGTCCCAAAGACATGATGGTCAAGTGAATTAGTGACCACAAATATTCCTCTGAATTCAATGGCTGGATGAATGGATGGATGGATGGATGGATGGATGGATGGATGGATGGATGGATGGATGGATGGATGGACTGTACAAACACTTATCTGATAGCACTATATGTCTAAAGTTAGTATCTTCTTTGATATTCACATCCATAGGAATAATCAGGAATAATCTCAGGTCCAGATGTAAATATTCAGGTTAAACTTGTTAGTAAAGTAGATGGATGGTATCTACATGTGGTGGGGATGTGGGGTGACACTGTCGGCAGTTTGTTTTCAGTCCCAGGAAATACTTAATCAGCATGTCTACCACAACATTCTGCACGGACACGTCATCCCATCTGGTCTGTGCTCTCTGAGACTATCGTTTATTTCTCAACAGGACGGAGAGCCAAAATACACCTCCAGGCCCTGAGCAGCCTGTTTGACCGGGAATGGGAGTGACAGAGCATTGTAACAGATGACCTGGCCTCCACGCTTACCCAAGTTAAACCCATTTGAGATGGTTTGTAATGAAGTCAGCACTAGAGTGACAGGAAAGCAGCCAACAAGTGGTCAGCACATGTGGGAACTCCTTCAAGAGTCTGGGAAAAAACCCCGGGTATGACAACAACATGAAACTGATTTTATTGAATTTAAACAATATCATTGTTTTATTTATCCAATTTAAATTCACCACACATAACACTTTAATCTTAAACATCCTGGATTCAGTGTGTTCATATTTACCGTTGCACAAATGCGTGGATAATGCAGTCTTGATGAGAATTATTGGCACTCCTTAATTTTCACCACAGAGGGCTTTGTAAAGTGCATGCAAATTCACCATCTTTATCATCACCAATGGTTTCTAAGTTGTTCACCAACTATTTTTCTGTTTTATCAATAAGAATATGAGTAAGGGTCTTTTAAAGTGGAGTTGATTTGATATTTACAAAACTTCAAAACAGCAGCTTGAATTAAATACAATTAAAAAAGTACAAATGGTCTCAATTAGTGACACCATTATCAAATGTGTTTGCATTGTTGGTATTCTGGAAACTGAACCGAGGTGATCTTGGTGTCTTGAAATAAACTGACCCGCAAACCTTTTCAGGAAATGTAACTCAGTGTGACTCTGAGAGTCACGTTGTGGTTTTGCTAGAAAGGAAATGCTGTTTTCACAGTGTGTGTCCAATGTGTGAAAATGTTAGCGATCGCAGTAGAGCGTATGAATGTATCTGATCCTGCACACAAGTACAGCTCAGAGAAAAAGAAAAGCACCGGTTAATATATCGACCGCTCAAGGCAACCGAGCCCACCTGAAAAACAACCAAAAAATTTCTGTGCGAAAATTAAAAGTATCGAGATATGACTTTATGATTACCTTCTGTGAACCATCAACTTATAGGTTTTATAGATTATTTTATTTTGGAGAAGATCAGAGAACACTGACTTGTCTTCTGAATTTCTGGTTTTGTCTTCGTTGTTCCAGCCCTGTTATTATCAGACAGGTTAGTCCACTCAGTGATCACACATCAAACATATTGCATATGTCAGTACTGTTAACTCTTTACAGTAATGGGTGTCAGTTTGGCAAAGTGAAGTCAGAAAAGGCACTGGGGAAAAACGGATTTACTTAATTTCATCATATTTTTTAACCAAATTTCCATGTTAACATTGAACAGGACCAAAGTGGGGTAATTAATAGATATAATAAACTACTTTATTTATTTATTTATCTGTCTGTCTGTCTGTCTGTCTGTCTATTTATTTATTTATTTATTTCATCAATCACTTTTGGGGATAAAACTATTGCCCAGTTACTTCACTAGCCAACACAATACAATGTGTAAAATAAATGTATTTGTAGAGCTTGGCGAAGCACAACTCTGAAACGTGAATGGCTAGCAGCCAGACGTCCTATACATTCACACATTTAGTCACATGTACCATATTACATGTCGTGATTAAATCAGAGTGAGACATTCAGCCCTAAAGCTTTGTGTTTTAATCTTAGTTTTACGTCATCACGGGATGTTTTTAAGTTTAGTTTTAACAAGTTGTTCTTTTCTTGGGTTTTGGTTTAAAAAGTTAAAAATGTACTTTTCTTCTTGTTGGGAGTGTTTTCCTTTCCTCATTTTTGTGAAAATGACCTCACGCCATCTCATAACATGAGCTCTGCTTTATGCATAAACCATAAAGAGTGGACTGGTGGGACTATGATTGCAACAACACATCATCTATTGTAAATCTTTATTTAAATTTTTTTTTTTTAATCCTTGCCTTTGAGCTCAGTTCAGCTCTCTGTGTTTCTCTGTGCGTAGGCTTGTCAAAGATTAAAATGTTTTCATGGTGAAGACAACACAACATTCTCAACAATTGGAAAAAAAGTTAACATGACAACAATAACAAAATTATGACATTAGATTATCGGCAATTGTTTTTAGATTTTCATTGTCAAATTTTGGTCAACACTGAGATGGTGACGATTCAGCTGAATAAGAGAGCAAATGTTTGAATCAATACCTAAAATTCAGGCTGATGTTCTGCAACAGGAATACAATTGTTTTATTTTCATCATTAGGCTCACGTCTCTCAACGCCTCCATCTCTCCATCGCCTTACAGTGGCTCTCCTGTCTATCATTTTCTTTCTTTTACCTTTGCACCACATCCTTCAATTACATTTATTCATGCATGTCTGGGTTGATATACAGTATGAATATTCTTATTAGATGCTGCTGTTGATGCCTATTTCTTTCCAGAGCATTGAATTTATATTCATGACCATAGACGCACATTTGAAGGTGTGTAATGACGGTGGAGTCATGTCCTACTACACAAGGCTGTAGAGGGAATAATATTTGTTATGTTTGCATCAGATGGAATGAGCCTGTGTCGCATGCACAGGATGACACCTTGACTTAAATGGCAAAAAGAAATATATTGGATCTGTGTGTGACTCACCACGGTTTTTGATCATCTCGTCTCACATGTGACGCAAGACGAACTTAGCGGTGTTGTCTGTTGTTTCGGATGAATATTAGATAAAGAAGGTGAAGCGGCAGGGTAAGAACCCAGTTTTTGGGATCTCAGACTAATGAATGTATTCATGTCAATGGTGTGCATCTCTTATATCATGCATGGACTCAATTAGAGGCGCATGTTGTCTGAGAGGATCAAAACACAGCCGAATAGAGGAGACAGGGAAATGGGATGATTCCACTTATAACAGTAAGGCGATAAATCCAGGGGCATTTTTTTTTTTTTTACACAGGCAGAAAAGTAAAACATGACTATATTATGTCAAGAGTCATTCAATATTCCCCCCAAAAAATCCTCCAAATACTGCATCACACGCAAAAAAGCTCAGAGCGATGTATTTGTGAGCAATGAAAACATACCACCAACAGAGAGAGTACAAATGAGACGACAGCGTAGCAGTTGTTTTAATTTATAGAAATGAGGGCTGATGCGTGATGAAGCTTTGAACAAACTGGAGGGGGGGGAGCTACCGTAAACATGCATCTGTTTCCCTGCAGTAAAACACACAAAGTGACGTAATAATACTGGATGAAAGCACATGTTTATTTATTATTTTCAAATAAATGAGCTTGAGCATTTCAACAGCAAAACATTTAACAGCATTAGTCTGGCAGCTTTTTAATGGTTCATGAAATGTGCTTAAGTTCAGAGTATAATACATAAAAGATCTGAAGAACTGAGAACATTTTATATGTGCAACAAAAAAAAACTAGAATGACGTGAAGTTCAGATGAATCAGGTAAGCATGTATCTCTGAGGTTGTTGCGCACACTGTCAACATTATTTTGATTTCACCGTTTAACTTAGGAAGTAAGATCACATGTTCTGTACTTTCAATGTAAAAAAAGAAAAATCAGTCGAGCAATTCAAAAGATCTGCCTAGAATTATAGGAAAACAACAAAACAAAGAGTAATTATGGCTCATGAGGGTGTACTTGATAATTATGTGCAATACTCCCGGGTGACTGTTGCTCGGTTGGTGGAGTGGGTGCACTTCTAACCCCAAGCTTGTCAGTCCATATTCCCATCCTGCACTGTCCATATGTTAAAGTGTCCCTGTGCAAGACAAGAGCATGCATCATTGCTGTGTGTTATTCTGTGTGATTGTCCAGAATAATTCAAAGTATTATGAGAATCCGAAAGGAGCTAAATGTGCAATAAGCAAGGTGCAATTTGATGGACAAGAAAATAGCGTTACTCTCCTCATGATCATCACGACTCTCCTTCTGATTATATATTTTCATCTTGAAATGTTGATAACATTTATTTCCCCTGCATTGTGATTAAAGGTAATTCACCAGACTAAACAATTTCTGTTAAATGTCTTTAAAATCGTAGTAAAGTGAAGCAGTCAATGTTCACAGATTAAAAAAATCTCCTGTTAATTACCCACTGATGGTCATAAATCACATCCTGTCTCTAGATGATGTTCATTTAAACGTGATGGAGTTTTTGTTTAATTCTATGACGGAATTCTATGACCCAAGGCAGTGTCACTTTTTCTCAGCTATTGTTTCATCCATCATGGGACAGTCAAACTGAAACTTGGCCGACATCCAGTAATGCTAAACATCTGCTTGAATTCTTCAATCGTCTCCTGGTGCTTTGTTCTAGAAGCAGAAGGGGGTAATCTCGGCCAAACAGTCCTACAACTACATCTGGAACAATGTCAATTCACACTGCTGCAACACTGAAATCCTAAAGATTCTCCGAATGTCCTTCTTCAGACCAGAGCCAAAGCTTTATACTGCATGTTTTCTTCAGGTTTGCTCAGGAAGGTGTTGGACCATTGAATTCTGTAAAAGCAGAAAACCTTCTACAGGCTGTTCAACAGGCTTTGGCACCAGGCCATGGATATTTCTGCTGCCGTCTGGCGAAGACCAAAAGTGTCCACACAAATATTTGTTGTGCTCTAACCCAGAGGTGAAATGGTGTAAAAAGCCAGATTTCAATTACAAGAAACTTACCAACAGAGCAAATGAAACAAAAGCTTCCAGACAGATGGAGAGACAGACAAAGGGAAATGCAACAAGCAAAAGGCAGATAGACAGACCAACAGATGGATAAATGAAAAAGACAGACAAAAAAAATGGGATTTGATACAAAGAAGAAATATAAACGATAAGCTCCAATGAAGTAAAACAGTGGTCAGCTGTTAAAAATTCCAGAGGAAATAGCTTTTCACTTCTTAAAAAATTGATTGTCAATATGACTACCCGCTGTCGCATAGCGACAACACGATGACAGGTCTGAGATTGGATGTATGATTGGCTAATCCTCCAGGATGAGCTGAAATACGTCGCTTTTTTTTGAAGACCAAGGTAAACTTTGTTGAGGACGGGGAGTTAATTGAAGTGTCACTCCATTCCTGATTTGAATGACATCCAGGACAAATGAGAATCACTCTTTGCTTCTCTCACTCTCCCCTGCTCTGCATAAATCTCTGTTTGGAGGTCACTGACTCTGAAAACAGCATCCGGTCAGTTAGTTCGCACCAATATCTTCGTCACTCTCAGGCATAAAATGGTCGCGCTGCTTTATCTGCTGCCAGTAGGCTTGACTGACATGCATATTAGCTCTTTTCTCCCAAGGCTCTGAAAACACATCATATTTTCCACAACTTTCATTTTCTCTATTCAGATTGCGGCCACATTGAGGCATCTTGGTTGCATACTAATTGCGAGATGCTCACCTCAGAGAGCAAGTGAGACGTCTATGCAAAGAACCAACTATTTTTCACTGTCTCTGCCGCAATAAAAATTGTCATCCAAGACAGGTTGCCAAATAGCAAAGATCCATCGTCATCCGTGGAGAACCAGTGTAGATCAAAACATGGACAAAATGTGATTGTTTGGGGACAAAAAAAAGTCTATGCGGTAATATAAACACAGCCTTTCTTCATCTAAAAACCCTGCAAACCCACCTTTTGTTGCTCTTGGCCTCTGATGATAACCCAAATCCCAAATGTTGTTTCTTCCCTTTCCCCAATTCTAATTCTGCAGCAATCACCTTTGCTTTTGTTTTTCACTTAAATGACAACAACAAGCCTCCTGTTCTCTCCCCTGTAGGATATCAGACAAATCCTCTGATGCATCTCTCAACCTCTCTTCTGCCCCTGAGAAAAGAGGATCAGTAATAATAAAAATGGCAGAGTGACATGTAAAAAATATTGCACTTCCGAAGAGGCATGAAATGTCTCTCTCGCTCACGTATGAACAGATTTACTACCCAAATGACAGATGTTTAAAATACCAGAGACAAAAGCCTGATCTGATGGCAGAAAACCTGTCAGTGTGTTATCAATAACACTTCTGCGGGGTGTCACTGCAGGGATACAGACAGGTTTCAAATACCTTGTTTCATCTCAGTAACAGTTTATGCACAACGAGACTGAAGCGATCAACAAAGGAAAGATGTAAATAAGCAATGAAGAGCTTTAATTACCGTGTGTGTGTGTGCACGTGTGTCTGCGTGTGCATGTGTGTGTGTGTGTGTGTGTGTGTGTGTTCCTGGGATGTCTTTTGGAGCCAGAGGACACATGAGTCGCACTGGAAGACAGAGGATGAGGCAGCTGCAGTGGGATGAAGGCAAAGGCAGAAACATGTTTTGCCCTCATTTTGAAGACAAGAGGAAGCAAATATTTATGTCATATCAGAATACTTTCATATAATGTCCTGTGATTGGCTGATTGATTTAAGTGTGGAGGTCTACGGAGAGGTGCAGGTTTGCTTCCTGTTTATCATAAGCAGACAGGCAGTGTTGCCAGATTGGATGGAATTCTACGCTATTGGTTTGAACAACAGGCGAGAAAAACAAAAACACAAACCACACTTGGTGTGATTGACAATAATTTTGGATGCTTTTCACAACATTTAATTTAACAGAAAATCAACAAAATGTTTACATTTTTGCCAGGATAGAATCTGCATTACTTGACATTATCATCAGTAATCATCAGTGAATGAAGTTAGAGGTTTAAGTGCTGCCAATTTTTATTGATTTGAACAAGTTTTATCTTGTGTTTGAGCCGGACCCTGACAGACTCCAAAGGGTTCATTTGGTTTCCCACACAATTTCATGATAAAAAAGAAAATGGAGGGATAATGAGGGGAAAAGAGATAATGAGAACAAATTAAATCACATTAGTTCAGACCAAATAAAAATGTACAAATACATAGTTGGATGCTTCAAAAAATTTTGATTTTCATTATACATTATAGAATGTTAATGAAACTATTTTGACCCTGATATGAAAAGAAATGAATGAATGAATGCATGAATGAATGAATGAAAAAACATTTTTTTATTCACTTCAATCTCCCATTGTCAGCTCTGTATTTAAATGTAGTCTATCAGAATATAAATATGTCATTGTATGATGAATAGGTCATTGAAGCTATAAACAACATAATGTCCAAGTTAACTCGTTACTTGTCGGTGTTTATATTTAGTGCTGCACTGAGCTTCATTAATCTAACACCTCTCAATTTATCTAAAAAGTGTTAAAAGGCCATTATGTGCTCGGCAATGTAAATTTGGCAATTTATGTCAATTAAACACCACCACTCTGCTTTTTTTTTTTTTGTTTGTTTGTTTTTTTGCTGAAGTCACACCATAACTATGGAAATGCTTTATTTATTTAATTATTTTCATAAATATCTAATGATGTGTTCTATTTATGAGTACATTTTCACAGTAATTGGAATTTGCAACTGCCGTTAAGTGGTTTAAATGTGCTTTTGGGGTGCCATTAGGTAAATCGAGCCATCATCCACTCCTGGAGCCAATGTTACCACATTTATATGAGAATTGTGAAGATATCCTTGGTGAAATATATTTTACACATATTTATCTGCAACCAAAACCGGTCATCATTTCCAAATGGGTTGTACAGAAACATTACTCATCTGTGTTGCAGGTAAAAGAAGTTGAGCATGAGAATATTCACATTATTAATAAAAGGAAAACTCTGGTTGTCTTCTCTGACACAGATGTCTGACAGGTGCAAGAGGTTCTTGTTGTCAAAGCTGCCACAGAGCCTGTAAATATGAATATTAATGTACAGTAGAGGAGCTGCATTATTATGCTAAAACACCTCTGTCCGTCTGTCCAGGGTGGATTTACAATCCAAAAATGCATGCACGGTTCACGGTTCACTGTCAGTTCAGCCCATCGGCCTCTGCTTTAAAAGTGGCAGGAGAGCAGAAAAAGAAATGAAAACTAAATACTTCACGTTAAATGATGCTTTGATAGACATGATCATTTTCTCTCTGCCCTTTTGCAACAAAATCTCCGGCCCCTGCTGGCATCATCTTCGACATGGTGTATGTGTGCTATGAGGGAGAGAAAGAGAGGGTGAGGGGCCCGACAAAGGAATGTCTGAGTGAAATGAATGGAGGCTAAATCTGCCTATCAATAAGCTGCTTGGGTCTGTGCCATAAGGGCCACATGCCTCCCTGCAGATGCAGCAGTTAAAAAAAAGATACATCTGGATCTCAAATTGTGTGCGTGTGTGTGTGTGTGTGTGTGAGAGAGAGAGAGAGAGAGAGAGAGAGAGAGAGAGAGAGAGAGAGAGAGAGAGAGAGAGAGAGAGAGAGAGAGAGAGAGAGAGGGCCACATGCAACTTGGTTCTCCTTCCAACAAGGATTAAACTCTCAGACATAGACTCATCTAATCACTGGTGGCCTAAATGGCGAGAGAAAATCCAATCCCCCCCCCCCCCCCCCCACACACATACACACACACAAAGTGTGATCACAAGCACACACAGAAGCAAATGTGCACCACAAAGCATGGAGGAGCTTCTCTCCTCTCAGGCCATCAATGTTTGGTGTATAAGAGCCGTCATCAAAATTCTGAAAATGTTTTTTTTTTTAATCTCTAAGTTTTTCGTCTTTCAGTCTAAGTTTTCAGATAAGAGTGTGAAAAGATGAGATGATTTGCACATTGAATATATCTTACATCTTATTAAAACAAACAAAAAAAATAATAAAAATGAAATGAAATATTAACTAATCTGCTGCATGAAATAATTTGCGAAAACAACATCTACAATATGGATATAATTGAACACTCTGCAATGCTAATGAAATCATATATTTTGTTGCACAAATACCTCATCCATTATGATGTTAGTAATAATAATATTGTTCCAAAATTACATAAAAAACAACACAGAAATCTGATTAACTGAAGCAAGTACAAACATTATACTTGTATCAGAAACAATTTATCTTCTGACAGGTGAAGATGGTCGAGGGCAAAAATAAAAATCAAGATATAACAAACAGGCCTGGCTTACAAAGGCCCGCTTCATAGTATGCAATACTACAAATGGTCCAAAGAGGTTTATTGTCAGATGCTGCAATGCAGCTCATCTGTCATTCATGCAATAGGGCTCGGTGAATTGAAGTGAAATTAAGAGAAATAGCGAGAGTGGATTGGGAAAGGAAGATGGAGCAAATCTGACTTGGCTTTGATTGAATCCTGCACAGACAGTGGCCAGATACACCTGGGTTCCTCTGTTCGTCTGAATCCAGATATTACCCCTGAATATAAAACATCACAAGCTTGACAAGCTGCCTCCAGTGTTTCTGAGATAAGGTGGTGCTTCTTCAGACAGCCCGATTTAAAATTTTTTTTTTTTTTTAACAAAGACACTGTCTTCATAAACTGCAATACCATCAAATAGTTATGTGTGGAGGTATGAGCTGTGTGAATGGAAATATGCACAAAAACAAACAAAAATCACAAATGATTTTAAAGGTCATGACAGTAATCATCTAAAGCAAACATCTTTTTCTTTGCCCAGCAGAAATAAATTGTCTTCGAATCATGTGTCTTCTTTAGTGGAGCAAGAAAAGTTCCAAGAACAGGGAAACAAAATACGGTTAACAAATGCAAATGTATACTGTCTGCTTCCCAGCTAAAGATTAAGGTTATACAGTATTTAAACAGATATATTACCTTGAAGCTCAAATTCCACAGAAACGCTGCTGTTGCCATCACTAATGAACTCTGGTTAGTTTAAAACTGCTCAACTCATTAGGTTGTTTACAGGCTGGCAAACTATAATTTGCATCTTTCTCTTTTGCGCATTATATGTTTTATATTCAACAAAAACTCATTCTTAAGGTCTTTTGAACTGTATGTACCAATAAAAAGAGACGCATAAACACAAAGTGCACTGAGTGCCAGGTTGAGATGGTTTGAACATGTGCTGGGTGAAGATATTGGATATAAATGTGTAAAGGATGCTGGAGATGGAACTTCGAGGTCGAAGGAGAAGAGCAAGATTCATGAATGTATTGAAGAGTGAGCTGATCTGCTGTGGTGACCCCTGAAGAGAGAAGCTCGAAGACAAAGAAGACATATCTTTTAACCAATTTGTTGTGATAATGTCATCATGTAAAGTGAAAAATATTCTACACGAGGCAAAGACAGAGGCATCTGAGTGCAAATGACTAGAGAGCAAGCAAGATAAAGGAAGATTGGACATGAGATGACAATTAGTATGTGATAAAGATTTCACAATGTGTTCAAAGCTGTATTCACTTCATTTGAAGCTTATGTAACACCAAACAAGCGCATGTCAAAATGAACTGCACAAATGTGACGGTGGGTACCACCAACACAAATTTACTCGGATATTTCTTCATAAAATAAAGTCTGGGTTTTTTTTGGTTTGTTTGGTTTGTTTGTCTGTGTTCTATAGTCATTTCCAATAGATTCCCTGCAATATTCTAATACTTTTTTAAATGACTTACAAGTCCAAACATGCTGTAAGACGTTTTTGAGTTGATCATCTACTGCTGTGATGTGCTTTGAATGTCATCGTAATAGAAATTGAGTGGATTCATCAAAGTTAAAAGAGCCGGGCACTTCTGAACACGGCATCATTGGTACATATCAGGATCAAAACGGAGCCATGAAGCTGTTTTTGACGCAGTTTCGGTTAATCAAAACTATAAAAAAATATTTCGATGTTCCAAGGAGTGAAATAGATTTACTTATGAATTGGCAGTGTGTGTCACTACCAGATAAAAAAAAGAAAAAAGATTATTTGTCATTATTTCTAAAGTTGTTGTAAAGGTTCACGTCCTGTTTTGTGTTTTTTGTGAGAGTCTAACTCTGCTCCTTGTTTTTGGCTCTTTGGCTTCCCTGCCTTGTGTTTGATAGCTGTTCCCAGCCTTAATGTGTTTCACCTGTGCCTGAGAGTGTGATTGTCATCACCTGGTGCCTTGGTTATATAAAGGATTGTTCTTGTCCGCTCTGGTTTGTCAGTCCGTCTGCGTTACTGCATTCCTGTGTTTCCTGTGTCTCTGCCCTCCTGTGCGTCAACTGCTCAGCGTCGCTCACCTTGAACTAGAAGACTTTTGTTTTGAGACTTTTGGTTTCTCGTTTTGACAATAAAATGAGTTTTCTTCTGTGCACCAGGAGTCCACCTCTCTCATCCCACACGTAACAGTTCATCAAAACTATGTTGTGCTGCAAGAGTTGTTCACAGATGAGTGATTTTGCAGTTGTTCTAATAAATAAACTGTGCTCTATGGATATTTGCATAGAAATGTGACAGAAAATGACACCAAGATCAAACCAACTACAGAAGTATAGTCTGCAGTTTCCCCTACATGTAGTATACAGGAACAGCTCAGCATACGCCATCTATTTATATACATTTCGTCTCTGTATTGTTACAGTGAGACAAAATTCTTAATTCTTGGTCAAAAAATGTATAATATATATCTATACCTTATATATATATATATATATATATATATATATATATATATATATATATATATATATATATATATATACACTGGTGGTTTATTTCTTTGATGATGTACAAGGTAAAGTTTTTCATTCCCATTGAAGCAAGTTATAGCAGTTTCTAACTCTAATTCTGTGGAGAGCAACATTGTGTTGTCAAAGTTAAATATGACAGGTGACATTCAAACTAGAGAGTGGGTGAGGATGGCCTTGGATAGGAGAGACACATTTTACTCAATGGTCTCAGTTCTAAGCAGAGATGCACAGACAGAAAGACCTGCTTCTCCCAGAAGAACTCCATACGTCATGCCTTTTGTCAACATGGGAACATCTGAGTAAAAGATCACATGGTAGTCATTTTAGAGCCTGCAAAACAGCAGTGTCATACTTGGATAAACATCTATCTTACCTGATGAGTCAAATACTAAAGTATTTGTTCTGAGGTCGAAGCGCACACCGAGTTCCAAGTACACCCCAGACTCTGCTCATTACCTGCAAATACACATCGCTCCAGCATGTGACCCAGGGAGATTGCAGCCTCCTCTGGTCACATGGCGTCACATGAACTGAAGCACGCAGCCAGGACACTTCTAGGACACCATCAGGACAAGTCTTCGACTGTCTAAGAGCGGTCCAGCCTCAGCTCAGGCTTAAATGCCATGAAACATCTGTGGAGGGACCTGAAGATGGCAGTTCACAGATGCTCCCCATCCAATCTGACAAAGCCTGACAGGACCTGTCAAGAAGAATGGGATAAACTACCCAAATCCAGGTGTGCCAACCCTGTAGAGACTTATCCAACAAGACCCGGAGCTGTCATTACTGCCAAAGAGGGTTCTACAAAGTATTGACTTAAAAATCTGCTGCTTTTCTAAATGAGAGGTTTTAGTTTTCATCCTTTGGGAGATTTTACTTATTTTGCTATCGGTTGATGAAGAACATGCAAATTTGATTCTGTTGAATTTAAACAGCACAGAATATGTTAAAGTCTGAGCAGTCAAAAATTAATATTCCCGAAAGGTCAATCAATCTGTCTTCAGTGCATAAGATTTACACTCATGAAAGTTTGAAGGGCTCAATATATTTTTTGAGGAATTTCCAAAATTCTTCTGCAGCCGGACGACAACCATACAGCTGGAGCCTATAACAATCTCCAGAAACAAGTACAACTTGGGGTCCTGCAACAGATGGCAGGCCCCCAGCTCCCCCTCCCGTGAGCTGGGATGTCCACACAGGAGTCAGTCCAGGAGGAGACAGAAAAAACTGCTTCTCAAACATTTTTTTAGGTAGCTTACCTGCAAAATACCTCCAAAAAAAACGATACGTGAGGTGAATTAGAGCCTTTGCTATCAACAATCGTCTCTGCTTTTCTTTGACTGCTTCATTGAATGTGTAGTGCGTTATCTCTGTGCGCAGAGGGAGATTTTAATTCACTCATGTTAGCAGAGAAAGCTTTAAGATAAAAACAAGACGTACTTTACAGTCATTGCTGAGGTCAGACTCTTAATAAGCCAGTCTTGGACTTATTACATTAGATTTGTCAGCTCTTGATGGAAATGTAAAAAAAAAATGTCTGGGACATGTGGTTTACTTATGGACTGCAAAACAATTTTGTCTTCTCCGAGCAGGGATCTCTATAGATTGCTTTATTTACCGTGCATGTATTTAGTATTAGTTCTTCAAATTTACACTATATGTCTGGCTCCCTTACCTTTTAATACCACAAAAAAATAGCCTCATCTTCACAGTGACATTCAGCACGACTAGTCATCAAATCAATAACTTCATAATGACGCCCTGTGAGGATTTCGATAGAACTGCAAGAGGATCAGACTTTCGAAAACCTCTGCTTCTGCTCCATCGCAACAACTCACAAGACAGGGACAAAGGCTGCAGCCAGAACCCAGATTCAGGCAATGCAGCCATTTTCACTCTTTTTTTTTTTTCTCAGATAAAATCTCAACCTGAAAACATACCTGCTGCAAACCCTCCTGTCTTTTTCACCCAGTTACATCAGCAGCTGCATGTGTACAACCTGAAAGAGAGGCTCCTGCCATTTGGTCATGCAAAATTAATGAATGTAAACTTTTTAACGGACAAACCTTGGTGTTTGTTTCTGAGTCTAAAAAAGAAATACAGGCGGATGTATGTGTATATTTGCTCAGAGGGAGGATGTGGATTACAGCTCTGCTACCTCTGTCTAATGAGCAGAAACCTTAATCCACACCTACCAGCTGCTAATTCCTGACTCACCTTACACTTGTTTACAAACTAGCACTGAGACGATGTGTGACGGCAGCATGCAACGGGTTCATGAAGGATGTTATATACATCTATAAGGGTTGGATGAAACTTAAAGATTGTTTGTATGTTCTAGCTTGTTTGCTTTCTTCCCTCCATCCTCTATCTGTTCTTTATCCAGACGAGGACTAAAGGAAAGAGGAGCTGCTCCCTGCTGACATCAGGCAAGAAGCACATCAGAATCACATCAGATTAACAGTTCATTGACGGACTTGTGTACTGATTTAGTTCAAAGAAAACTACCAAACCGATAGGACTTCCTGCATTATGGTTCTCGGGGGGGCTTTAATATCTGCCTCTGACTGACAATATTGTCACATTGACAGATACGTTTTCTTTATTGAGCCCATGAGAGGAATTATTATGACACACCATCATAATTAAAAACGGATTATGAATAACAATGAAATATCAAGCAAGTGTGCAAATGTGTCAAGCAAAACACATAAAATAACAGTAGTAATAGCAGGGAATTATTTTTTTATAAAAAATTAGCAATTGGAGCAAAGTAAGAGTGACTAATATACACAACTGGTATAAAGACACTATGTATTGATGTGTACAGACACACAGTGGTGTGTTCACCTATCATCCATCTCCTGGGTGTTCTTTACATTTAGAAGGCCAGTCCACAATGTTCCCTTTAGTCAGACTCCTGGCACATCTGTAAAACACCCCATGACCTCAGAGGCATCAGGGAATTTCAAGGAATTTCAGAGGCACAATTCAATGTTTTGCTGGAGACCAAAAGATGGAGAGAGTGAACAAAGAAAGAAAGAAAGAAAGAAGGTCATTCAATAGTAGTAGTGGATATACGAATGATGGTAAAGACATTTTACCATCCAGCTGTGTGTGACGGTGCTGCAACGACAGCTTCAGCTGTACCCACATGAGGCTAATCAGCAAACTTAGAACCAGTCTCTGTCTTCAGTACATTTTGCATTAAGGCAACAGGCAGACTAGATTATTGGGTTGTTTTATGTATTTTAAGTCATTCACAATAATACATGTATCATTTAAGCACCTCAGACTGACCAGTTCGTTACTCTACCTAATTTTCAGTTACTGGGATTACCGAGACGGATAACGGTGTATTGAGCTAAAGGAATGTGTTATCAGTGTCTGTGACTGGTCCAGTGTATAATTCATCTTCTGACACCCACCTTTAAGGATCCATGCACTCAATCAGTGCTTCAGGTCACGTTGTGCTCTCTCCAGTTTGTCCTTGTCACTGGACCTGACGGCAGCCTTCCTCTTATTTCACAGAGACATCAGGCAACTAGCGATCTGAGGCCTATAATTATGAAGACTCCACATGTCTTGGTGGTGGTATGGAGACAGAATAGGAGGTAGTGTATGGTGCAGTCTATAATGATATTTTCATCAGCCTCAAGTGAATTGTAGAGCACATACCAGTCAGACTTTCAAAGCCTTTGTGCTGGGCTTCACTGGACTTCAGAGTTCAGCTCCTCACAGTCCCTATGGCTTTGAACAGCAGGAGGGCGGGAACAAGATGACGCTGATGTTTGACTGATTCTGTTTTTAATGTATCGTAAAAGTCACATGAACATTTAACCTCTTTCATGGCACCGTACATGTTTTAGGTTCACAATATTGTATTAGGGTAGTAAGATCACAGCCTGGTGTGACAATCCTGAACAGAAAAGTCATGTAAGAAGTTGCAGTTCTTGAGTTTTAATGCTCACATGGTGATGAGAACAGGGACCCGAACTGGAAGCATAAAAGGTTTCACACACACTTTTAGCATCATTTGACTCATTCACACACACTGACCGACAAAAGCAACTCAGAACCCTCATATATAACACATAAAAACCAGAAATACTACAAATTACATGCTCTCAACTCCAAATCAGTACAGTAAGGCGACTCGGATTCTGCTTGGCAATAATTGTCTCTGACGCTGAGTTTGGGCAGACGAACAATCAACTTTCCGTATAGAGCTTTTCTTCTTTAAAGCTAGGTTGCTCTCTAGCCTTCCACCTCTCCTTTGAAATGCAAAGTTACCAGTTTGTGTGGGCAGAGGCAAAATCACATTAACAGATAATAGAAGTTAAGATGTGGGCAACATTTCGAAGCTTCCCTTGTCAGATACATTAGCACACCAGTGTTGATGGGACAACTAAGCAACACCTACAAGTTGTTTTCACCGACGTGGTGAAAAAAAAAAAGAACTTAATAAATAAAACAATTTCCATCACATTACTTTATATTTCATTGAAAATATACAAAGAGAGAAAAAATTGCATTTGTAAATGAATGCACCAAATGCAGTATCATACAATTGCATTTCAAAGCATTGTATGAGTGGATGTAAACTTTCCTTTACATCCACTCATATACGCATATTTACATGTGGGTTGTGAGCCTTTGTGAGAAACCCATATAGGTTATCGTGTTACCAGCCAGACGGACGTCGTCGTAGAAGAGCCCTGCTCACAGACACACCATTTTATTTGTCCTTATAATTTCGGCATACTGCAGCTGACAAGTGCGATGTCCTTTTACACACCGGCTGAGGGGGGAGAAAGTGCTGACATGGACACTTGTCCCATGAATTTTGTGCCAACGACAGGAATGTGCTGACACCACCAACTGTCTCAGGAAGAAATCTCAACAAAGAAGTGAAATTAAATGCCGACAACTTCTTCTGTGCTTCCTGGAGCTACAGACCCGCTTTAATATTTCATACCTGCTTTTTATTCAGGTCTTTTTTATTTATGTCTGACCTGATGAGAACTGGGTTCAAGGAATGAAAGAAGAGGAAAGCAATGACATTGTTTGCATTCTGGCCACTCGTTCAGTTTTCTTTACCGGTAGAAGTAATTGTTTGATTATCCTCCACTATTAGTTGTTTAAATTCATGAAATAAGCATTTGGAATGATCCATAATTGCAAGTTGTACATCAAAACACAATTAGACGTTTACAAATAAATGCCAATCAGATAATACCAATGTGTATATACCAGTCATATCAGTTTCATACAATTCCAATACCAAAAAGAATGAGATCATATATAAAACTATGACAAAATATATATATATATATTTGCCACCAATCACTTGGGTCATTAAACAATAGGTCAACAACATTATTAGACATAACAACAACAATAACAAGATGCAATGTCTCTATGAATTAAAAACTGTCAGTGATAAACTACAACATATTGTAACAATTAAGGAGAAATGTTCCACTATGGAGATCTACTACTATCTGTGCAGAGTTCATTAGCCTTTATCTCTAATGGTATTGGTTTACAATTGTGCCTATAGTGTGGGTATCTTACAAATCTGGAAAGGCAGCATCCACTGAAATATATAATGAATAGAAATAAATATATGCTGAAAAGTATTCAGAGGTTCCATAACATCACCGCGATGTCTGTTGCAGTGATGTTGTCTCACCAGACTGACTGTACTGTCCATACTGGTAAAATGAATAAATGTACAACACATTTAAACTTTGAAAAAGAATGAAATGTTGAATGAGAGCTTGAATATTTGTGATGATGAGTGAAGTAAAACAACAAAGCAATGTGAAAGGAATGGCCACACATTAAAAAAAAAAAAAAAAAATGTAGGTCACTATGTGGCCTGGAGTCTTGGATTAGATTTCAAAGATTCGACCTGAGGGAAAAATTCACCCCAATACGGATATCACAAATACTTGGGCTCTCATCTCAAACTGACATGGACATTTGCAAGCATGATTGACAGTTTTCTTTCCTGGAATACAAACCCAATGTTACAAAATCTAAATGTACATGAATGCTATTCTGATTCTCGTACACTAATAGAGAGAAATTTCAAGATCCCCATAGAAGACTTCAGCCCATTGCTTCTTGCGGTCCCCCCCCACTCAGGATGCCGCATGCTTTTCATTTATTTCTCGTGATTGCATGACATCCTTGGTGGAGGGATGTGACCTTGGAGAGACTGTCGCATCTTGTAGCACTGTGGGTGCATCACAGCTATCCTCCTTCCATGCAATATCCCCTCAGATGAGGGTGCTACAATACAAAGGCATTTTAAAATGGGAACGCACAATGTTATTCTCACAGTGCTTTCATATTTGTTTACTGACAGCTGGCTGTAATAAAATAGAATTGAAGGGAATAACTCATCTGGAATCCCACCAAAATAAAACCCCTCAGAGGCTTTTTGAGAAGACAGTAAGTCAATCTGTCAGTCAGATCAGTAGTGAATATCCTGTAGATCTCAGTGTCTATACTTTATTCATACCAATACCACAGATTTGGACCTATACGGGCTTTATTTTCATCTGTGTACTTATATTGATAGAACAAAAATATTTAGTTATACTCATGGTGTCTTCAAGGAAGCTCAAAATATGTGTTGCTGCATGTTGCACCAAGAGGATGAATCAAAATTAATTTGGCAATCATGTGATTTTCATAGCACAGCAGCAGATTTATATTCATTTCTGAAAAATGTCAACATCCACAATTATGGAAAGACATGTTTTTTTGACAATTATTTTGGTGTTTAAATACTTTTAAATTCCAAATAGTATCATAATGACATTTGTTTTGTATAAAATGCTCCTCATAATTCAACATTTATATTAATTACTGTTCGACGGACACACTCTTTAAGTTGATCAGGAAAAAAATCACGATTACTACTAACAACCACTAACTATTTTTGGTAGTTAACTGTACCTGTTTCTGTGGTTACTTGGTTTGGTTGTAAAATGCTTGAATATTGTTGGCTTTTGTTTAGAATGTTATAGTTGTTATTATAATTAAAATCATAAACAGTCCAGTTTACCTTGGTTCTGTAATACCGTCACATTACATAGCGTGATGAGTTGTACGAGTTTCAAATAATGACAAGTCCTCAACAAACAGTGCAGTACTTTAGTACATTTATGTTTGATATTGCATTTTCAGGATTCAGATTTTCTAAAGTGGTTATTTACCATCCGATAAGCCTTTAATTGCACCGGTCTGCAACCCAAAATTATATTCCTTAATCACCAATGCACTTGCTCTGTTTTAACAGAGGATTGTTTTGGTTTAAATCCCCACTAAGTGCAGCCTTACACTTCAAGGAGTCTGACTGGCAGTATTTATCATTTTCATCTGATTTTCTTTTTACAGTCGTAGTAAAACACTAGAACTTGAAACTATCCATACAGAATTTGTGCTATATAATCCATCAAAGTTTTATATAAAACCCAGGCCTCTTCAAAGATCGGGACACTGCGCAATATATTGCAGCTGCTTGTTTATATAGACTTGATCAGTGTTTTGCCAAATCTACAAAAACATATTGGATCCAGTTCTTTTTTTTATGAATGAGATAAGCGCTGGATGTGTAACCATTTATCTATCTGCATTCAGTTTGTTCCCAATGATGAAAAGCCTCATTTCTCCAGTGAAGGAGCTGCTGATCACGCTGCCTCCACCATAGATAAGATAACCCTCTGTTGGTCAACTCTTCAGCATAGTGTTTTCAGTGTCCTGTCCACACTGGATCTGGACTCATCGTTGAACATAAAATTCTTCCACATGTTTAAGTTCCAGTGCTGACGCGTCCACTGCAGTGGTTTCATGATGAATAGCAGTCATGGCAGGCCTCCCAGCAGCCTTAACAGACTGGGGACTGGCTCAATAAACTCTGTTCTGGACTGAGCATGGAGCCATGGGCAATAACTTCCTGCAAACTGTGACTCAAAATCTTTCTCCAAGCCTGCCGACAGAGTGCAGACAGGATGTGGAAAAAAGTTGTCTTGGGACATTCCCCATGTGGCTTGTCTCCAACGTCACACTTCTTATGGAACTTGGCCTTCATTTTACAGATGCTACAAGGGCCCACCCATCCATCCATCCATCCATCCAGCCATCCATCCAGCCATCCATCCTGAAACAGCTGTTTCAAACTCCAACAGATCACTATAGCATTATCCAGGCTCACAGCCACAGACAATGTCAGTCAGGCACCTAATTGGCAGTACATGGGGTTCTAGAAGTACAAAAATCATGATACCACAAAGAATTGTTCTATATTAGCTTTACTGAACTCTACTTAGCCCACAAATGCCTACTCATTGCAAATTTGGCACTGCAGTATATGAGAAGGAAACAATCAAGCTCTGGTACGTTATACGACACACACTCTATGTAAAGAAGCATTATTCCTACAACAACAACGACAACAACAATTTACAACACATAGATGTCATAATTTGTTTGTGCTTAGTTTATTCACAGCACATGTTGATTAAGTGATTCATATTAAGTATGTTCTAAAAGCACATCAAGTAGAAACATACTCTTCAGTTGCCAAAAGCATTTGACTCTCTGTGCTATTCGTCGACACAGGTATTCCCTTGAAAGTCAGCTCTTCACACAACAGTATGAATCTCTGTTAGACGAAGATGGCGACTTTGAAGAGAATTGGTCGGGGAAAGCCAAGTGAAAAACATAAGGATGAATATATCAAATGTTTGTCAGTGATTGGGCTGTGAGAGTTAGATATTCCTGTTGCCATCTTGTTTGTCTCTCTCCTGCACTCTCAACTCTCCTTGTATTAGCTGAGATGCTTTTAAGGGGGACTGACAGCAAAATGGATTAAATGGGTTTGCTGACGGAATACATATCAAATCTGAGGGCATGCAATTGTGGGCTGCAGCATTTGCAAGGCTTATGGCTTCTGCTGAGGCTGTGGATCCATCATGCCTTGCCTGCTCTCCTTCTCTCCTTCCTATTCAGACGTGGAAGAAGAGGGAAGGAGAAGAGTGAGAGGCAAAAGGAGAGAGCTCTTGATCACCTGCTTTGTCTGAAGTGAGTCACCTTGCAAATATATGAATAGCAAATGCAGGAAAAGTAATCTGGTGGTGCGTTGGTACATCCTCCCATTTGCATACCTGCCAGCCCCTGTAGTTAGCTCCTGCATTTCAGGACTTGGCACCTCAAATACGCAAAGGTATGCATATATTTTCCCTCAACTATGTTGTTTTCTTTTTCTACCTTGCATTTCCTTTGTCTACTTCACAATCCTGTCCATCGTTCTCCTCCTCTATTTGCTTCCCCTTTTCTAACCCCCCCACCCCCACCCACCTCACTCATCCCTTTTCCTTCTGTCTCCCTCAGACATCAGGGTGTATTTCCCCCCCGGCAGGATGCATGACAGGGGAGCAGGTGGAGCAGAGAGCAAATGACAAATATCTCTCTCTCTTCTCTCTCTCTCTCTCTCTCTCTCTCTCTCTCTCTCTCTCTCTCTCCAAATGTCCTGCCAGGGGCCCTCCACTACCTTCCGTCCTCCCTCCTTCCAGCACCTTCCCATCCTATCTGACCACATTGATATTCAAATCTACCCAGGCTGCATTCCACCTCCTCCTCTCACCAACAAGGTCTCGCCAAATATCAGTATCACTAGGGATCCTTCGTCCCTTGGTGGACATCAAGAAAAGGCAGAGCATATGTTATGAGTTCGCCTCTGAAGACTCGTCCAGATCGTTCACCCGCAATCTGTATATCAAAAATGTTAAGGTGGTCAAGATAGTTAAACTGAGGACATCATCCACTCCAAAAATAATGAATTCCACTTCCTTGTCTTAAAGTTCTGTGTGTATGATGTGTTCTTATACGTGACTGCATCCAGCATCTTTCTATAGAAACAATCCCCTAAAGAGAGATGGCAGAGGAAAGTGAGAAAACACTGTTTGTCTGTCTGTTGTTGTTAC